>NC_142403.1:422500-747500 GCF_059441095.1 Idiotropiscis lumnitzeri
TTCATAACGAAACTAAAGTTACGTTGTACAAAAAACATTTGGAAAAATATTTAACGTTACACTTCACAGTAACTTGAATGCAATAACTACATTTAAATTAACTACAAATTGAAAACAGAACACTCCCTGCCTGGCATGATTCCATGCCACCCACTTGTCCATTGCCTACACATCTGGGGGAACAAGCAACACCAGTTCTGTGACTGGTCTCACAAACAATGTCTCTCCTCCAGGCTTGATCACCATCACTTCGACTTGACGAACCCGACCATCTTTGCTTGGAAAAGTCTTTGTTACCAGACCAAGTGGCCATTCGTTCCTTTGTACTCGGGGGTCCTTAAAGAGGACGATGGACTTAGGCTGAATGTTCTTGCGTGGACATTGCCACTTTGTTCGTGCTTGCAGGGTTGGAAGAAACTGTTTCCGCCACCTGTCCCAGAAGGTGTTGGACAAATGCTGGACATGCCTCCACTGGCGCTTGTAGAGGTCAGCAGGCCCGAATTCTCCTGCAGGAGCTGGGAGAGGGAACCCCTTTTGAGTTAGAAGAGTAGCCGGGTTAAATATGAATGACTCGTCTGGGTCAGTTGTCAAGGGAACAAGCATTAACGATAGCTGATACTTCTGCCATAAAGGTTACCAAGACTTCAAGGGAAAGTTTGTCTTTCAACTGAAGGAACATAGAGTCTAGTATCTCCCTGGCGATCCCAATCATTCTTTCCCATGCTCCTCTGAAATGGGAAGCATCTGAAGGGTTGAAAGTCCAAGAACATGCTTGGTCTGAAAGGTAGGACTTGACGCTGTTGAGGTCAATGTTTGTAGGTATCTTTAGGTCCTTGCATGCACTCACAAAATTAGTCCCTCTATCAGAGCGGATACTCTTGACCGGTCCTTTAGCAGCCAGGAAACGTCTTAAAGCATTAATAAAACTGGATGTGTCGAGGGACTCAATGACTTCAATATGGACGGCTCTTATGCTCATACATGTAAAAATCACAGCCCAACGTTTGTTTTGTAGAAAGCCTCCTCTTGTCCGGCGAGAATAGACACTCCAGGAGCCAAAAACATCCAGTCCAACATTTGTGAAGGGAGGGTCTGTGGAAAGACGATCTGCTGGGAGGTTGGACATTTTTTGACTGCTAGTTGGAGCCCTGAGACGTCTGCATGGCACGCAGTTGTAGATGATACTGCTCACTCTTCTCTTGCCACCAATTATCCAAAAGCCAGCTGAATGGACAGCCCCTTCCGTAAAGTAACGACCATGATGGTGAACAACTTCATGGTATTTTCTGATGATCAAGGTTGCGATGTGGTGATTACCTGGAATGATCAATGGAGTATTCTCTCTTTCGTCCAGACTCGAATGATGAAGACGTCCTCCAACTCTGAGTACAATGACAATAAAGGGATTTCTAATTCTAATTCTAATTCTAATTCTAATTTCTTCACTGTAGACTTCTTCTTGCACTGTTTGAATGATCACTACTAACGCTTGGTTGAATTCAGCAACAGTGATCTCTGTCTTGCACAAATGCCAGCCCTTGCATGAGTTGTTTGTTGTGAAGGAATTGAAACAGCGGATTATGTGTTTTAAGTGCATAATGGCACGAATGAGTGACTTCCATGACGAAAACTTGGAATACCTCTGTGAACCAAGTTTCTTAGATGTGGCAGCAGTGACTATGGTCGACACTGAAGGACGAAGGTCTGGATCTGAACTTGGGTCCACAAGATCAAAGGCACCTTCATAACTTCTTGCTCCGGTTCGGACAGAAAGTTCGGCCCACTCAGCCAGTTTGTGTCGTTTAAATGGTCAGCAGCAACTGAGCGTGTTGCATAATCTGGAGGGTTCTGGGTTGTTGGTACGTAGTGCCATTGACGTGGACTGGAGGATTTTCGAATGCGCGAGACCCTGTAATTTGCATAAACATAGAAACGTCGCGTTTCGTTGCAAATGTAGCCTAAAACTACTTTGCTATCTGTGTAAAATCTTGTGGTATCAAGTTCTAGATCAAGTTCAGCTGAGACCAACTCAGCTAACTCTACAGCGAGTACTGCCGCACAAAGTTCTAGTCTGGGAATTGTGTGTTCTGGGCGGGGGGACAGCTTGGCCTTTCCCATAATGAAGCCAATATGATTATTTCCAGCACTGTCTGTGATTTTGAGGTAGGCTCCCGCAGCAATTGCTTTTATTGAGGCATCAGAGAAGACATAACTCTCTGTGGACAGCTGCCAATGGTGAAAGTTTAGTGTAGGCCCGAGGAACTGTAGACAGAGACTTCAACCCATCATCCACGTAGAAGTCTTTCATCACAAAGCGTTTTACTTCAGGGTCAATATAGAACTCA
This sequence comes from Idiotropiscis lumnitzeri, assembly GCF_059441095.1. NCBI lineage: Eukaryota > Metazoa > Chordata > Actinopteri > Syngnathiformes > Syngnathidae > Idiotropiscis > Idiotropiscis lumnitzeri. The sequence goes on from NC_142403.1 coordinate 424,846, forward strand.
TTGCTTTTTGGTGGAGACCTTGAATGGCCACCGCAGGTGAGGGGCTATTCCTGAAGGCGGGGACTGTCATGCGGTAGCCCACTATATCTTTGCTGAAATCATTGTCACATAACCATAAGAATCTCAAAAAATTCCTGTCCTCTTTTCTGACCAAAAAAGAATAGAACATCTGTTCTATGTCTGCCGTGACTGCAACAGCTTCTTTCCTGAAGCGGATCAAGACACCTAGCAACTTGTTGTTCAAGTCCGGTCCAGTCAAGAGCACATCGTTGAGGGACACGCCATTGAATTGGGCACTAGAATCGAATACAACTCTAATTTTCTTGGGCTTTTTGGGATGGTATACACAGAATATTGGCAAATACCATTGTTCCTCTTTCTCATCGAGAGGGGTTGCTAACTCAGCATGGCCGTTTTTGAAAATGTCATCCATAAAACTGAAGAAGTGTTCTCTCATCTCGGGCTTCTTCTCAAGGTTTCGCACAAGAGACATGAGACGTTTTAGTGCCTGGGGCCTGTTGTTGGGAAGCCGTTGGCGTGGGCTCTTAAAGGGTAATGGAGCTACCCAATTGTTGTCGGAATCTTTCTGAAGTCCATCGTTCGTTATTTTCATGAATGAAGCATCCTGAATTGAGGGAGCAACTTGGTTGTCCTCTTTGGTTCTCTGGAACACATTACATCCAAGATGGTCATTATCGTAGGTACATTCTTCTCCAGAACATGTTGTGAGGTGGTTTGTCACTTGAATGGCGTTGTACCTTTCTTTCACATGGAACACATTCGGACATGGGTTAAAGATGGATGGCTGTTGTAGCTCTGTGGTGTTTGTAAATAAAGAGCTGATTGTCAACGGCCTGTGGATGCTGCCAAGGCACACATTGCCTACTACAACCCAACCAAGGTCTAACTTCTGTGCATACGGTTCGTTGTGTGAGTCATTAACTTGTTTGCGTACCTTGTGTACTCTGATGATGTCTCGACCCAAAAGAAGCATGATTTGGGCATTTGGATCCATTTCTGGAATGAGATGAGCCATCGGCTATTAACGTGCGTGATGAAGAGCGACACCTGGAGTTGGAATTTCATCTCTGTTGTTCGGAATGTCGTTACATTCCGTAAGGCTGGGTAGTGGAATTCTGAGTGTTCCATCCAGGGATTCTAATTCATATCCATTTGCCCGCCTCCCTACTACTACTTTTACTACCGCACACGTTTTCAGTGTGTATGGAACATTTGGACTTTTGTCAGAAAACACATCAAAGAACTGCGAACGGCTGTGTGACCTTTTGCTCTGCTCATCCAAAATTGCATAGACTTTCACCGCCTTCTCTCTGTGACCAGCTCGATACACCTTCACAAGACAAATTTTCGAACAAGATCGGTCTATGAGGTCTCCACCGCAGACTTTGGTGCATTTTGTTGTGATATCCGATTCAGGCAAGGTTTTGATTTCCTCCCCGCCATGCTCTAGAGCAGGGACCTCCACTTCCATCCATGATGCGGGCTCTGGATGTAGGGCCGTGCAATGTCTCTCACTTTTGCACTCAAAACACTGAAACTGAACTTTACAGTTTTTGGCGATGTGTGTTGACGAACAACATCTGAAGCAAACATTGTTTTCTCTCAAAAACGTTTTGCGATCTTCGATTGGCCGTTCTCGAAACGCACGACATTTGTGCAAAGGGTGTGGTTTCCCATGAATAGGCCACATTTTGTCTGTATACTCTGCCTTTGTTGGAGATTCTGTCAAGTCAGAATCCATATTGAGTTTTATCTCTGTTTTGCAAGCTGAGATTCCCGGATGCTTTTTTGTCTGCCATGTTGCTTTTTCAGCCTTAGGTACATCGTCTGTCTGAGTGCGAAAGCTGAAGCTTGGATCATTAGTAATGCTTGCTTCTTGATGGACGAAATCTACAAATAAACTGAATGGTGGATAATGCACATTCTCTCGTCGTTTATACAATGCACCAACTGAAGCCCACTTCACGAAAGGGAAGCTTCTGCGCTATTGGGTTAACTCCTCTTGCTGTGTCGAGAAAGGACAGATCAGGTAAGACTCCTTCATCCTTAGCCGAGAGTAGTTCCATTAGAAGATCACTTAACTTTGTTAACATGGCATGTTCCTGATTCCCTATCTTTGGAAAGGTGTCAATGCGTTTGAAGAGAGCATCTTCAATTGCTTCCGTTGAACCATAAATTCGTTCGAGTCTTGTCCATAACATGTCTAGGCCTACCTCTGGATTATTGACATGACTTGCTCTTATTTGTTCGGCATGCCCTTTTGACTCCTCACCCAAGCCATTTAAGAAGAAGATCGATTTCCTCACTTGCTGTTAAATTTAAACAACTGGTTGCCAAGTGAAATCAGAATCAGAAATCAGAATGAGCGTTTCCATGCTCTGTAATTCTGTGGCTTGTCATTAAACTGAAGTAAGACGCTAGACACCAATTCACGACGTGCAAGGTATCTCACACATTCATTTGCGTTGGAGTTGTGATTGGAATTAGGAGACAAGGGATAGGATAGGGGCGATGCACAATTTTGGTCGTTGTGAGTGCTGAACTGGTGTGGCAGTGCAGAATGTTTTCAAACTTCACTTGTTGGGGCTCACAAAGGTATTCATCCTTACAAGGTTGAACATGTTGGGAAATATTGTGTGGCGTTAATGAAACATCCTCTTCATTTGGCTGGTATTCTGTTTCCAAAGCTTTGGTTTGTTCGGCAACATACTCCTGAGTGCGTTGCGTGGCTGTAAAGGGAGTAGAATCTAACACTAGCATATGACTGAGTTGTTCGCTCATGGTTTCAACGGCAGCTGGAGTGAGGTTTAGAGAGGATAGAATAGGAGTGGTAGTGTTCCTCCAGTCGTCACGCCTTAAAAGAGATGACTGGAGGAACACTACCACTCCTATTCTATCCTCTCTAAACCTCACTCCAGCGGACCCGGATCATGTACATAACCCTAATATTCCGTGGCCACTGCCCCCACCGCCATCTATCCACTTCACCCCCATCCTAAAGTCCACATCCCCCGCCCAACAACTCGCCTCTGCAGAGGAAACAATTGCGGCTGAGGGCCCAACAGACCTGCAGATCTTCACTGATGGCTCCACCCTCAACGGTACGGAGAACGGAGGAGCCGGAGTGGTCGTCTTTAGAGGCAACACAGTGATCCACTCCTGGCACGCGCCTACTGGAACCTTTAGCAGCTCTTTTCAGGCAGAGAAGACTGCCCTGATCGCGGCCATCTCTTGGCTTGAGCAGAACGACGACTGGTTCTCAGCCTCCATCATCACAGACTGCAAGTCACTCCTTCAAGCTCTCTCACACCCTAACCTGTCTGACCCATCCCTCCTTTCCCTCAACACCTCAATTGCGGCCTTCCCCTCCTCCAAGAGCATTCGGCTGATCTGGGTCCCGGGACACTGCAACCTCTCGGGCAACGATCTTGCAGACGAGCAGGCCAAACTTGGCTCTGCCCTCCCCCAACCTGCCACCCCGCTGGACCCACAAACCCGGCACGCCATTATCCGCAGGAGCTGCAAACCCCCTCCATCTACACACCCCCGCTTCATTTCCCTCACCTCTTCCCGCCCCAATCCGGAGGAAGAGTCCCAACTGCCAAAGAAAGACCTCGTCGATCTTATCCGATTCCGGTCCGGTCACCATCCTGCCCTCCGAAGATGGCAACATTTGACGGGGAAAAGCGAAGATGATCGGTGCCGTATCTGCGGTGAGGAAGAAGAATCGGCCGAGCATCTATGGCTGCGGTGCCCTGCATTCCAGTCAGCACGATACCATCGCCAGATGGGGTTCTCTTTCGAAGAACTAAGGCGCCTCCCACAAGCGAGTCTAGCGCTTCTGAGGAACATCCTCAGGCGACTCGAGTGACTCAACAACAACAACAACAACAACGGCAGCTTCCAGGGCTTCTGCTTCCGCAACGGCTGCTGCAGTTTCTTTCTTGTATTCAAGCATTTGCATAGATGCTTCCAATTTAGCCTTTTCTAGTTTCAGGTTAATTTCCTTCTCAGCATAGTAAAGACGTGCTTTTGCAGCTTCTGCTTTTGCTCTCGCTTTAGCTGCTGCAGAGGATGTTGATGAGGCACGAGAGTGCACAGACGAAGCATGTGAATGTGTCTTAGACATGGCTACTTGTCCTTATTTTCTCCTTCTGACCTCAGGCGGTTCGTAGGATACTGAGGGTGAGCGGAGCTGAAGGGAGCAAGACGCACGTCTGCTCTGTCTACCTCTCTCCCGGCTGGCCGGTAAAAAATGAACATCCATGCTTGCTTCCTCCACCTTTTAATTTCAGTAAGTTTTGCAGTAAACTAAGCTCTCCCAAACGGCGTCAGGGCATTTAAACCTGACACTAACATTACATTAACTGCCATAGTAACGAGACATTGTGCTAACGCAATTAGCGAATGCTAGCATGAATCTTAGCGCTTTTATACACGTTGCCGAATTAACATCTTTTAACATAAAAGCGCCACAGAATTGTACATTGTTAATAACACAAACTTGTACGTACCCACGATGCTACCAAAGGCATAAGATGTATGCGGATTGTGCTCGAATGGACTTCAAGATCATCACATTTCTCTCTTATTGACGATCTGTTATTTTACTTTCTGCTTCCGCGTACGTTACATCCGATTTTATGACGTCATTTCCTGTTACGAACTACGCTGCTTCATAACGAAACTAAAGTTACGTTGTACAAAAAACATTTAGAAAAATATTTAACGTTACACTTCACAGTAACTTGAATGCAATAACTAGATTTAAATTAACTACAAATTGAAAACAGTTATTTTGAATTGAAACTAACCCTGTGCATTTAACATTGTTTAGGTTATTACCTACTGCTACTGCTGATGCTGCCACTGCTGCTCTGAAAATAAACAAATAAAAAGAGTAACAGTGGAAGAGTTTCTTGAGTAATTTCCAAAAATCACTGTGGTCAACCCTTTCCGTGGGGAAAACGGAACACCCTCAGTCACAGAACGATGAATCCCAACCTCCATCAAATGACTTTCTCTGCATATTGCTGGGATTATTTTGAGGATCTGGAGCAAAAATTGAGCAGGATCCCTTTTTCTTTTTCTAGGTACATTTACTTTGGGACACAAATGTGTTAGCCAAACGAATGTTATGGCACATTAATTTAAATGGTAATGTCTTTAAAATAAAAGTATGTGTTTTACACATCAAGGGCAAATATGTATAACTAACATTTTCGCACTCAGACTACCAGTGTTTTTCACCTACCCAGCACTGCCATAGCTGGTCATTTGACCAACCCACCAGAAAGGGAGGGGTGTGTTGGGGCATCCGAGCTATTGTTTTGTTAACATGTATTACCCCCAGGAGAAAGGTGTGAAAAGGCAGCGGCATTTGTTATAAACAATTTATACCATAACTGCTGTGTTATAGCACCAGCTATCGTGAAATGCGCTATATAAATAAAGTTGTATTGTATTGTATTTTAAAAATATTGACCAGAGTTCGGCCTAATTTGTAATTGTGAAATGTTCCCCTTGCCCGATCCAAGCCTCATTCTCCCTGAACTTCCTGGATTTTTCATAGATATTGCTTGACTTCATTTACAAACATACAAAAAATAGGTTTCTGATTAGTATATTTACATTTAGTCAACAATATAATAAGGGAAATTTATTACACAACTTTTTTTTTAATTCACAGATTGGTAGTCATTGAAAACAAAGGGAAACACTTGGCTTCATGTCTGTCTTGTGATACAACAGGAGCGCACCGTTTGCGTTTCTCCTACTAAAGTTGCAACAATGTCTAGGTTGACTCAGGCTGCAAGATTGAGTGAATATAATGTATTTATATAAAGTCAAATGTTTCATAATCATTGTACAAAAGACTCATATTTCCTTATTTTTATGCAGGCGGTGTTCGGGCAGCTAGGCGCGGTCCTTCATCGCTTTGGCGCCGCGGTCGAGCGAGAGAGAGAGAGAGAGCGGGACAGGGCGAGAGTGCGACCAGTCGGAGCAGTTACGGCGAAGTTAAAGTGTGCCGCCGATAGACGTTCGTGATTCGATCCGTGTGGTTTCCTCTGAGCTGTATATGTGCCAATCTCGAGTGTGCGTCCATGAGAGGTGAGTTACGTTGCCTTTCAGTGTTTATCTTTCTTCTGACGGCGAAGCTTAAGACTTCCTCCTGCTACCAACGAGTGAATGCGGTTAGCATTAGCTGGCGCTACGTTGTATGCTCGCGTATGTTATTTCGGCTTGTTTACCTGCTTGATGTCAAATGGATAAGCATATTTAACTTTCTAAGTGTAGTTGCTTATTTTGGTTTATTTCTCCCTGTTTTAGAGACCACACATACACATCTCCAGGCCATATATAATCCTTATTGCCAGCCCTGTTTGACATATATCCATAACCACGGACACCCAAACACACAAGACTCATCCAACCACTCGACGTTTCACCTAGTGGCCTCCACGGCAGGAAACCAAACCATAGGGACACACTTTAATGGACACTGTTGTGAATTTGGATCTTAATTGCCAAACTGTTGGATAAATTGCTTAAAGCAGCCACCTGCCTCCTCCTTATTCCGCCATCCTGCACCATTTGCCCTTCCAAACATCCCGGCCGCGAAGTGGCGCTCTGGCCGGCGCCCCCAGCTCCGGTAAGATAAAAAATCTGAACCACCCGATTAACAGTCAAGACTGACCCACACCGCTATCGACATAGCCTCCACAACAATCATACTTGTCCATCTTTTCCCTCTGTATACCACAACGATTCCCAAAGCCACAGATGGAGTGAGTTAAAAAAATGCTCACTCACTCATGTTGCAGTAATTTGTAATTTGCAGTGATTCTAATTCCTGCATTTGTATTATTATTGTTATTATTTCTAAAAACGTTGCAGCATGAAGAGAGGTCTATCCCGGGAGAGCTGATGAATATGATTCACTGATTCTTGCATTTATCCCTACTGCAAGCGGATAATCCATTCTGTCTGAGGTTGTTATGATGAGCATTAATACCTATTTGTTACGGAAAGAGGCTCGACCGGAAAATAGAAAAACGGACACTTTTTGAGAACAAGCTAGCATGGCCGCGGAATATGCTAATGTAGCTAATGTTGCTCGGGCTGCAACCAGCATTGAACATGATGGAAGTGACCTGGATTTCCGAGCAGCTTTACATGAAATGGTACGTGAAGTGACAACTAATGAGAAATGAGTAATGGCTGAGAAGTTTGCACATTTTGGAATTGTTAAAAAAAAAACACTGCAACGCAATACAAAGCCATGGAAAACGGCTGGACGAGGCGGAGCGGAGGATCGGGACAGGGAGGAAGCAGTGGATCCGGAAGACAAAGGTGGAGGCACTACGTGCAGATCAGGCATCACCAAATGGCGGACCGCGGTCCGGATCCGGACCCATGACCAATCTTTGATGATTTTTTTTCAGGGCGCATTCGCAAACGTTGGCGCTGCAATTCTAGTTAATATGGAAAAGGCGTCACTGATTTGAGCCAATCAAATCTTTTGTTTACGATCCACTGCCAATTGCGCAGCATACCGGAAGAGAGTGCGGCTGACAGTATGTCAGGGTTCGCCGGTAGGCGGGAAGGGGGTGGACCCAAAATGCGAGGAAGCCGGGAAAAGGGGTAACTTAAAGGAAATTTATTGACTCAAACAAAGACAAACAACATGGCAGGGTGCAAAAAATAACAAAGGCAAACTAAAACGTGACTAAACTGGATCAAGGACGAGGAACAAATACTGAGGGACATGAACGTGAACGAGAGCAAGAACGAGATCGGAAAGCGGCCGTGACAGTCCTTAATGGAGCAGCGATGTCGGGAATGAAGGGCATGGCGGGAGAAATGCACCGACAATGGGTTGTCGGAGTGAGGTGTTTAAATAGTCCAGTCATTAGGGGAGCAGATGGGAATCAGGTGTGTGAGGCTAACGGGCAACAGGTGCGTGGCTGGTGTGGAACGAGTACTGAAGGGAACGCCCCACTCAGCTGACCAATTAAACAAAGGAGCACATGGCAGGAAGGTGAAGAAAATAAAAACACTGACATGACCGACACAGATCATGACACAGTATGCCTTGCTAAAAGGTTAGCAAGGTCGATGCGTGTTGTTTTCAATGAATGGACGGAGAAATTTAGTTTCGTTCTGGCTGCAGCCGATTCAAAACCAGTGTGCATCATATGCTCCGAAACCGTCGCAACATTTTGAAGCGCCACTACGAAACAAGGCACCGCCCTTTTTTGCGGCATGCAAACGAATGTCCACTAAAAGTATGATGGATTTTGGGTAAACATAAAAAAAACATTCAGTGATGGGGAAGTTGCGAAGGAGTGCTTAAATGCGGTTGCACAAACATTATTTAAAGGAACACACAAAGCCCAGATGGGTGAAATAATCTACCAAATCCCAATGGCCCTGACTCCTTTCCAACCCAGATTTAAGTTACTGGCAGGGCAGTCACAAACTCATTTTTCTCAAGTTAAAAAAATATTCAAAAGAAAAGGTGGTGTCAAAGCTCATTTTGAATTAGTTTTTCATGAGGACAGCAATTTTTACTGATTGTGTACGGAACATGTTGACCTGTTTTACTTGGATAATTAGGCACAGCAGAACTGCGTTGTGAAGCACGGCAGCTCAACGGTGATGTTTTTCCCGGATTTTACTGCTACCGTGGCTCGCAAGAGAAAGGAATACAACAAATTGAAAAAGCAGCTCCGGTCAGTTGCCATGCCATTGGGCATCTTGGAGAAAGTGCCTGTGGAATCTTTCCCCTTTAATAGGAACCCAGAATGTTTCACTTACTTGGGAATTTTTATTACACCTAACTTTGAACAACTGAATAAAGCCAACTTTCCCCCTCTGTTTGTTCATGCTCGAATGGACCTAAATCAGGCATGTCAAACTCAGTTTGGCTCTGGGGCCGACTTTCTGTTCTCAGGTAAAAAAAAAAAAATGTTGCTGCTGTAATGGTCGAACGAGAAGAGCAGTACAAGCCTGTTCACTCTTTTTTTTCATTCACTGTATAGATTCAGTATTAACATTTCTTTCTCCCATGATTCGAGCAACCGTGGAGATTTGACTTATTTTGTTCTTTTATGTACTTGTGGAAGACGAACAAATCTTGCAAAGGCCAAACCGTGTGGCGTTTGGGTCATCTTCATCTTCCAGGCGCACATGGCTCAAGTCAGTATCACATCAAATGCGTCGCTCGGTAGGAATTTGACCCTATCTATGCATTTGCATTGATGTACTGTAATCACAACAGGCAAATAGTTATATTTGTGTTTGGTGATAATGCACCAGACTTTAAAATTTAATAAATAAATTAAAAAAAACTCGAAAAAAAGTTTTGATGTGAATAAAAATAAAATTGAATATAAAAACCAGCATTACAATCATGGTTATGTTGATAAATACAAACAACAATAATAATTGCTGTAAATACAATGCTTACGTATATACACATTTGTTTTGGAGGACATAAACACGTGACTGTCACTCGCCCAGTGTTTTTTTGCACGCGTTAGAAAGTGCAGGCTTGTCAATTGAAGCGAATGACTACATGTCTGTTTGTTAACCGTGCTGTTGCGCTGAAATAAAAACAAGACTTAAAAAAACAGCATGTTATTGAGCGGTTAGGACCATCGCAAATGGAGCGAAGACTGGCATTACCTAACAATTCAAAACAGCGTGGACGGGTATACAAAGCCCTCCCCCTCCCCCACATCATTCAGATTCTGATTTTAACAAGCCAAAGCAGCATGCACAAGTATACAAAGCCCTCCCCCTCACCCACATCATTCTGATTCTGATTCTAACAAGCCAAAACAGCGTGGAAGGGTATCCAAAGCCCTCACCCTCCCGAACTCCATGTAAAACCAGCTACTATTACATTCATTCACAGATATTCTCACGTCAAAGAGAAAATCTCGCACTGCCCTTGAGATAACATGAGACTCCCATATCTTGTCCAGTAGCCTAATATCATTGAAAACCGTCAGACAGCAATTACTCAACCTTTGATTTGCTGATCTCCGTTAGTTCCTTATTTAAGTTTTGATTTTGTATGTGTTCCTCTTGTTACACAAAAACATGTCAGTAAATTTGGCCCGCAATCACCCATTCCAACATGTACAGGTGATGTTTGATTACAAAAAAAAACAAAAAAAACACACCAAAAACGTTTACAGAAGCATGTAGAACTAAAGGGACAATATCATTGAACCAAACAATGATATACGGAAAAAAAAAAAATTTTCAATTATTACAAACAATAAGAATAGCGTGTTAGAATGCAGTAGACCCCTCTATCGACTGTTAATGTTCAAGTCATCCCGGACGTCGTACTGTTGTAAAATGCGATTGGACAGTAAACAGCCAGTCAGAATTAGCCCAAGTGTCCGACTGCTAATTGGTTAATTATTGTGGCACATTTATCACGTCTGCATCGCAAGCGTAAATCAGCGTTTTGTACGTGTAGAGGAGAAAGAAGTTTCTGTACATGCGAAACACATTTTGGTATGTACAAAACATGTTTTCGTACGCGGAATTTGACATCACGCTTACGTAATCGTGGCTTGTACGCGGTATTTCACATTACATACACACGAAACTGAAGGAGCTGTGAAGTGCTGAAAGAGTGTCATTGAGAGGGTGGGCTTGGTTGTCCAGCATTGATGACAGTTTCACCATCATCTTCATGCAGGCCACTGAGTCCACAGAGTCCAGGGAGCAGCGCAGGACAGAGCTGGCCCCCCTCACCAGTTTGTCCAGCCTCCTTTTGTCCCGGCCCGAGATGCCGCCTGCCCAGGAGACCACTCCATAGAAAATGACCAATGCAACCACCGAGTCATAGAAGTTCTTGAGGAGTGTCCCCTGAACGCCAAAGGACCTCAGCCTCCTAAGTAGAAAGAGTCTGCTCTGACCCTTCTTATAGATAGCATCTGTGCTGTCAATCCAGTCCAGTTTATTGTTCAAGTGAGCACCCAGGTACATGTAAGTTGTGACCGTTTCAACGTCTGTTCCCTGGATATTCAGTCTTAGGATGCAATATACACTACTACTGTACTTTCAGCCAATGGTGTACTTAAATATTGACCAATGATGTATTTTGTTTACCATTACAGTATTGTTATTACAATACTTTTATCACTGCAGTATTTCTACCATTGCAGTACGTTCACTATTACAGTACTTTTATCATTACAGTACTTTTATCATTGCAGTATTTCCTATCATTGCAGTACTTTTTACCACTACAGTACTTTTATCATTGCAGTATTTTCTATTATTGCAGTACTTTTCTATCATTGCAGTACTTTTCTATAATTTCAGTAGTTTTTATCATTACAGCATTTCCCCCTCTATATAATGGACAGGCATTAGGAGTGTTTCCTAACACTTATATACGTTTATACTGTGTATATTTGCATGCTTCTTATGAATGTCTGCTGCTTATGTTATACATTAACGGCTACATTACGCCACAGACACTGTGTGATCTATATCTTTGCTGCTGTAACACCTCAAATCTCCCCATTGTGGGACTAATAAAGGACATCTTTATCTTTATCTTTATCACTGGTGCAGGTGGAGCGTGCCGACGCCTGCAGAAATCCACCACCAGCTCTTTGTATTTCCCCGCGTTGATTTGGAGGCGGTTCCATTGACAGCAGTCCACAAAACACTGAGTAAGTTTGATGCTACCTGGATGTGATTGGATCCTCAGGACTTTTTTTTCTTAAAGGTCCAGAAGAAGACGGCAGTGTCACGTCGAAACTAGTAGAGGTAAAAAAAAGAACCTCAGTTTGTCTGAAGAAATGAAAAAAAAATCAACCTGAGTAAGTTCTCTGTACTCCCGATTGTCTCTGTCAGTGATGATGCCAACAATCACAGCCATCAAAGAACTTCGACAGGTGACAGGTATTTGTATTTGTAGTCCGAGGTGTAGAGGGTGAACAGAAAGGGAGCCAGAACAGTTCCCTGCGGCGCCCATGTGCTGCAGAGGAGCATGTCAGACACACACAGTCCGGTGTTCTCATGTACTGTGGCCGGTTTGTGAGGTAGTCGTGGATGCATGTGATGAGGTGGCGGGCCACTCCCGCCTGCTCTAGCTTGTCTCCCAATAGGGTGGGCTGGATGATGTTGAAAGCCCTGGATAAATCAAAGAACATGATCTTCACAGTGCTCCCCGCCTTCTCCAGGTGGGACAGTGAAGTGTGGAGCAGGTAGATGATGGCATCATCCACACTGAGGAGGGGTTGGTGGGGGCTGCAGCAGGAGAGACTGACCGGGGGCAGGCATCTGATCGAACCTGTCACGATCCGTCTGCTCTCGTTACAGCTGAGTGGGCGTGTGCCGGCGGCGAGACGCGCTCACGAGCCACACAGCTGCGCTCACGAGCCACAAAGCTGCGCTCAATGAAGCTCTGATTACCGACTACTTAAGCCACACGTCCGCGTCGGATTATTGACCCACGTAGCTCTGATCCCACGTTGCTCTTGTTCATGTGCCCTCGCTATAGTTCTCGCCACGTTGATTCCGTGTGTTGTATTTTGTGAGTTTTGTTACCTTTGCTTCCAGCTACTCTCGGCTCGCCTTTTGTTCTCGTTTTCGTATTTGCATTCACCTTGCCCTTTGGTGGCAAGCCATTGTCGTTTTCGGTCTCCTTGCGTTGCAAGCGTTTTCTGTTTCTCGTTTTGATTTCCTGGTGTGAGATTGCTCCTCCAGCGTTTTTCGTTACCGTCTCCGACGACCGTAATTATAGACACCCTATTTAATATTATACTCGATTGCAAGTTACCTTGCCTCATTGGATGTTGGATTGATACCTGTCGGTCACAATAAACCTTTGTACAACCCCGATTTTCCCTTGTCAGCGTTTTAAGGATCCACATTCACCGCTTTCCAGCCCCCCCGCTGGAAAGCGGTCCTGACAGAACCTATTGAAAAATAGTTTCAACTCATTTGCCCACTGAAGGTCCCCCCTTCTGGATCTTGGGTTGTCCGTGGCCTGAGATGGTCTTCAGGCCCCCCCAGACATTCCTGGCATTTTTCTTCTGCAGCTGTTCCTCCATCCTCATTCTGTAGGACTGGGTACTCCGGTTTCCTCCCTCATTCCAAAAACATGCAAGGCAGGTCGATTGGAAACTCTAAATTGCAGCTAAATATGAGTGTGAGCACGGATCGTTGTTCGTCTTTGTGTGCCCTGCGATTGGCTGGCAACCAGTTCAGGGTGTACCGCCTACTGCCCGAAAATAGCTGGGATAGGCTCCCGCTCCACCCGCGACCCTAGTGAGGAGAAGCGGTACAGATAATGGATGGATGGATGGAATTTAGGCTAAACTCTGGTCAATAAATTTTGTATAACAAATGCCCTGGGGGTGGCTCACTGGCTTTTCACACCTTCCTCCTGGGGCTAATATATGTTAATAAAACAATAGCTCGGCTTATCCTGCGACAGATGACCAGCTATGGCAGTGACGGCCGGGTTAAATGACCAGCAATGGCTGTTCTAGTGTTAAATTGTATCGAAGAATTCGTTGACTGAAATACAGTCCTGACGAGTGCAAGCATTTGTTTTTTCTCTAAACTTTGTTAATAAAAATGCAAATCAAACACAAATGTGCATATTCTTTGTTTCTTTGGATGAAACAGTTACTATTAGTAATGGCGCACTATGTTAGAAAGCCTGCATTCTTTAGAGATGTGGAGTTTCTAGCGGTTTGATGCATTGACTGTGCATGAGTTTTATAAACATCAATTTCACAATGAAACATTATCTACAGGAGAAAAACAACGTCATTCAGTTTGAACGTTAATTATATATTTTTCAACAAAGTGTATTCAATTGAGAATGATATGCTAATCATTGTATTTTGTTACATTTACATTTCACACAACATGGTCTTTCACTAGTAAATAGTATTTCACTTGTGTTGCGATTTTGCACCTATTAACATGCTAACTTCATTGGAATTAGGGATTGTAACCATCTCCAAGCTTTTGACATGCCCTCGGAAGTCATTTACAATATAACAGTGTCATGGAAAAGTTTACTAGTTGAAAAACATGCTTTCATTAAAAAAAAGTGATGATTATCACAAGGAAACAAGAATGCAAGAGACCCACCTGTTCTGTTTGACAGTGATGATAGAATGCATAGAAGTAAGTAGGAGACCCAAAGCTAGAGTGCAGGTCAGCTGTGGCAACAGCAGGTGCCACCCACTGGTGATCAGTAAATAGGGCCAGCAAGGTCTTCCTGCGAGTTTCTGGGTTGTGCCTATCAGCCCAATCTGTGTACATAAACTTGATGGTCTCTCTGAGTATGTCTTTACCCTCTGGATACCCATAGAGGTCATCCACAAAGCTTGACACAGCGTAGTCGAAGTCATTGGCCTGAACACCATTTTCGTTGTCCACGATCAGCTCCACAAATTTAAGACCCTCACCTTGGTTCACTCCGAGCATTATATCATAGTTAAGGAATTCACCTGAAAATAAAACACAGAGAAGAACGTTGACAACCTATTGAAAGGGGCAACAATTTTCCATCTCTCCATCCATTCTGCCAATCAGGAGTCAGGTCACAGTGGGTGCAGTCTAAGTAGGGAAGCACAGACTTTCCTCCGCAGTGCATTCCTCTTTGTCCAATACGTAACTTATCCCTATGGATTACCAGGCCCGGCAGGGGCCATAGAGCCCTATTTTCATTCTGGGTGCAAGTCGAGCACAAAGCGCAGTCTAGCTGTGTGCATGGGTGGTGTTTTATCTCTTTTGGTATTTTGCAAGACTTTGCACCGGTAGAATTGGGAGTATCTAGGCGTGTGCACCTTTGTACGCAACTGTGGGATGGAACGTAGTGTTTTTCCAGCCAATTAATGGTTTCATCACTAGTGTGAATCAAAATCAGGGTTCTATCCCGAGTATGCCATGCTTGACGTGGAAATTAAGACTTGACTGGAATTCATGCAAGACATTGGCACATAAAGTGCAATATTGTCCCTTTTGGATGAATGATTTGGTCATGTGTGTGACATGGGCAATTTAAACCTCCCAATCATGCGTCTGTGTGTGAAATACCCGGCAAAAATGACAGAGATGCTAGTAAAATATTTTTAGGATTATAATGTTCGTAATTTGTTAAATGAATTGATTTCTACAATCATACAGAAGGATTGTCCCATGCTGGTGTCATATTATTAATTAAATAACAGAAGTACCACGTCACCCACGTCCACAGAGAGCCAAATCTGTTTGACTGCACCTCGATTAAATACAGCACAATTGTGTTAGACCACAAGCGCTGCAAAATAGACCACCTTTTAGCCAGTCAAAAATGTTATCTACTTTTCATCCCCAAATTGCCAGATGCGCTGGGGGGACGGAAGTAATGGCCAGTGCGTCGTAGCCCATCTACTAAATTCACAAACACGCTGAACTAGCCCATTGCCTGGCGTGAAAATAAAGTATGCCCGTTTTCACACTAAGCACAGTGCAGATACATAGGCAGCGAGGCTGCTTTGTGCGCCGGCACACCCAGACAGGCGCCACAGGGCCTCAAACTTGCTAGACTTGTGCCGGCATGAAAATGAAGTTATTTTATACCAAGCGCAAGAGCATCAGTCAAACCAAAATACAGTGAAACCCCGCTACTTCGCGGTTCACCTTTCGCGGGTTCAGTGCTTCGCGGGTCTAAAAAAAATATTCAAAAATTAAAAACTTTTTTGCCCGGGCACGATCGGGGCTCTCCATTCGCTCCGCTCCGCGGGAGCATTGTAGTTTCGCCGAGCGGCACGACGGGGCGCTGGAGCGGTTAGACGGCCAGCGTGCGCCGAAGAAGAGCGTGGGCGAAGAGGAGAGTGGACGAAGAAGAGCACGTTCCCCCGGGCACGATCGGGGGCGACGTTTCGCACGGTTCGGGACCGTACGAGAGCTCCGGAGGAGGCCGGCCGGCGTGCGTGGCAGTTAAGCCGAAGAGGAGCACCTTCCGCCCGGGCACGAGCGGGGCGAAATGAAACAGAGTTCAATCGAACGGGGACACGCTTCAGGGGAGCAGGTCCGGCGTGCGTGACAATTAAGCCGAAGAGGAGCACCTTCCGCCCGAGCACGAGCGGGGCAAAATGAAACCGAGTTCAACCGAACGGAGACACGCTTCAGGGGAGCAGGTCCGGCGTGCGTGACAATTAAGCCAAAGAGGAGCACCTCTTCCGCCCGGGCACGAGGCTGTCAGTTATGAATGAATAAATGAATAAATAAATAAATGAAGAATGCCACCTTTCATTTCACTGTCATGATCCGTGCCTGTCATGCCGCGTGTGTTTTTGTTTTTTCAGCTGTGTGGGTGTTCCTCCAGCGATCGTCTCGCGCCATGCCGTCAGCTGCTGCGAGACGCGCCCACCAGCCCCGCACCGGATTCCCATTCACTCACTGATTACACTCACTATATAATCCACCTACACTGACTACCTGGCGTCGGATTGTTATCCTACTTGCTCATGCTCCCGTACTTCGATCGTTATCTCTCAGGATCGGGGTCGGCGAGGAGGGGGAGGACCCAAAATGCGAGGAAGCAGGCAAAGGTGTAACTTAAAGGGAATTTATTAACGGGATCAAAACAATGACAAACAACGTGGCAGGGTGCAAAAATAACAAGGTAAACTAATGTGACTAACTGGATCAGACGACGGGGAACATAGACAGTGACAATTATGGGGGGACGAGAGCGGGAGCGAGGACGAGAGCGAGAACAAGAGCATGAACGAGATCATAGAGCGGTCGTGACTGTCCGTAATGGAGCAATGCACCGACAATGAGTTGTTGGAGTGAGGTGTTCATATAGTCCAGTAATTAGGGGAGCAGATGGGCATCAGGTGTGTGAGGCTAACGGGGAACAGGTGCGTGGCTGGTGGGGAACGAGTGCTGAAGGGAACGCCCCACTCAACTGACAAAATAAACAGAATGAAGATATGGCAGGAAGGTGAAGAAGAATAATAACAAAAACACTGACATGACCGACACGGGTCATGACATTATCTTGTTCAAGTGTTTCTTTTTGTTGCGTTTTTCTTTCATTTCGTTATCAGCTACAGCTTGGCTCGTTTTCTGTTCTCTTTTTCTGTCGATGATGGGTCTCCTCTTATCCTTCCGTGGTAAGCAATCTTCATTAGTCATTCCTTGCCTATTGCAAGCGTTTTTCGTTCTATAGTTATTCCCTTTTCCTGGTGCGAGTGTTCCACCAGCGCTTTACGTTCTTTCCGCCGATAGATTGGTATTATATATATATATTATAGCCGATAGACCCTCATAGTCCTAGATTGTAATTGGATACTGACTATATTGTGATTATAATAAATATCTTTGTATCACCACCTTTTTCCCGTGGCTGCGTTTGGAGAGTCCTGCTCAATCCTCCAGCTCTGCTGGAGGATCATGACATTCACAGGGCACACCGGACGGCGTACCAGCAGGTAAAAGTCGAAGTAATTAAATAAATACAAAAAGAAGTAATTGAATAAATACAAAAACAATGGCTGGGGAATAAAAAAATAATTTTTAATAATAATTTGTTTTGGTTATAACATGAATTTCACTCTCTCTCTCTCTCTACCCGTATTCTATATGGTGTACTGTGTACAGGGGGGTATACTGTGTACCTGTATAGGTTTTTTTAAGCATTTTTGAAGGGGCGCCGCTACTACGCGGATTTTCAGTTTTCGCGGGTGGTCTCGGTCCCCATTAACCGCGATAACCGGGGTTTCACTGTAGTCCCATAGGCTCTCCAGCATGTTTAGGGGCTTAAATAGAGCCTCTTCTTTGTGGGGCGTGCTTGGAACACTTCACCAGAGGGGTATCCAGGTGGTATCAGTGGCAGATGCCCAAGTGACCACATCTGGATTGTCTCATTGTGTTGAAGTGTGATTCAATTTTGAGTCTCTTCTGGATGACCAAGCTTCTGACCCTAATGCTAAGAGCGAGCAAATAAAAACATTTTCGTTTCCTGTTTTTTTTTCAGTCAACATCCATCGCTTGTGACCATAGAAGTGGTAATATTATTACATATTGACTACTTTATATTGACTGCTAAATTGATACGTCTTATAGCTCAGCTCCTTCTTCACCACGACAGACCAGTGGAAAGTTGGCATCACCACAGACATTGCAGAGACTCCTTTTTTAATCTCCCGCTACATTGACGCCAATACCACAAAACGTAAAACATTAAACTTCTCCACTTGAAGAAGGGTCTCATCCATGACCTAGAGAGTGGATGCTATCCTTTACTGACTGAGGACCAGGGTCTCATATTTGTGACTTCATAAAGCCAACATAACCACATTCTATAACAAAAGCAAGGCTGCATTAATGAGCAATCAAACAGTACCTCCTCAACTGCTCCAAAAATAAAAATCATCAATCTTATGAACTGACTGTGACGAAGGGCAGCCTTGGCAGAAAAATAAATCTCACAGGTGGAGAAAATAAAAATTTAAAAAAATACACCTTCCACATGTTGTGCAGAGTGTACATGATCTGTGTTTTTTTTTTACTCATCTTGCTAGCTTGTGGGTATAAGAGTAGTAGTACTGCGACCGAGATAATTAGCATTTTGAAGCCGGTCACTTTTTGAAATAAAATAGTGTAATTATTTGGGTGATGTGTGTTGTGGTGGAAACAGTTGTGTTTTATGAGCTATGTTATTTCTGAGTTTTCTGAACCATAAGTATTGCAAGTTTTTGTCTTTCATCTGAGTGGTCTGCCACGGCCGGGTCCAAAGGACCGATGGTTGGGAATCTGCACTAGTCCACAGCCAGGAAAAAAAGAGACAGACACTCTGTCCCCAAAATCTGAGGTGTGACTTTTCAGAATTAGAATCATCTTTATTGGCCAAATATGTAAAACACACAGGGAATTTGTCTCTGACAGTATGAGCCACACCAGGAGAACCGTAACAGAAAACAACTACTACAACTATAAACAAAAGACATGACATTTAAGTATATATTAAGTTTTTCTGTAATGTAAGGGTACCATTCTGCAGTGATACCACACAATGATAGATGTGCAATAATTTGGACAGTCAAAAGAGCAGAGATAAAGTAATCAGTGGCGTAGTACTTAAAATACTATGACAGTTGAGCAGATGATGCAGATAATCGTTGCACAATTTATTTAGTGGCCAGTAGCAGTACACGAGATGTGTGTGCAATTATACAGAAGGTGAGTATTTTAAAGTGTTAGTGCTGGGATATGTTGGCTGCCAGGATGGCCGAGTGGTCTAAGGCGCCGCGTTCAGGACCCAGTCTCCCCAGGAGGCCTGGGTTCGAATCTCGAATTTCCCCATTGTGGGACTAATAAAGGGAATATTATTATTATTATTATTATTATGTTAACGATAGCTTTTCAATCATGTACAGAGCAGAGACTACAATAATCTGTGTAGTAACAACAATAACTAAGAGCTGTGAGCAGCTATAAAGGGTGTTGGGGTACTGGCACGTTGGAAATGTGACATATTTTCTAGAAATAATGTGAGGAATCTTCAAGAGGAAATTTTGTGTTGATAAAGTTAGTGCAGCCAAAGCCACGTCAAGGTTTGAAGTAAATTCAAAATGGTCGACTTCATGTGCAATTTAGCAAATGGCTCAAGCAGTCTTTTTCGTAGGTCTTGGCCTTGTACATACTCCATCTGAATTATTGTTGTATTGCACTGGAGAGGGGAGCTGTCTAATCCCATTGCACACTTGAGTACAATGACAATAAAGGGATTTCTGATTCTGATTCTGATCAAATTTTCAAAAAGCTATGTGAAACGCACACCCAGGGGCTGCTTTTTTGAAAGTTTCTAGGGGGGGATAGCGAGCCATTTTTAAAAAACTGCATGAGAAACTAATAAAATATTGATGATTTTGCCAGGCCTGATGGGTGTGCAAAGTTTCATCAGTTTTTGTTCATATTTAGAACCTCAAAATCAGCATTGTTTTCTTGGTGAACTGTGCGAAGTCACGCCCAAAGCTTTTCACGAAAAATTAAAAATTTTGTATTGAGACATCCTGAAGGCCTAAACACTAAATATTTTTGGATGAGTGAGAGTTGGGTAAAGTCACAAATTGGAGTCAGATTATTAATTTGAGTTTACATTGGTTTAAAATTAAATTCTAACATTGATTTAAAGATAAATTCCAACAATTTATGGTGACCCCGACGTGATGCATGAGAGGTAAAAGAAGTTTGCAACTTCGAGAAAAACCACATGAGACTGGGTCTCGCACGTCCACACCAGGTGACGACCTGATAGGAGCCGCACATCCGACCGTCTTTCCTCTTTGGGCCCACAGTGACATAAGGTAAGCAGATCCTTTTCAAATTCTGGACATTGGCAACGCTAAATTATAAGAGGAAGGAGGAGCGGAACGGCATAATAAAAGAAAAAATAAATTAAAAAAAAAAGTGTAACAGTGTGGACGTTAGTAGGGTATAAAATCTGGGATTTACCTACTAGAATAGTTTGGAACTATTCGTGGTTAAAATACGGTATAAAATCTGGGATTTACGTATCAGGACACGGTTTAAAATCTGGGATTTACGTGTCTGGAAGCGGTGTGAATGTGAAGCCTAAATTTGTTCTGCGTATGAAGTGCTTGGGACACGCACGAGTGGATTTTGAGATGGAAAATGGGAGGAAAGGTGAGGGTTTTCTTGTGTCTGGCGCTTCAGACGAGCGGGCGGAAGTCTGGTCGGAGATTAATGGTCATTATGCTCAGCTGGAATCACAGTTGATTAGTGGAATGGAAAATAAGAAAATTAAGAAGGTGAAAGAACGGAGTCAGAAGTTGTTTCTGAAATTAAAAAAGGATGATTTGTTTTGCGGTGGTCCCGGAACATGGGACATGTCGAAGTTAGCGAGGCAGTTACAGAAAAAGGAAACCAGAATGTTGACAAATATTCGAGATATGAAGGAGGATCAGAGCCAAGCTGGATGGCGACAGCGTATTAAACTTGAGAAGGAAGTGAAGGAATTGGACAAAGATAGACGAGGCATTCACCAATTGGCAATTATTGCCACTGCGCTGGGGGCAATAAAAGAGGAAGAGAGTGTGAATGAAGTGAAAAAGAAGGATGAAGTGATTGGAAAAGTGGAAGAAAAGACGGAAGGTCGGAGAGGCATTTATCCACAGTTGCCTGACTGGCGACAGTATGTGTATGAGCCGCCGCCGTATCCGATGGCGCAAATAATGGCCCCCGTAGTCACTTTGGGCGGCAGGATGGTTTTGGATGTAGAAGATCACGATTCACGGATGACGCCAGCGACCATACAGTTGATTGAACAGGCTGTAAATAATGAAAGGAAAAGAGTGCGCGGGGAGCAGCAGGGGAATGTGGAGTCGCCCGTGCTGACGTCAGGGGCAGCGCTCGCAGGAAGTGGGGGCACCCCGAGTGCCGGGAGTGAGAGAAATTCGAAACCGCTGATGAAGGAGGCGTCGCGAAAGTTGTTTGAAGGACACACGGTGCAGAGTGAGGAAAGAGAGATGTTAGAGGGAGTGATGACGGGGACACGGAAACATGGGCAGGCAATGCCCAGTGACGCTGATCCCCGCGAGGAGGAAGTGGAAAGTGATGAGGAAGCCGAGGTAGTGTTACGTGAACAGCGGCAGATGCTCAGAGCGTTGAGTGAAGGAGAGAGGCTGGGCGATAGTGAGGAGAGCATGTCCAGGGCGGAGCGAGGCTATAATACACGCAGTAAAGATAAGATGATGGCACAGCAGGAGCAGCCTCAAACAATGGCACCCCTAGTGGTGACTCACGCTGGCCGTCACTATGAGCCTTTGGTGCTTCGGGATGTGGCTGCATTGGTGGAAAAATTGCCCCCGCTGCATATAAAGGGGCACGAGCCTGGATTACTAAATTCTTAGCCGCCATGTCAGGACAGGGAGTAGCATTGGGAGATTTTAGACAAGCCATTTTGGGATTGTGTTCCCTGATTCAATTACAGAATATTGAGGGGGCAGCTGGCACCCGCCAGCTGGGGAGAGAAACCCCCTTGGCTGAGATTTCGGAGGCGTTGTTTCGGGAGCTGAGGGCGGCCTTTCCCTCCCCAGTGGATGTGGCGCCAACAATTTTTAATTACGGAAAAGATGTGACTCCCGAGCAACATTATGCTCAGGCATTGGAGCTGTGGATTGAGACCACAGGTAAACACCCAGGCAACTATCCTGAAGCTGAAATGATGTTCAGGACGGCGATGCTGAACGGCCTCCCAAATGAGGTGCAGGCGATTTTGAGAATTGATCCGGACATTTTGGTTTGTCCGGAACCGAGATTTAAGAGGCATTTGATACACCATTGCCGCATCTACATGGAAAAAGCAAATAAAGATCAAAAGGAATCTGACGCTCTGGCGACTAGTTTGGTTAAACTACAGTTGGCAAAGTTGCATGGTGAGGCAAAACAAGAAAAGGTGAAACAAAAACAGATGTACCAAACTCCAGTGGGGGCTGAACGGCGCCAAGGTCAAGGGTTCCGTGGTAGATACAGAGGGCGTGGTCGTGGCGCCCCCCCAGGCCGGGGGCGGAATGGGTTCGCTCCAGGGACTTGCTTCAACTGCGGGTCCCTTGACCACTGGGCACGTGATTGTCATGGCAACCCACCACCAGGGGTGGAGCAGCAGAACCAGCAAGCAGGGCCACCACACCAAGGGGGACCGCAGCAGCCCCGCCCGTGGCCACAGCCGAATCCAAGGGGTCAGTATTTCCAAGCTGACCAGTGGTACGGCCCGGACGAATAGGGGGGCCTGGGAAGCACTGGCCAGGCACAGCCAATGCTTCAGTTGACAGTGGCGGACACTCCAGTTGGTGGACACTGGAGCAACACATTCATCAATCAACATGCCACTGCCAAGTACAGTGTTGTCGAGGCGAGTTACAACGTTAGTCGGCTTCTCGGGACGTCCTCAGACTCTGCCCTTTACTCGGCCACTGAAAACGGAAATTACAAACACTGGACAGAGACTATATCATTCATATGTTCATGCAATGGACACACCCATCAATTTAATGGGCAGAGACATGTTGTCAGCATTGAGAGCCCAGATATTGTGCGGCGAGAAGGGACTTACAGTGACATTTCCTGACGGACAGGTACTGGAATGCTTCCAGCCTGTGACACCTAGGGGTCAGTGGTTGATGGCACCACTCCCCACAGTACCTGAAACGGCACGGATCTACTGGGCTAGATTGAATCCTGAGACTCCACTTGGGGGAGGTGTCTACTCCACATACCTCTTGTGGAAACCGTGGATCCAGACATTGGCACCGTACCACCCCCCACTGGATCCATTGCACTGCACTCTATATTATGATAGAGAATCAGATGACATATATAGAGATGCGTTTGAAGAAATTGAGGGGGATGGTTGGATATTGCGCGCACCATGCAACTTTGTGGGCCCCGAGGGGGTGGCAGCATATGTGCAGTTGTCGCCGGAGCAAGAGCAATGGTATCGAATGAGTGAGGAAGGTTTGCCTCACGTGTCACTCGCTGTGTCGCCAGGCCATGAGCCCCGCCAATTGGGGCCCATGGTGAAACGATTAACACAACAACATGACTGGATGATGACTGAAATTCTAGATGTGTGGCACTCAGCTGCAACCAAAAGTTACAGGATAATGGCAAAAATGGTAGATAAGTCAGACCTTGAATTGGTATTCTTGGACCGCCATCATGGGCGGGAACAGACGGACCATGAGTCCGCACAGGCAATGTTGGATCAAATGCCACAGGTCACAGGGTCAATTTGATGTTGGTTTTTGTCGGACGGTTCAGCCAATCCATTGGAAGTTGATTGCTCCATTCCGGTTCGCCGTCCTCAATATCGATGGCCGAAGGAAGCAGACAAAGGAATGGAGGACACAGTGGCAGGATTGTGGGATGCGGGGGTGTTGGAAACGTCGGCGTCCTCTTGGAACACACCTCTGAGGCCGGTCCAGAAGGCTGATGGGGTGACATGGAGGATGGCCCACGATTTGCGGCCAGTGAATGACATCACTATAACTCCAGTTTTGCCAGTTCCTGACCCCCATCGCATCCTGTCCTCCCTGGACACGCAGAAACAGTGGTACAGTGAAACCCCGCTACTTCGCGGTTCACCTTTCGCGGGTTCAGTGCTTCGCGGGTCTAAAAAATATTCGGGGGCATTGTAGTTTCGCCGAGCGGCACAAGGGGGCGCTGAAGCGGTTAGACGGCCGGCGTGCGCCGAAGAGGAGAGTGGACGAAGAAGAGAGTAGACGAAGAAGAGCAGGTTCCCCCGGACACGATTTGTGGCAACGTTTCGCGCGGTTCGGACCGTATCAGAGCTCCGGCCGGCGTGCGTGGCAGTTAAGCCGTAGATGAGCACCTTCCCCGGGCACGGGCGGTGCCAAGCGGGCCCTAAGTTTAACCGAATGGAAGCTCCCGAGGAGGAGGGCATGCTCGCGTCACAGTAAGCCGAAGAGGAGCACCTTCCCCGGGCACGGGCGGTTCCAAGCGGCCCCTAAGTTTAACCGAATGGAAGCTCCCGAGGAGGAGGGCATGCTCGCGTCACAGTAAGCCGAAGAGGAGCACCTTCCCCGGGCACGGGCGGTTCCAAGCGGCCCCTAAGTTTAACCGAATGGAAGCTCCCGAGGAGGAGGGCATGCTCGCGTCACAGTAAGCCAAAGAGGAGCACCTTCCCCGGGCACGGGCGGTTCCAAGTGGCCCCTAAGTTTAACCGAATGGAAGCTCCCGAGGAGGAGGGCATGCTCGCGTCACAGTAAGCCGAAGAGGAGCACCTTCCCGGGCACCGGCGGAGCGCGAGGCTGTCAGTTATGAATGAATAAATAAATAAATGAAGAATGCCACCTTTCATTTCACAGTCATGATCCGTGCCTGTCATGATCCGTGCCTGTCATGATCCGTGCCTGTCATGCCGCGTGTGTTTTTGTTTTTTCAGCTGTGTGGGCGTTCCTCCAGCGATCGTCTCATCAGCTGCTGCGAGACGCGCTGATTACACTGACTATATTGTGATTATAATAAATATCTTTGTCTCACCACCTTTTTTCCCGTGTCTGCGTTTGGAGAGTCCTGTTCAATCCTCCAGCTCTGCTGGAGGATCATAACATTCACAGGGCACACCGGACGGCGTACCAGCAGGTAAAAGTCGAAGTAATTAAATAAATACAAAAAGAAGTAATTGAATAAATACAAAAATAATGGCTGGGGAATAAAAAAATAAGTTTTAATAATAATTTTTTTTTGTTATAACATGAATTTCACTCTCTCTCTCTCTACCAGTATATATATATATATATATATATATATATATGTATATATATATATATATATATTTTTTTTTTTAAGCATTTTTGAAGGTGTGCCGCTACTTCGCACCTATATATATTTATATATATATATATATATATATATATATATATATATAGGTGCGAAGTATATATATACACGGTGTTTTTTTTTGTCTTTTTTTTTTTTTTTTTTTTTGAAGGTGCGACGCTACTTCGCGGATTTTCAGTTTTCGCGGGTGGTCTCGGTCCCCATTAACCGCGATAACCGGGGGTTCACTGTATACGGTAATTGATTTGGCGAATGCATATTTCTGTTTACCGCTGGCTGAATCAATACGACACGTGTTTGCATTTTCTTACAAAGGGGTGAAATTGCAGTACAAAAGACTCCCTCAGGGCTTCAAGAATTCGCCAGGAATTCTTAATCAGGTCTTGAAGGACTTGTTATTTTCATGTGCGCTACCCCAAGGCTCAGTGCTCCTGCAGTATGTGGACGATCTCCTCATTGCGGCCGAAACATCCGACCAGTGTGTGGAAGCCACACGAGCAGTGCTGTTGAAGCTTGCTGACCTGGGCTTCAAAGTGTCAAGGAAAACGTTACAGTGCTGTCGTAAGTCTGTGATTTTTCTGGGGCGTGTCATCACCCCAGCCGGCTTGGCTATGTCCCCAAATCACCGCAGCTCCATCCTGCGACACCCACGTCCACACACTGCAGGACATGTTGTCTTTCTTGGGATTGTGTGGCTACAGCCGAGCATACATCCCATGTTATGTGGATAAAACAGCAGGCTTGCGGGCCCTGGTCAAACAACAAGGGGTCCGAAATTTGAAGGCCACATTGCAGTGGACCCCTGAGGATGATGCATTGTTTGTGCAATTAATTCAGGAATTAGCATCAGCAGCAGATTTGGCTACTCCAGATTACACTAAGGTGTTTTATTTAGACGTTGCGAGCAGTGAGAATGCGGCATTGTACCAAAGACATGGAACAGACAGGGCAGTTTTATTGTATTGTCGTGTGCCATTAGACGGAATTGAACAGAAACAAGCAGACTGTGTTAGGTACGCGGCAGGCCTGGCAAAGGTCCTACAGAAAACAGCTCATGTGGTCATGGGGTATCCCGTCCAGGTGTTGACAGATCATGGGGTGTCAGCTTTTGTAGCATCGGTGGCATTTACATTGACACCCCTGCGACAAACACGGATGATGAAAACATTGACGGCACCAAACGTTACTTATGTGCATGATGGTGTGAACATGGCTGATCACCTCCTGGAAGGGGCACATGAGTGCGCTCTGAAAGTACAGAAAGATCAGAAGGTCCGTGAGGACTTGTATGCGGAACCATTGGAAGGTGGACGGGTTATGTTCACCAATGGGTGTTGTTGGCGTGCCAAGGATGGGACACTCCACGCGGCCGCGGCAGTGGTGGAGTGGAAAGGTTCTTTCTTCCTCCCAGTGACAGCTCAGAAGTTGACAATAAAACCCTCCGCCCAGGCGGCAGAGGTGTTGGCGCTGGTGTTGGCCTTGGAACAGTGTCCAGGACAGCAATTAACTGTATATACTGATTCGGCATATGCAGCGTCAGCTGCCCTGATTGACCTAAAGGGGTGGTTGCACAATGGCTGGCTAACAGCGAAAGGCAAAGAAATTGCTCATAGAACTTTGATGGAGCGATTGTATGAAGCAATTAAGGGTCCACACGAATTGGCGATTGTAAAGGTCCCGGGACACTCAAAGGCCAACACCATGGTGGCGAAAGGTAATGAGAGGGCGGATGCTCTCGCGAAAGAGGTGGCTGGATACACCCCTCAGGGCGAGATGATGTGAGCAACCCCAGCTGTGGTCTGGGATGGGGAACCCCCGGATCTTCCAGTGGCACCCGAAGTGGCACTGGAGGATATTATGGATGCACAAGGTAAGTCATCGCCGAAACAAAAATCAATGTGGATTGCATCAAAGGCGGTCAGGCGATCGGATGGTCTCTGGGTGGGTCCCAGGGGCCAGCCGGTCCTCCCTGAAGGACAACTCATGACCTCAGTGTTGGCTGAGGCCCATACAGTGGCACATGTGGGGCCTCAGGCAATGCTTCCAAAACTTCGTCAGTGGTGGCATCCAAGGTTACAGGAGGTGGTCTGGCAGTTTGTGGCGGCTTGTGAACTATGTCAAACATTTAATGCACGACCGACATTAAAACCCAAGCCAGGGGCGTTCTCCCCTGTGGCCTGGCCTGGAGCAGAAATTGTAATTGATTTCACGGACATGATTGACAGGGTGAACGGGAAGCGGTTCCTTCTGGTCATTGTGGATTCTTATTCACGCTGGCCGGAGGCGTATCCGTGTGCAAAGGAAGATACCACATCAGTCATTAAAGCTTTGGTAAATCATTATATTCAGACACATGGTTTCCCTGCTTTAATCAGATCTGATAATGGGACACATTTTAACAACAAAGCACTGGCTAAAGTGGAGGTGCTGTTGGAGCTGAAGCATCGCTTTGGGTGTGTCTACCACCCCCAGAGCCAAGGCAAAGTTGAAAGGTTTAATAGGAATTTGAAAGAAAAATTGGCTAAGATCATGGCTCAAACAAAAATGACGTGGTTGCAAGCTTTGCCCCTAGCCCTGTTGGTCGTCCGCCAAACTGTTCACAAAATAACAGGTTTTGCGCCATTCGAACTATTAACTGGTCGCTTAATGCCAGGGCCTGCCTCCACCTTGGTCCCGCCAGTTGATGTACCGACACCTGATTTGTCGCACGCTGCGTATTGGAAGTATCTTCATTCACTTGTATCCAGTGTGTCTGCGCAGGTCGCCGACAACGCAGTTGCAGATTCGTCATCAACACCGCTGGAGTCGGACATCACTCCGTACGTCTACCTCCGGGTGCTTTCTCGGAAGTGGACTGAACCTCGCTGGAAAGGACCGTTTAGAGTTCTGAGTAGAACCTCACACGCTGTCCAATTGGAAACTAAAGGACAAAAGTGGTACCATCACTCACAGTTGCGCCCGGCCCCAGGTTTTGTACCTGCCAATGGTGAGCATAAGGGTTGACCGCCCTGACGGGCACGTCAAGAGAGGGATTGTGAAGATGGCGAGAATTGGATCAAAGTCGGACTCGAAAGTGTCTGAACAAAGACGAGGACGATGCAAATGTTTGACTATATTGACTATTTTGCTGGCTGGCTTGTGCTTTGTGTGGACTATGTTGGCGTTTGAACATAGGATGCAGGATGACAGAAGTGATGGAGTGAAAGGTGAACGAGTGATGGTGTACTATTCCTGTAATGGAACGGTATGGTATGAAGCAGAGCGAGATGGTGGTAAGACGCTGACACAGACACAACAACTACTGCTAAATCTGAAATGTAAACAACCGACACAGGTGAACCCTTGGGTGACAATTTTTAATTGGACACACCCGTGGAATGATGTAGTCTATAAATTGGGAAATTATCAGCATCAATATCAAGAGTGGCCTGTGAAACCTCCAGTAACCCGTAAAGTGAAAAGACAGACAGGACAAGGTTACTGGGACCAATTTGAAAAGGGATTTCAGCCATGGATAGTTAAGTGGGCATATAATAACTCGTTGCGGTTTACAGTGGCTCCAAACACACACACCCAAATTAGTGTGCCAATAAAAGCATTGAGAGGGTTCCAAGAAGCATGGTACTCCTCAGCATGGATAGCAATGTCTGAAGTAACGGGGGCTATGTTTCCGCGATATTGGTGGTATTTGACAGGACATGTGACAAAATTCGGGTGGGATGCATAATAACAACACAGGTAGGTGACTACTGGAGTCCCCCTCAAAGTGAGATAAGTAAGTACTATCGACATAAAGTGACTATGGGCAAGGAGGGGGAAGTGTTGAAATTAAAGGTGGCAATGGGGAATACATCTATTGCATACCCACAGCAGGAGATAATGATTGTAAATACGTCATGCTGGGGATTCTTGTTATGGGCATACTCAGCAGGAAAGGATCCATATTTTCCCATCATAATTTGTGAAGATACTACTAAGAATAGAGGAGATGCACCGTTAATGAATAAGTATACTGCAACAGCGGGAGCAACTGCTAAGACTATGGTGACGGTAGACGACTGGTTTATGATTCAGACAGGTATTTCTATGGTCACTAATAATTGGCTCCTGATGGCTGAGCAGGCAGCTAATAATACTAATGAGAATTGTTTGGTATGTTTAGGTGCAAGACCAGTTTTGAAAATCGTGGCAGCAACTGCCATATCTAAAACCTGCCTCATGGGTTTCCTGTATAATAAGACTCTCCGAGGAGAGTGCGGCCAATTGGACTCAACCTTTCCACTGACAGGAATGGAAAAGAAAAAGCCTATTTTGACCCCCAAGTTGCAAAACAAAATTTCACCTGCCTAAAGTTAAATGGGACTGGCCCTGGGATTGGAAATATCCAGGGGTCATGGTGTAATGAAAATGTGTCCTTGCCAGCAGGAATCCCTCTCGCTCGTGCTGATGTTTGGCTGTGGTGTGGAGAGAAAGTGCTGTTCAATAGGCTTCCCACCAATGCCTCAGGTAAGTGCGCCCTGGTCACGCTGATCATGCCAGTTAGTGTGACAGCCTTAGATATGGCCAAAACGGAATGGGAAGACGTTAGAAAATGGGGAAGAGTCCCCTTCCTTAACAGGAAGAGAAGGGACATGCACGAATGGTTGAATGCAGGAGATCCCACGTATATAGATGCAATTGGAGTTCCAAGAGGGGTCCCTGACGAGTATAAATTGGTGGATCAAATTGCGGCAGGATGGGAGAGTATTTTCCTGTTTGTTACGGTAAACAAAAATGTGGACCGGATTAATTATGTTCATTATAATGTCCAACGATTGGCGAACTTCACCACCTCGGCACTCCAGGCAGTGCATGAGCAATTGGCTGCCACATCTCTGATGGCATTCCAAAATAGAATGGGCTTAGATATGGTGTTAGCTGAAAGAGGAGTGTGTGGTATTTTTGGGGATCAGTGTTGTACTCTTGATTCCCAACAATACATCTCCTGACGGTCGCCTTACCAAGGCATTGGAGGGTCTGCGCACGTTAAGTGACAAAATGAAGGAGCACTCAGGTGTGGACACCAGTTGGTACTCTGACTGGTTAAACATCTTTGGCAAATATAAAAGCTTGATTGCATCAGTACTGATTTCTATGGCTGTGTTTGCCGCCATTATGGTGTTATGTGGATGTTGTTGTATTCCATGTATCAGATCATTAACTGTTAAGACAATTGAACGCACGTTGGGGCCGCTCCCTCCTGGTGGCCAGTACATGATGATCCCTCAGAAGGACCCCCAGGAGGGGGAGACAGCTGTGGCCCTCCGGGAGTCCGGGATGTGAGTATGTGTAGATGGCCTCAGGGACCTGAGGCCATGAGGAGGGAATGAAATTTTCTACGGATTTTCTACTAGAATGACATTTTCTATTGATTTTTAAGTTTTACTCATTTTCTATTGATTTTTAATTTTTACTAATTTTCTATTGAGCTTTACCTCACTTTCTATTGATTTGTAAGTTGTTACTAATTTTTCATTGTTTGATTTTTAGCTCGTGTGTAACAATAAAATAAGGGGTTCGAGTGATGACCTCAGTTGTCTGAGGTCATGAGAGGGAATAAAGGAGTGGAAGAGTTGAAACCTGGCTAGTTTTATTCGATGTCCTGCATCTTGTGTCACTGTTATTCTGTGGAATGCTGAGTGTGTGGCTGGTGAAGTTGAACAAAGAAAGTGAAAGAATGTGAAGGTTTGGGAGGTTTTAGGTTGGTGCCTGGCGGAGACAGATACCTCGAGGGGGAAGGGGTCGACAAGAAACTGGACCCTTCAACCACAAGCAGGAGGAGCCACCACTTGAAGGAAGACCAAGAAAAGCAAGCTAAAGTTTAACTGCAGCGTACACATAGCCAATAGAATCATGCCAGGATGCCTTTGTCTCTGTGTCATTTGCATATTGTGTCTATAAATTAATGCTGAACAGCGGAGACAAAGAGAGCTGTATTGAGAGGGACCCAAGCCCAAGTTGCAGATTTGTGTTAGGAATAAAATGCCGGCTTCCTGATACCTTTCTATTGCAGAACGAGCGCGCATATTGTTGGATGAGTGAGAGTTGGGTAAAGTCACAAATTGGAGTCAGATTATTAATTTGAGTTTACATTGGTTTAAAATTAAATTCTAACATTGATTTAAAGATAAATTCCAACAACACTCATCTGAGCAAATATTATGCACAAGGATTGAAGGACTCACATAGTCATTGGACTGTATTTTGTAGAATGCATCTAGCAGTTGAAATGCATTTAAAAAAAGCTATACTATATATATGTATATACTAATATATACAATCCAATACAAGTTTATTTTTTTGCACATTTCACAACAGATGGAGCTGTAACAAAGCGCTTTCCTTATGATGCAATATAAATTACCATGTAATAAAAACACAAATTAAAACACAAACACATTTACAATCGACTCTAGAGGAACAGCAGAACAGTGACAGTCTCATGTAGCGTCGAAAGCTAACATATAAAAATGTGTCTTCAAACGGGTTTTAAAAATGGACAGAGAGGGGGCTTGCCTAACAATTAATGGAAGCTCATTCCATAGAGAATTACCGGCAACAGAAAAGGGCACCACCTGGTGCCCAGAAACTAAAGGAAAAAAATCCAAACCACTAAATAAACCTAAGTCCAAAACAAAACGGAATAAAGTAACTTTAGGATTAAACACTAGGAAACTATCTTGACTTGGACTAAGTCAGCAAACATTCAAACAAGAAGACTTGAAAAACACAATGAGCAATAAAGACTGTAAGAAAACAAGAAACTAAATACAAACGGACTAGACAACGAGAAACAACTCAACAAGACACAAAGTGTATCAGGGTATGATTGGGTAACACAAGGGATTGGGTAAACGAGCATAAATGGAGGAAATCTGCTGACCAGGACTAAGACAGCAAACAATAGCAGTTAGATGTGACAAACCAACAAAAACAGAAAGAAAACTAAAAATGTAATACAGATGACACAACGCGGATCAGACACAAAGTGTTGGAGGGAGTTAACTGGGTAACACAAAGGATTGGGCAAACTAGCACAGGTGGACAGGATACTCAAATGAGAAAGACATACACCAGAACACAAGGAAAAAATGAAACTAAATTCTAACTCAAAAGCAAAACTATAGACCGATCAGGGAAGGCCAGACTAGAAGGTCCTGGCGGGTCTCGTCTGGTGGACGACCCAGAAGCCAGAAGAGAGGGTCTTGGCGGGGCCAGCCCGGTGGGCGACCCGTAGGCCAGAAGAGAGGGTCTTAGTGGGTCCAGTCCGCTGGGTGACCCGGAGGCCAGACGAGAGGTTCTTGAGGCAGCCAGTCCGGTGGCCATCCCGGAGGATGGACAAGAGTGTCTTGACGAGGCCAATCCAGTGGCTGTCCTGGAGGCCAGATGAGAAGTGTGGGCTGCCGCAGAGAATGTGTCACCAGAGCAGAGTAAGAGGGAGGCTGCACGGCTTGTACTGCTAGAAGAGATCCAGAGGGCGGCCGCAGGGTTTGCACCAAAGGAGGAGAGTCAGAGGGTGGCTGCAGGGCTTCCACTGCTGGGGCAAGGTCGGATTCTGGCCACAGGGTTTGAGCAGCCGCAGGAAGGTTGGAGGGCAGCTGCGGTGCCTGCGGAGACGGAAGAAGGTCAGAAGGCGGCCGTGGCGTTCGCGGCACCGGAGGATTGTCTGAGGGCGGCCGTAGAGCCTGCGCCGCCAGAGGGAGGTCAGATGGCGGCCGCGGAGCCTGCGCCGCCGTATGGAGGTCAGAGGGCGGCCGCGGAGCCTGCGCCGCCGTAGGGAGGTCAGAGGGCGGCCGCGGAGCCTGCGCCGCCGTAGGGAGGTCTGAGGGTGGCCACAAAGTCAGCGCCGCCTGTGGAAGGTCTGAGGGCGGCCGCGGAGCCTGCGGCGCCTGAGGAAGGTCTAAGGGCTGCCGCGAAGCCTGCGCCGCCGGGGGAAGGTCAGAGGGTGGATGCAGTGCTGGACCATCAGAGGAAGGTCGCTGGGTGGATGTAGAGATTGCGCCGCTGGAGGAAGGCCAGAAAGCGGCGGCAGACATTGCGCTGCCCAAGGCAGGTTGGAGGACGGCCGCAAGGCTTGAACAACTGGACCAGGGTTAGGTTCTGGGGAAGCCGAGGAGCCTGCTGCTGCCGAAATGCCGGCGCGGGGCCCTTCCTCATCAGCCTGCCACCGTAGCGGTTGGGAAATACAAGCGACACGAGGGGTCGCAAATAAAGGGTCTGAGGAAGTTAAACTGGAAGAAACAGGCCAAACGGAACTATGCGAAGAAGTACGCAGTGAACGAGGTGACGAGAAAGGCAGGTTCGGAATTACGTAATTTGGGAAACGTGGGATTAGGCGAGGAACCTGAATGTTTACTTGGGCGCCTCCGTTGTCCACGCAGCGGAAGCCCCATGTAAATGGCCAACCGGGGACCCAAGTAAGGGTCTGAAGGAAAGAGTTCAGGGCTGGACACTAAGGGTACAGGTTCTGATTGACACAACTTGGAAAAAGCGAGATTACTGGAAGAACCTTTATTTGGGTGCCTACGTTGCCCTCCCCGCGGAGGTCCCGGGTAAATGACTAAGCGGGCACCCACATAAGGGTCTGAAGGGAAGGGATCATCAACAGAAAAATGTGACAAAAACTGACTAGGGCTTGAATAATGCCTGGGGAAAGGATCAAAATCAGAATCAGAACGATGGTTAACTAATTCTTGGACATCTTCACAATCTGAGGGAAAATAAGACTCTAAAAACAAATTATCGGGCGGTGAAAGATTATTGGCGCATAAAAAACAACTACAAGTAGTTGCCACAGGTGAGAGAGACGTGGAGTAAAAGACAAAGCTTACACAAAGGGTGTGAAAGTGGTTGGCAGGCTGAGGGAGGTAGGCGGCAGACTGGGGCTCGTGACGGCCTTTGCGACCCATTGAGGAGGAGCGACAAAAGGGATTGTCCGGGGAAAAGGATCAAAATCAGAATCAGAACGATGGTTAACTAAATCTTGGACATCTTCACAATCTGAGGGAAAATCAGACTCTAAAAAATAATTATTGGGCGGCAAAAGATTATTGGCGCATAAAAAACAACTACAAGTAGTTGCCACAGGTGAGAGAGACGTGGAGTAAAAGACAAAGCTTACACAAAGGGTGTGAAAGTGGTTGGCAGGCTGAGGGAGGTAGGCGGCAGACTGGGGCTCGTGACGGCCTTTTCTCTGGAAAACTGCGACTTGGACATGGCTTGTTGTTTGAGTAAGAGTAAAACTTTGGATGAACCCGAAGGGGGGTTTGCTGACTGCGTCTCGGGAGTGCCAGGGTGGGACAGTCGTGCTGACTGCGTCTCGGGAGTGCCGGGGTGGGACAGTCGTGCTGACTGCGTCTCGGGAGTGCCGGGGTGGTACAGTCATGAGTTTAGAGAAATTGGGAAATTGTTGACGCGGAATGGGGGACGCCCTGGTCCGTGGGTTAACATGCCAGTGGGGGCCAGCCCGACGTCAGTTAAGGATTTATTGACTCAGGTGGTGGTCCGTAAAAGAGCGCCTTTGGGGGGTGTGCGGAAGATGATGTGGATTTGTGCAGAAGCATGGCGTTAGACGCTGCTCTCCTCGCTGGTGCGCGTAAAGATCAAGAAATTCTAATGCAGAACAATAAGATCGAAGAACTAGAGAAGGAAATATCTAGATTAAATTCTGTGTTGGAAAAAACAATTGTGCATATTTCCAAGAAAGCACGAGCTAACCAGCGGAAAACTGATCGCCGCGTTGAAACGCAACAAATACGGGCGTTTACGAGAGATCTTGCGGGCGAGTGGGAGCCGGAGGGCTGGGAAGGAGATATATGGGGGGATGGTGACGTTGAAGTAACAGCCCCTGCCACCGGGCAGTCCCTCTATCCAAAATTATCACATTTGCAAATAAAACCGATAGCACGCAGGCGTGAAGAGCAAAATGTGGTATTGCCTATTGTGGATGTCGAGCGGGATGCTAATGGGGTTGTCGTAGTGGACGCTGAAGGAAACCCCAATGTGCGGAGACAGGAGTTTCCTCAACCCGCACCGCGAGTAACTGTAACTAAGGAAGATTATTCACAGGACGAAATCACACAAATTTCCACCAAATATAAACAGCGTGGGGGGGAGCCCACTGACTCATGGATCAGACGTCTGTACGAGGAAGGTGCAGATGCAATTGGGCTGGATCATGGGGATGCTTTGAGATTTGGTGGGCTAAGTACGGACTCCCGAATTAATGTTGAGTATAGGGCTAATTGTAGGGTGTTGGGGGAGGGCGAAGCTAAGTCGCTATTGGACTTGTACGGTGTCTCCACACAAGTTATTTTTCCCACTTGGCATGATTGGCCGGAGTCGCGGGGTCAGTGGACCACAGTTCGGGACGCCATTCAGCGCATGGGTCGATTATGTACCCGTGAGTTGATTTCTCGAAGCGGCAGGGCTAATATTGATGAGGAGCCGGTTGGAAAGGTGGTGCGGGATACTCTCATTAAGGAATCTCCGCCACATTACCGCTCAGCATTATTGACTATATTGCTGGGAGCGGCAGATGAGTCGTTTTGCCATGTAAAAACTCGTCTCAATGAATTGGCTGCATTGGGAGATTTGGGTGAAACATGTATGCCTCGATCGGAGAATCGACCACCTGTCCGATCGGAACGAGATCAAAGATCTCGTAGCAAAAATGATGGTGGTGGTGGTGGGGACAGACGCGCTATGTGGAGAGCGTTAATAGACGCGGGAGTCCCTCGTTCGGAGATTGATGGACAATCAAACGAGTTTTTGATGGCCAGGTGCAGACAAAGAGGACTTAAAGTTAATTGTTTGCGCTTTGAAGAACGATCCAGTCGTTCTGAACTTGCAGAATTGGCAGAACTGCTTAAAGATATGATGAAACCAGCTGTGCCCTCTGCCCCTCCCGTGGAGGGGGACAGAGAGGAATGTTTGGAAAGCAGCAGTGAGGATGAAAGGTATGTTGCAGCCGTTCGAAGAGGAAAGAAGGAAAAAGCGAGAGGAAAAAACAAAGGCAAGAGGTCTCAAGTCTTTGATCTCTTAGGATAGGATGAAGGTCAAGCCTTTGTTGCCAGCCAGTCAAAATTGTCAGAACGATGGAGTGTCGGTGATATTCGACCCCATGTAAAGCTAGCAATTTATTGGAATAATTCGGTTCAGTGTGTTTTGGCACTGGTTGACACAGGGGCGGAAGCCTCGTTGATTCAAGGAAATCCCAACAAAATGAAGGGCACCCTAGTCCCGTTACAAGGAATAGGGGGGCAAATTATAAATGGAAAGGCAGTAACTTTGCCTTTGAAAATTGGACACATGCCAATTCGGAAATATGAAGTGGTGGTTACATCCATCGCAGAATGGATAATTGAAATGGACACACTGGCTGGAATGACCTTGCACCTGAAACAAGGGAAATTGGAGTGGTCTGTAAACTTTTTGTCGACCAGCCGTTAGTCCTTGAAAAGGGCAGTAAAATCGCCCAGGTGGTAATAAAACCGTGCAATATGACAACAGTTCAGGAAATTCCTAAACCAGTGATAAGATCTGGGCGAGGCTCAGGGGGCTTTGGCTCAACCGACGGGGCCGGAGCTAAGGTTTGGGTAAAACAAAACTCAGGGCCCCCCCCCCGGGCTGCTGAGATAATTGCACAAGGAGACGACGCTACAGTGAGCGTCTTATTTGAAGGAGAAGAAAAATGTGTTATTTACGTGAAAACTAATCTGTGCCTTTCAATTGTAGGAACTAACTGTGTTCATTACAGCCGGTGTGGATGACGTGGTGGGAGTTGTTTGTGGGACGGGCCGGCAACGGATCAAGACGCCAAGGCCGTTATCGAAGTCCGGTACGGTGGTGGTGTCGGCTGCTTGGTCATCCTCTTCCTTGACCTTGGTGCCATGGTCCAACTCTCCTGGGAGCAAACGACCGGACGCCTTCTGTACCCCCGAATGCAGGGCCCGCTGTCATGGAATCTGACCGGCAGTGAGAGGGTCAAGGGGGTCAACGTGACCCAGGATGGAGTGACGTGTCCGGGGGGCGGGCTGTGTGCGGTGGCCAACCTCACCGCTGATGCAGTATTCTGGAGTCCTGGAAAAGAATCAACCCAATGGCTATTTCGTAACGGAACTAGAATCTGGATCAAGTCCAGGGTGGAGCTGTGCGCAGTGAAACCAGGTACGATGGAAGGAGATGTCAAGAGCTTTTGGTTCAGAGCAGAGTGTGATCCGACCCGTCAAGGAAAGAACTGGACAATGGTGTTAACAAGAAATGCAGTGATTATAAATGCTTACTCATCCCAGAGAAGGGGAGAGGCATTAGTAAAGCGACCCCCCCCCCCACACACATTACAAACACCCAGCTGGTACCTATAATTGATACATGTACACCCTTGGCACAATCAGCAATAACTACGAAAATGTATTGGAAAGTCGTATTCCCTGTTTTTCCCACGTGTGTTCGAAAGAAGAGAGAGTGTTAACACGACACCTTATTGGGGGGAACCGGAACGTTATTGGGGGTATCTAACACCATTGATAATGAAGTGACACGCTATAAATTAGCTGGGACCGGACAGGGAACTCATGATGCCCTACTAAAAGTAGGAATATGGCTTCCTAATTCAATAGTGGGACAAAACGAAAATGCTAAACTGTGGCAAAATGTATTTAAATGGAAATTAAATATGTGGAACGCCACTAGTGAAGTGTTAACCAATGTAACTAAACAGCTAAACTGGACCACATGTAGCATACAAAACCTACATGCGCAGACGCAAAAAGAGCGTTTCGTACGAGTAATGACTACAGGAAATTACCAGGAGTGGCGTAGTGTCTGGAATATATCCTCTGAGTTGTGGTGAACCCAAACACAAACCAGACCTTTAATACCGATCTTTGCGAAAACACTGATAAAGGACTAGCTTGTAAATTGCATCATGAATTTGTTAATCCTTGCTTAACCAACGTAAACTTCACCTTGTGCGATTGGTCGAGGGAACCTAGTAGGGACATTTTGTGGCAGGTGGGGCCGCATACCTCAGTGGGGAAACGGGACGTATTGGTTGACAAATTACACAGTTGCTAGCCGGTTTACGGCTGTACAATGGGAAGTGCTACGCACACCATGGCAAATCTCTTTGGAGCGTTTCAAATGCGCATTGGAACGATCCACTGAGGTAAAGAAATTGATAAAGTCACATGCGTCCAATGTTTCCCAACTGATGGTATCGACATTGATGGCTAAAGGAGAAATGTTGCATGCTGCTAAAATCATTCAGCAACAGTCTGCTCACCATTGGTGGGACATATTTTCAGGCTTGTCACAAACTGCTAGGGCAACGTTGCTTCCACCAATGATTTTGGTTTTAATAGCTATCGCTTTGACTACGCTATGCAATATTGGAATTTGTGTTTATGTTCGACGAATTCGATTAGAAGTAGAAAAAGAAATATATCATTGCATGGAACCATGAGAATAAAAATTGAAACTGTCAATTCTTGATATAACCGTTATGTGTGTGAACTAACTTTAAATTTAGAAGAAGAAGGGCATATCTTTGAATATGTCCGCCGGATTGGAAATGAATATACCAGGCGAGAAATCCATTGTACCACGCGCATAGACATGTTGACTCATGTGGTGGTAAATGTTTTACAAGATCATCATTGGTTTTGCTTTGCTCACTCATATAATGTACCATGGTTTCAGTGGATATTGGATAATTGGGAACAATACGTTAACGGGTTAATAAATTAGTGGAACCTGTTTGCATCAATTGGTGGTAAAACACCAGGAGTGGAATGAAGTGAAATATGGTTTATCAATGTTGTTTTACCACATAAATGCTGCATAATAACCATTTTATACCTATATACACGCGTTAGTAGATGTCTGTGTTTATGTGTTATGAGAATTTGCGCAGGCTGTGTCTATGTGTTGTGAGAATTTGCACAGGCTGCATCTATGTGTTATGAGAATTCGCACAGGCTGCATCTATGTGTTATGAGAATTTGCACAGGTTGTATCTATGTGTTATGAGAACGGGAATAATTGGAAAGAATTCGTACAGGGCCTAAGCACCAGGAATGTCTGACTCATGCGAAAAGGTACAGTCGATAACGAAAAGGGAGTGAGGATTGGCAAAGGCCAAAGTTGTGCGAAGGGCCATGCGAACCATCAAAGCGCACTCGAACGGGAGGGGATGGGGTGCGATATTGGCTATAAGAATGTGAAAAAGGCAAAACGAAAGTAGAGTCGGCTGAGGGTTCTACGCGCGGACGCCCAGCATCGTATTTTTTGCTCGCATTACTGAGGACGCCGGGGCTCTCCGTCCTTCCAGCACACGGTAATGAGATTTATGTCTTGCATGTAATCTATGAGCTGAAATACAATTGTTGCTTGCTTGCTTGCTTGTACACTTTATACTGTGGGTTAAATAAAATGTGCCGCTTGTTTAACGCAGTGAAGTGTTTGTTGTCCATGTAAGTCGCCGACGATCCGCGATCCTGAAGTTAATAATAAGTCATAGCAATTGATTATGAGTTGTGACTATTATATTATTTGATACTGTAATTGATAATAAGCAGTGTCTACTCAAGGGCTCACGCTTGTCTGATTGGAAATAACAGACAGCTTAACCCATTGTAGCCTGGCGATTGGGTATCAGTCTCGCTACTAGTCACTCTTATTGATGCTGTAATTGATCATAAGCAGTATCAGAATTGTTTCAAAACAGCGACCCATTGAGGAGGAGCTACAAAAGGGATTGTCCGGGGAAAAGGATCAAAATCAGAATCAGAACGATGGTTAACTAATTCTTGGACATCTTCACAATCTGAGGGAAAATCGGACTCTAAAAACAAATTATCGGGCGGTGAAAGATTATTGGCGCATAAAAAACAACTTCAAGTAGTTGCCACAGGTGAGAGAGACGTGGAGTAAAAGACAAAGCTTACACAAAGGGTGTGAAAGTGGTTGGCAGGCTGAGGGAGGTAGGCGGCAGACTGGGGCTCGTGACGGCCTTTGCGACCCATTGAGGAGGAGCGACAAAAGGGATTGTCCGGGGAAAAGGATCAAAATCAGAATCAGAACGATGGTTAACTAAATCTTGGACATCTTCACAATCTGAGGGAAAATCAGACTCTAAAAAATAATAATTGGGCGGTAAAAGATTATTGGCGCATAAAAAACAACTACAAGTAGTTGCCACAGGTGAGAGAGACGTGGAGTAAAAGACAAAGCTTACACAAAGGGTGTGAAAGTGGTTGGCAGGCTGAGGGAGGTAGGCGGCAGACTGGGGCTCGTGACGGCCTTTGCGACCCATTGAGGAGGAGCTACAAAAGGGATTGTCCGGGGAAAAGGATCAAAATCAGAATCAGAACGATGGTTAACTAATTCTTGGACATCTTCACAATCTGAGGGAAAATCGGACTCTAAAAACAAATTATCGGGCGGTGAAAGATTATTGGCGCATAAAAAACAACTACAAGTAGTTGCCACAGGTGAGAGAGACGTGGAGTAAAAGACAAAGCTTACACAAAGGGTGTGAAAGTGGTTGGCAGGCTGAGGGAGGTAGGCGGCAGACTGGGGCTCGTGACGGCCTTTGCGACCCATTGAGGAGGAGCGACAAAAGGGATTGTCCGGGGAAAAGGATCAAAATCAGAATCAGAACGATGGTTAACTAATTCTTGGACATCTTCACAATCTGAGGGAAAATCGGACTCTAAAAACAAATTATCGGGCGGTGAAAGATTATTGGCGCATAAAAAACAACTACAAGTAGTTGCCACAGGTGAGAGAGACGTGGAGTAAAAGACAAAGCTTACACAAAGGGTGTGAAAGTGGTTGGCAGGCTGAGGGAGGTAGGCGGCAGACTGGGGCTCGTGACGGCCTTTGCGACCCATTGAGGAGGAGCGACAAAAGGGATTGTCCGGGGAAAAGGATCAAAATCAGAATCAGAACGATGGTTAACTAAATCTTGGACATCTTCACAATCTGAGGGAAAATCGGACTCTAAAAAATAATTATTGGGCGGTAAAAGATTATTGGCGCATAAAAAACAACTACAAGTAGTTGCCACAGGTGAGAGAGACGTGGAGTAAAAGACAAAGCTTACACAAAGGGTGTGAAAGTGGTTGGCAGGCTGAGGGAGGTAGCCGGCAGACTGGGGCTCGTGACGGCCTTTGCGACCCATTGAGGAGGAGCTACAAAAGGGATTGTCCGGGGAAAAGGATCAAAATCAGAATCAGAACGATGGTTAACTAATTCTTGGACATCTTCACAATCTGAGGGAAAATCGGACTCTAAAAACAAATTATCGGGCGGTGAAAGATTATTGGCGCATAAAAAACAACTACAAGTAGTTGC
This sequence comes from Idiotropiscis lumnitzeri, assembly GCF_059441095.1. Lineage (NCBI taxonomy): Eukaryota > Metazoa > Chordata > Actinopteri > Syngnathiformes > Syngnathidae > Idiotropiscis > Idiotropiscis lumnitzeri. The sequence continues at coordinate 466,645 of NC_142403.1, forward strand.
CACAGGTGAGAGAGACGTGGAGTAAAAGACAAAGCTTACACAAAGGGTGTGAAAGTGGTTGGCAGGCTGAGGGAGGTAGGCGGCAGACTGGGGCTCGTGACGGCCTTTGCGACCCATTGAGGAGGAGCTACAAAAGGGATTGTCCGGGGAAAAGGATCAAAATCAGAATCAGAACGATGGTTAACTAATTCTTGGACATCTTCACAATCTGAGGGAAAATCGGTCTCTAAAAACAAATTATCGGGCGGTGAAAGATTATTGGCGCATAAAAAACAACTACAAGTAGTTGCCACAGGTGAGAGAGACGTGGAGTAAAAGACAAAGCTTACACAAAGGGTGTGAAAGTGGTTGGCAGGCTGAGGGAGGTAGGCGGCAGACTGGGGCTCGTGACGGCCTTTGCGACCCATTGAGGAGGAGCGACAAAAGGGATTGTCCGGGGAAAAGGATCAAAATCAGAATCAGAACGATGGTTAACTAAATCTTGGACATCTTCACAATCTGAGGGAAAATCGGACTCTAAAAAATAATTATTGGGCGGTAAAAGATTATTGGCGCATAAAAAACAACTACAAGTAGTTGCCACAGGTGAGAGAGACGTGGAGTAAAAGACAAAGCTTACACAAAGGGTGTGAAAGTGGTTGGCAGGCTGAGGGAGGTAGGCGGCAGACTGGGGCTCGTGACGGCCTTTGCGACCCATTGAGGAGGAGCTACAAAAGGGATTGTCCGGGGAAAAGGATCAAAATCAGAATCAGAACGATGGTTAACTAATTCTTGGACATCTTCACAATCTGAGGGAAAATCGGACTCTAAAAACAAATTATCGGGCGGTGAAAGATTATTGGCGCATAAAAAACAACTACAAGTAGTTGCCACAGGTGAGAGAGACGTGGAGTAAAAGACAAAGCTTACACAAAGGGTGTGAAAGTGGTTGGCAGGCTGAGGGAGGTAGGCGGCAGACTGGGGCTCGTGACGGCCTTTGCGACCCATTGAGGAGGAGCGACAAAAGGGATTGTCCGGGCAAAAGGATCAAAATCAGAATCAGAACGATGGTTAACTAATTCTTGGACATCTTCACAATCTGAGGGAAAATCGGACTCTAAAAACAAATTATCGGGCGGTGAAAGATTATTGGCGCATAAAAAACAACTACAAGTAGTTGCCACAGGTGAGAGAGACGTGGAGTAAAAGACAAAGCTTTCAAAAAGGGTGTGAAAGTGGTGGCAGGCTGAGGGAGGTAGGCGGCAGACTGGGGCTCGTGACGGCCTTTGCGACCCATTGAGGAGGAGCTACAAAAGGGATTGTCCGGGGAAAAGGATCAAAATCAGAATCAGAACGATGGTTAACTAATTCTTGGACATCTTCACAATCTGAGGGAAAATCGGACTCTAAAAACAAATTATCGGGCGGTGAAAGATTATTGGCGCATAAAAAACAACTACAAGTAGTTGCCACAGGTGAGAGAGACGTGGAGTAAAAGACAAAGCTTACACAAAGGGTGTGAAAGTGGTTGGCAGGCTGAGGGAGGTAGGCGGCAGACTGGGGCTCGTGACGGCCTTTGCGACCCATTGAGGAGGAGCGACAAAAGGGATTGTCCGGGGAAAAGGATCAAAATCAGAATCAGAACGATGGTTAACTAATTCTTGGACATCTTCACAATCTGAGGGAAAATCGGACTCTAAAAACAAATTATCGGGCGGTGAAAGATTATTGGCGCATAAAAAACAACTACAAGTAGTTGCCACAGGTGAGAGAGACGTGGAGTAAAAGACAAAGCTTACACATAGGGTGTGAAAGTGGTTGTCAGGCTGAGGGAGGTAGGCGGCAGACTGGGGCTCGTGACGGCCTTTGCGACCCATTGAGGAGGAGCGACAAAAGGGATTGTCCGGGGAAAAGGATCAAAATCAGAATCAGAACGATGGTTAACTAATTCTTGGACATCTTCACAATCTGAGGGAAAATCGGACTCTAAAAAATAATTATCGGGCGGTGAAAGATTATTGGCGCATAAAAAACAACTACAAGTAGTTGCCACAGGTGAGAGAGACGTGGAGTAAAAGACAAAGCTTACACAAAGGGTGTTAAAGTGGTTGGCAGGCTGAGGGAGGTAGCCGGCAGACTGGGGCTCGTGCCTTTGCGACCCATTGAGGAGGAGCGACAAAAGGGATTGTCCGGGGAAAAGGTGAAGGAGTAGCCAGTGAGACGATTACTCCTTAATTGGAAATCAAAGGATGGTTAGGACCAGGTGGTGACGTCCGGCTCATTGGGTTCTGTCTCAGTCTGCTGGGTCCATGAGTGGTCAGTACATAATGTCACATGTGGAGCGGGATTCAGACCCAGAAGCAGACAGGAGACAAAAGTGGCGACGTAAAAGCAAAATTCCAAAGACAAACAAGCAAAGCTGGTTTTAGACCACATGGAAGAAGGCTGACATCCTCACACGAAGAAAGCTTGACGTACTGACGATGTGTCACTGAGTAACCGATCTTAAATACTCCAAAGCATCAAACCTATATTACCGTATTTTCTCAACCATAAGGCGCACTTCAAAGTCCCAAATTTTCCCCAAAACAAACGAGGCACCTTGTCATGCAACGCGCCTATTGTATAGACTGAGCAACTCTCTTGACCATTGAGCCTGCTCCTTTTGGGGCATTGCAGAGTGCATGTTAGCACACCCTGCTGGCCAAACTCTGAGACTTCTATGCTTTGAATTGAGTGTGACAAATACATTATATGAATACGTTTTTCGGTGATGGTGCAGGAGAAAGCTGGACAAAAGGGCAGCTGTCCACAATGTCGTTGTCTGTCTTATCATTCATGTTATTGCAAGCAAGAAACATGACAGACAACAAAAACAACAGACTGCAAAAAAATTAATAAATAAATTAAAAAAAACACACTGCCCAAAGCACACCACTCACTTATCTCTAAACAGCCATGTGATGGCTGAGGCTCCCAGAATGCCTCAGTCTGATAATCTCGCAGAATACCTCAGTACTGATTTTGTGTTATTTTTATTTCTTTTGGTGACATGAATGGCATGAGAGATGCATGTTTTGTGTTAATTTAATTTCTTTGTTTCATTGTTTGCTTGTATTCTGTTCAGAGATATTTATGGTTTTGATTTTAAAGGAGAATGTAATCATGGCAGTCAATCTAAACAGAACAAAGGGTAGACTGCTAGGAGCCACTTTTGTGATCCCGGCATGGAAGTCCATTGTTTCAGAGGGGTCTCGTTCACACCTCCTGTGGTGCAGCTGTGATCCAATCTTCCTGCATTCCTCTCCTGAGGGTCTTGTCATTAGCATGGTCTAAACTTCGGTTACACTTAAAGGATTTCATGCATTTGACTATTAAAGGAATATAAGAGTTTGAGCTTAACATAGTTCATTAGATGTTGGTGCATCCAGTGTATGAAAATGTGATATTGTAAAATGCTGAGAGTGTGACTGGTGGAGCAAAACTGGTTGCGGGGGTTGTGCAAGAATGGAATGTTTTAGAAGCAGACGGTGCTGAGCGAGACGAGATGACTCCGGGAGCAGTGGATGAAGGAGCGGCCATCGGGGAATAGCAAAACCAGGAGGAGCCACCATGGGATTCGGCGGGAGAAGAAAGACCAATGAGAGCAAGCTAAAGTTAACTGCAGGATACACATAGCCAATAGAATCATGCCAGGATGCCTTTGTCTCTGCTCCATTTGCGTATTGTATAGTATGAATCATTACTGGGCAACTCGGAGAGTACATTCGCTGGTGGAAAGAGAGGTGTAGAGTTGTATTGAGAGGGACCCGAGACCCAGGTGCCATGTAGAAATCTGTGTCTTGGGAATAAACCCACTTGTGCGTGAAAATGCCGGCTTCCTGATACCTTTCTATTGCAGAACGAGCGCGCATATTGTTGGATAATAATTATAATATAATAATGCCTTTATTAGTCCCACAATGGGGAAATTCGAGATTCAAACCCAGGCCTCCTGGGGAGACTGGGTCCTGAACGCGGCGCCTTAGACCACTCGGCCATCCTGGCAGCCACGAGATTCGAACCCAGGCCTCCTGGGGAGACTGGGTCCGGAACGCGGCGCCTTAGACCACTCGGCCATCGTGGCAGCGAGTGAGAGTTGGCAGTGAGTGAGAGTTGGGTAAGGTCGCGAATTGGAGTCAGATTACTAATTTGAGTTTACATTGGGTTAAAATTAAATTCTAACATTGATATAAAGATAAATTCCAACAATTTGAAACCATGACTCTAAGGAGTGTGGTGACCAGTGACATCCCTGCCCTGACGTTGTCAATTAGATGTGTTGCCATGACATCTCTGATCAGTCTGAGATAGAGTGCTGCTACTAGTAGCTATCACCATGACTCGCTAGCTAGCTCGCTAGCATGCGCCTCGTAGTGTGGCGCGCCCAGTTTAAGTATTAAATACAGAAATAGCACCCTCAACTGGTGCGCGTCTTTTGGACGTAAAAATACGGTAAATAAAAAAAGAACAGAGCATAAAAAGTCCATAGCAACTGCCTCGCATCTGATACATTAGGAACATCACAACACAAACCTATATATCAGAATTAAGAACAAGGAATCAACTCTCCATCACTGTCTTAAAGAAGGATCTAGAAAAACAAAATTGGTTTTAATCTATTCTCATGAAGACCCAAATCTGGCATACCAATCATTTCTGTCAACTATAATCTCACTATATGACAAACATTGTCCTTTAAGAACTGTGTCTAGAAAGAGTCAAGGCCCACATGGAAAACCATGGATGACACCGGGGATTGAAAAGGCATGTAAAAAGAAAAACCTGCTATATAAACATTTTTTTAAAATCAAGAACTAGTGCTTCAAAGATAAATTAAAAGAAATATAAAATTAACTTGTAAATATTCTAAGAACAAATAAGAGGGAATATTACCACGCACTATTAGAACAGAATAAGAGTAACACACAGGAAACATGGAGAATATTAAATTGTATAATAAATAATAACTCTAGAAAATAAACTATCCTGAATACTTTATAGTAGATAAAAATATTATTGATAAAATCTCAGATATCACTAATGAATTCAATAATTATTTTATTCAAGTTGGTAGGAAATTAGCAAAAGAAATTACAGATACAATAAATAAACATGAACTAAATAATTGTCAAGAATAATTGACATACTAGGTTTCTTAGAGCTGTAAATGATATAGAAATATTAAATATTCTAAAAACAATCAAAATACAAAAAAATCTAGTGACTGTTTTAACATTGATATGATTTTAATAAACATTATAGAACAAGTGCGACCATTCACATACATTTGTAACCTGTCCTTCAAAACTGGTATTTTCCCATTATTCCGATATATAACAGTGGAGATAAACATCGACTCGCAAATTACAGACCAATATCATTGTTGCCACAGTTCTCAAAAATCTAGAAAAACGATCGAAGTACAGAGGGGTTACAGATTACGGTTGCAGAACCGCCTCCAAATCAACGCTGGGAAATCCAAAGAGCTGGTGGTGGATTTCTGCAAGCGTCTGCACTCTCCACCTGCACCAGTGAATATCCAGGAAACAGACGTTGAGAGGGTCTCAACTTACAAGTACCTGGGTGTTCATCTGAACAATAAACTGGACTGGAGCGACAACACAGACGCTCTCTATAGGAACACTCCTCAGGAACTTCTATGACTCGGTGGTTGCATCGGTCATTTTCTATAGAGTGGTCTCCTGGGCAGGAGGCATCTCGTGCCGGGACAAAAAGAGACTGGACAAACTAGTGAGGAGGGCCAGCTCTGTCCTGGGCTGCTCCCTGGACTCTGTGGACTCAGTGGGGCGACAGGAGGATGACGGCAAAACTGTCATCAATGCTGGACAACCCAGCCCACCCACTCAATGACACTCTTAGAACACTCCACAGCTCCTTCAGTGATAGACTGTTACACCCTCGCTGTATGAAAGAGAGATTTCGCCGCTCCTTCCTGCCGGCTGCTGTCAGACTTTTTAACAAGAACATTAGGTCAAGCCTACAAACGGGCGGGCATTAGTGCAATTGTGCAGTCCGAGAATGCAATACACACTACTGCTGTGCTTTATCCAATGCTGTACTTAAATATTGACCAATGCTGTTTTTTGTTTACCATTACAGTATTCTTACCACTACAGTACTTTTATCACTGCAGTATTTTCTATCATTGCAGTACTTTTACTATTACAGTACTTTTATCATTGCAGTATTTTCTACCATTGCAGTATATTTTTTTATCATTGGAGTACTTTAACCATTACAGTACTTTTATCATTGCAGTATTTTCTATCATTGCAGTATTTTTCTATCATTTCAGGACTCTTACCATTACAGTACCTTTATCATTGCAGTATTTTTATCATTGCAGTATTATCAATCATTCAGTATTTTTTTTTTATCATTTCAGCGTTTTTATTTATTTCCCCTCTGTACCATGGACAGGCAATAGGAGTGTTTCTTTACACTTGTATATGTTGTGGGATGTAAGTGTATACACATGGGGATTTGTGTATATACGTATATATTATATATTGTCATGTCATTTTCCAGCAGTTTGGTTTTAATTGGTTTTATTAATGTACAATGTGCTTGAGCAGGGGTGGCCAACCAGTCAGAGACTAAGAGCCACTTTTTTTTCTGTGTTACTGCAAAGAGCCACATTATACACAAGGGCACACATGAACATCAGCCGTATTATTATCCAATATTCTGCATTCAACATTGTGGCGGGAGAGTTGGATGTCTGATACGCCCCGTTGATATGATGCAAGCGGTAAAGTCTCAGAGTGTTTCATAAACCTTTTAAAAAACTGCATCTGATTTTCTGCCTGACTTTTCAAACTTTTTCAGTTTTTTCAAAAAACTCGTGCTTGCGAAGTTCAGTCCCTTTTGGAAATTCTTGTTCAAAATTAGGATGGCGTAAGCTGAAGTGACGTTGAAGATAGGAAGCTTTGAAATGCGCTATTGCTGCGTGACATACAAGACGGACCGGCTTGCCATTACATTGAACAAAAAAACAAACTCTCTCACTTTGTCAAAAATATCCTGTGTTGTTCTTCATATTTTTGTTTAACTGTGCATTTTTTCACTACCATTTTGAGAGCCAACTTAACGGAAATTGTTTACAACATAAACAATGTCACGCAAGAGAGTCTCTCGTCGTGCGTTTGACAGGCTTACCTCGTCAGCGTGCCATCTAGCCGTAGGGGGAATGAATGGCAGCGTCAGCCAAGCGTTTTTGATGCATGTAATGTGAAAGCTCCTGAAGAGCGGCATGAAACTACCCAAAGAGCCGGGCCTGTCCTTGAGGGTCTTGAAAGGCACTTGCAAATTGAATGTATTATTATTATTATTATTATTATTATTGTGTCCTGGGTCACACAAAATATTCCACTTTGGAAAGATGACAGTTTAAGAAGAAGTTTAAATAAATTCCATAAAAAAATGTGTCATCTCACTACTTTAACTGGTTACATGAAGTTATAGGATATTGCGTGAAATACTAAATAATCAACCAAACAGTTAAATCCAAAATGTTATCTTGTACCTTGCTCCATGAGTATCTGAGGGTCATCGGGGATTACATCACCATCAATAACAGGTCCAAAGGCAATGTGGTACCGTGCAGGCTGGATGTCTTGATCCACCAACTCTTGGTAATGTTTTCTCTGGAGACACGCCACAAGCTCGACTGTGTCCTCAAAATTACAGCCAACTTTGCGGCCCAGCATTCTGGCATACTTGGCTGGCTGGAAGCTAACAGCCCAGCTTGACAGTGCTGTGCCACTTTGGGTGATGGCCCTTTGAAACAGGCCTACATATGTTTGAAGCAGAGAAAGGAAAGAAGGGAACAATTATTTATATACTTTTTGAACAACAATGACAACAATATTGAAATAATGTGTGAGACAAATATCAATAATGAACTTGTTGTCCACATCTAAGAAATAAATGGGTAGTGTTGGAATTTGAGAGGGATTAGTGTCAGGAAAAGAGACAAACTGGGCTGTGAAGGTATGGGTTGTATGGAAACAAACAGGGGCCGCGGGCCACTCAGGGCCTCAGTGTTTTCCCCTCCTATTTGTCTGGAATTATTAAGGGAAAAAATATTAACTCAGAAAAATCACAAGTAAAATAAATAATGTTATCTGCCAATTCACAAAATCTTATTATTTAATTGAATAAATAGTGAATTTGTTGGTTCTCTCTATGGTTTTCAACTCATTATTTTATGGCTCGTTCTTGTAAAGTAAAAATTGACTGACAATATGTTTTGCCGGCCTTCCTCATACGTCAATCCAATGGGTCATATATGGAACACTCATAATGTTATATTAAATATCGATATATATAGTGCTTTCTTATCCAGTGCATCTTTACTCTGCATACAGGGCTATTGTTTTTGATAATTTTTACTTTGTGCTCGATAGATGTGGTTTCCAACTCGAATTCTAATTAAGAATGACATCCAGCAGCAGTTTCTCTTACTCTAGTAATATCAATACCATAAATGTCAATTTGAGCACCCATGTCTCTCCTACTGTTACTGAATAACATGACATTTGTTTTGAATTCATAATTATAACTACACTTATTTATTAGATAATTTATTTTAATCCAACCTAATTTTTATTCTTTTAAATTCTTGTTTCAACCCCTTCAGCACCTGTAATATATTCCCCCCAAAAATTAAACTAAACATAATAGTATTATTCATCCCCACAACTGCTCCCTATTTTCTAAATAACTTGAAAATCCCTTTGAATGCAACTCCTCCGCAACCATGTTTGCTCAGTTTTTAAGGAGTACACTATAATCCAAGGTATCAAAAGCCTTTTAAGGTAAACAAAATGTCATGACCCGTGCCGGTCACGCCTGTTTTGTTATTGTTTTTCCCAGGTGAGCAGGGGCGTCTCCTCCGGCGACCGACTCCGCCCGCATCATCACGAGCGGGAAACCAGCCCACCGGCGCCGCACCTGACATTCATTCACTGACTAATTCCACACACTACTTAAGCCACCTACACTGACTGCCCGGCGTCGGATAATTTTTCCTGCATTGCCCACGTTCATGACTCTGGTATTGATTGTTCTCTCGTTCATGCATTTTTGCTCTAGCGATCTCTTTGTGTTCCACGTTTTTGCCAGCTATTGCTCGGTCTCTTTTCGTTCCTCGTTTTTCCCCATTGGATTTCCCTCTTGCCCTTTTGGCAAGCTATTTACGTTAATCGTTTTTCCTTTCCCTTGCCGGTGCAAGCGTTTTCGTTCCGTCGTTTACCTCTTCCCTGGTGTGAGCTTTTCTCCACCAGCGCCTTGTGTTTTCTCCTGATTTATCGACGGGTGTAATATTAAGATAACTATAGTTGCCTTGATTGTTGATTGGACTGCCACTATTTTGTATTAATAAATACTCATTGTTAAACCGATTTTCCTAGTGATGGGTAGATGAGGCATCCTGTATCGTTTCGACACAGTGACACAATGTATTGACATTGTGTTGACACTGTGTTGCTGAATACTGACACCTGGTGGACTTGCAGGAAACATTTGACAGGGTCATCTGACACTGATCTGTCAAACTAATTTTATCCAATTCCATTGATTAGCGACGTGATGTGTTTTTATATATCCTATTTCGTATTACTTTCCATCGCACTAATTATTCTCTTATCTAATTTATATATTTAACTGAATTATTGTTGTATTGCACTGGAGAGGGGAGCTCTCTAATCTCGTTGCACACTTGAGTACAATGACAAAGGGATTTCTGATTCTGATTAGGCATTTGCTTTCACATTATTTTTACATACACGCAATTTCATAAAAAAAATATTCGAGACGCAGTTGATAAATTAAGAGAACATCTGTCTGAATGCCCAAGTAAAAGTGTTGTGAATGACAATGGACTCATTGTAATTAAAGCATTTTATTCCAAAAAATTAGTTTCTCCAGCGTTTTGTTATTCAGTCTATTTCTTTTTTTGAGGCAATTTACCCTGCCTTTGAGAAGATCCTCTCAGAAGGCACTGAAGAGGCCGGTGTGCACAACGCCTGTATGGCTAATATAAATAGGTGAGGGAATGTTGCCTCAATGGACTTCCAGTATAAGAGCGGGTCTTCCGTACGTGCAACGTGTCCTGCTGACATATAGCGCTGCACCTCTGAGTGCGCATCAACAGTGACGTCTTCCATCTTGCGGATCTTTAACGCAAAGTAACGCGCCAATAACTCGATGCTTGTTTTGAGCGTCCATCCTGTTGACAGATGCGCTTCCTTATGAACACAGTTTGGCGCGCGACCGCTGTGTCGACACGATTCTGGTAGTGGTCACGTGACTTTCTCAAAGCAGTACGCGCACCGACACGGGGTTTGCCCTGGAAGCTCGGCGCGCGCATTGACGCCTCGGTGTCGTTGGACCCATCACTAGATTTTCATGTGTCCGCGTTTGGAGAGTCCTGCCACCTTCTTCCCAGCGTTTCGCTGGCAAGACCTGACACAAAAACACTTACAAAATTTTCTTATCTAATACAGTTCCGTTAATTCCATATGTACCCTCAATGTGGAGTGCGTACTTCTCAATATTGTATCGCTCTATAGATTTGTCTGACCTAATTTCAAACAATTTCTCGAATATCTTACATCACAGCCATTGGCCAGTAGTTTTGAAAAAACAAAAAAAAACAAATCATGTTTATCCCCATTTTTCTAAACTGGAATAACTTTTGCCATTTTCTTTTTCCATTTTACAATTTCGAATCCATTTAGCTTTATCTTTTGCCTCTTTCAATTGTTTGATGTCATTCAGCATTTTCCTCTCTTTCTGTGAGGACCAGCCAGGGCTGGAAAGCGGTGAGGGTGGATTCTCAAAACGCGGACAAGAGAAAATGTTCTGTAATCAGGGTTTATTATGACCGGCAAATGACAATGGGCAGTCGATAGGCAATATAACTTGCTATCATTAATAATTGGGAATCTACTATTACTGTCGTCGGGCGACGAGAACGGAAAGCGCTGGTGGAACAAACTCACACCAGGAAAACCAAAACGAGGAACAGAAAATGCTTGCAACGCAAGAAAACCGAAAACAAGAATGTCCTTCCACAAAAGGGTAAGGTTAAATCCAAACATCGAAGCGATAACAAAAAGCGAGCCGAAACGTAGCTGTAACATAAAGGGAATCAACAATCAACAAATACTATACACGAGAAAACTTGGGCAAGACTATAGCAAGGGCACATAGACGAGAGCAAGTTGGGTCAATAATCCGACGCGCAAGTGTGCGCGTCGAAGGCTTAAATAGTCCTCAATCAGAGTCCTGACAGGTTGCAGCTGTGTCGCTCGTGAGCGCGTCCCGCTCGCGGCCACATCCCCGGGTAATGCGCCGTCGACCACGCCCACTCTGCTGCAACAATGACACATGGATCGTGACACTTTCTTTTGCAACTGCTTAGCCAACTAAATCATATCCCATGTTCCCGGTTCTCCGCGGAACAGGTCATCCTTTTGTAATCTCAAAAATACCTCCCGATACCTCTCTTTTTTTTTTCTTTTTCTCCTCAATTCCACTCATTAATTGCGTCTCCAACTTCACATAATGTCCATCAATTCCTTGCTTCACACCATCGCTTTCATACGGTTCATCGGAACAGAGCCCCATATCACACCTATCTCCACTCCTCCTGAACAATCCACTCCCGTGCGTCCCGGCCAAATATCAAACAAAACAGTCCAAATTGTATCACACCAGTCACACCGCTTCCACATTCACACTCTAAAATACCAAGTCCAGCTTTCCGTTATAACACACCGACTTCGTGATACGTAAATACCAAATTTTACACCGTATCAGGACCACGAATAGTACCAAACTATTTGTGTAGTGGGTAAATACCAAATTTTACACCCCACTACTGAACCACAAATAGCACCAAACTATTCCAAATAGTACCAAACTATTTGCGTAGGAAGTAAATACCAAATTTTACACCTTCCTACTGAACCACGAATAGCACCAAACTATTCCAAATAGCACCAAACTATTTGCGTAGTGGGTAAATACCAAATTTTACACCTCACTACTGTCCATAAAATAGTACCAAAACCTTCCTATTTCAGTCGTAAGTAAATACCAAATTTTACACCTTACTACCATCCACACATTTATTATACAACATCCAAATTACCACCGCTTTCCTCTGTTCAATTTAGTCGTCCTCAATTGTGCAGAATATTTTGACTAAGTAACAGGTATTCTGCTTACCTTTTAGATGTGGCCACCAGAGGAAAACGGGTCCAATTTGCAATGTCCTTTTTAACAGGTCGACACCTGGTGTGGATGTGGACCCTGTGGTTCTTTTCCTGGGTTCCAAACCCTGTGGTTCTTTTCCTGGGTTCCAAACCCTGTGGTTCTTTTTCCTGGGTTCCAAACCCAGTGGCCTCTCGAAATCTTTCCTCTCAAATCACGTCAGGGTCACCAAGAATTGTTGGAATTTAAAACAATAAATGTGGCAAAAGTTTACCAAAGTGTTCGAATTAGTTATCTGACTCCAATTAAATTAATCAAACACGACCTACATTCATCCAACAATTGTGCGCGCTTGTTTTGAGAGAGAAATGACCAGAAAGCCGGCGATTTCACACGGGAGTAGATTTATTCCTAACAAGAGATCTAATACAAATCTGGGGCTCGGGTCCCTACCATTACAGCTCTGCGCGTCCCTGTAGCCAACAGAGGACTACGCCCCCCCCGAGTTGCCCAGGATCATTTATACATTTCAGCAAACAAAGCAAAGATATCCTACTATTCTACTATTGGCTATGTGTCATCTGCAGTTAACTTTAGCTTTCTCTTAGTGGACGTCTTCTGCCCGCAGGATGACGTGTCGGCTTGTCCAATCTCTCACAGCAGCGCCTTGATGTCGGGGAGGCCCTGCGTCAGTACCCCCGTTATCAGAAGTGCGGCTCGTCCTGTACAAAAAATATCTCCCACCTACGTATTTCACACAGCCTGCCCTGACCTTCCACTGCACATCGAATCAAAGCACAATCAGCCAATATCTTTATTGCATTAAACTGAATCCATGTAACTTGTAGTCAATCGTATAAAATCCTTTATAGTCAAATGTATAAAATCCTTTAGTAGTAGCTGAATAAAGAGTTTTGTGCAGTAATAAATGTTGATGTTTATTTGTTTTTTTTTATTTAAAGAATAACCCTTTAAGATATGTCGTGACCCTATTGCCATTCAAAAAACGGTCACTATGGTTGCTACTGGCTTGTTTTGTTTTGACGCGTGTCCTTTCTACCATTTCCGAAAAAAAGTCTATCACAATGTACTTGGTCCACTTTCCCGTTCGGTCACGTCACGTCACGTCACGCCAGGGTCTAAAACTTTTTGCTTTCCCATGAGCAAGACCTGGGTCTCATGATCCCATTGATTGTATAGACCTGTGGCTAATTGCCACCACACCGCCCCCAAGTGGAGGGAGGTTTAAATCCAAAACATACTTCAACATAAAAGGCTCGTACACACCGGCCCCTAATTGGGGCTGACAGAGGGCAAACCAATTTATATAAATCATCAAACAGGATGAGCCATTAAAGTTAAATCAAATTACAGCATTATAAACAAAAACAAATAAAAGAGTACAAATAATCAATCTTATTACATAAACCATGTACTGGGTATATCTTAAAACATGTATACAATACGTGTTGATTGTTACTCATTTGCCTCACAGAGAAGACGTATCTTTGTCACTGGTCTTTCAAGCATACTGGTCTTGGTTTGAAGACGTAAGGAATGGACCAGTCCCTTTTTTATCATGAAATGTCTCTAAAATCTTTCCAAGTATCCAAAATCCACGGGGAGCCTCTGAATCAACAACAACAATAACGTCTCCAGGTCAGAAATTTCTTTTTTCTCTGTTCCGTTTTTGTCTTTCTTGTGGTAAAGGTAAGTACTCATGAGTCCAGCTTTTCCAAAAAAGCTAAATCCTGACTTTGTCTCCATCGTTGTCGTTTATACGTTTCTTTTCTCTCAAAAAGTCCAAGGGGCAACACTGGCTTTCCTTTCATTAACAAACTATGGTTTGGCTCAAGGCCATTGGGATCATCGGACAACGTCAAAATTGAACGATCGTTTTCTTTCCAGTTCCGGCACCACGCGAGTGGCTGCCTGTTTAAAGCAGTGTGGTTCACTATTGAGCCTTTTTCGTGTGTTATGATCATTGTTATAATTGAGCGGGTGTATATGGCAGTGTGTGAGTGTATTGTGTGTGCGTGCGTCAATATCTCTGACTTTTCCAGGTTGTTTTTTTCATCGTTGCTTTCAAGAGAAATGGTTACATCTTCCTTGATGCTCCTGTCCAAACTGACCTTGTATGATAAGATAAGATAAGATGTCCTTTATTAGTCCCACAATGGGGAAATTTGAGGTGTTACAGCAGCAAAGATATAGATCACACAGAGTCGGCGGCGTAATGTAGCCATTAATGTATAACATTAGCAAGCAGACATTCATAAAAAGCATGCAAATATACACAGTATAAACGTATCTAAGTGTAAGGAAACACTCCAAATGCCTGTCCATTATACAGAGGGGGAAACGCTGTCATGATAAAAACTACTGAATGATTGAAAATACTGCAATGATAGAAATATTGCAATGATAAAAGTACTGTAATGGTAAGAGTACTGAAATGATAGAAAAGTACTGCAATGATAGAAAATACTGCAATGATAAAAGTACTGTAATGGTAAAAAGTACTGCAATGATAAAATATACTGCAATGGTAAAAGTACTGTAATAGTAAAAGTACTGCAACGATAGAAAAATACTGCAATGATAAAGGTACTGCAATGATAAAATTACTGTAATAGTGAACGTCCTTCAATGGTAGAAATACTGCAGTGATAAAAGTACTGTAATAAGAATACTGTAATGGTAAACAAAATACATCATTGGTCAATATTTAAGTACACCATTGGCTGAAAGTACAGTAGTAGTGTATATTGCATCCTAGGACTGCACAATTGCACTAATGCCCGCCCATTTGTAGGCCTCACCCAATGTTCTTGTTAAAAAGTCTGACAGCAGTCGGCAGGAAGGAGCGGCGAAATCTCTCTTTGGTACAGCGAGGGTGTAACAGTCTATCACTGAAGGAGCTGTGGCGTGTTCTCAGAGTGTCATTGAGTGGGTGGGCTGGGTTGTCCAGCATTGATGACAGTTTTGACGTCATCCTCCTGCCCCCCACTGAGTCCACAGAGTCCAGAGAGCAGCCCAGGACAGAGCTGGCCCTCCTCACTAGTTTGTCCAGTCTCTTTTTGTCTCGGCCCAAGATGCCTCCTGCCCAGGAGACCACTCCATAGAAGATGACTGATGAAACCACCGAGTCATAGAAGTTTCTGAGGAGTGTTCCCCGAACGCCAAAGGACCTCAGCCTCCTGGTATGCGAACTGGAGTGGGTCCATTGAGGAGCTGACCAGGGGGCGCAGATGGACGAGGACCAGTCTCTCCAGGGTCTTCATCAGATGAGACGTCAGCGCCACTGTTCTGAAGTTGTTGAGCTCCTTCGGATGGGGTCTCTATGGTTGAAATGTTCTTACTGTTGTTTGGTATGTTTACTCTTTCATCCTTAAAACGTTTTGTCATGGAATGACCATCTTTAAATTGTACTGAAATTTCCATTCGTTGAATGAATCTCTTTTCTTTTACTGACAACTCCTCTTAGTAATTGGATAATGTTTCATTGAAATCCTGATTGTATTGATTTATCAATAACTGTTGGAGTCCGTCAACACTGTTCCCATTAACAAGTGCAGGATGGTGGCCATTCTCACACTGTGTTGCACTGCTTTCTTGTAGAAGCCCATTAATCACCCAGCCAAGAAGAGCATTGACAGCATTCGGTCCCTCGCCGCGACTGTTTATCACCTCCCATGGTTCCATTACCTTTGAGGCGTTTGTGCCGATCAACAAATTAACATTGGTGTTGATACAAGGAATGTGGGCATCTTTGAGATAAGACCATTTATTTAGCTCCCTGTCACTGATTAAATTGTCCACCGACACCAGCATTTGTTTCTGTTTGAATGTGCTGGGAAGCTGATAATAATGGTTGACCACAGAAAGAAGCTGGATCAAACAACAGCACTGATTTGCTGATCTTACTTAAAATTAGAGGTATCAGAAATACGCATTATTAATGGGATTAATCCAACCCCATTTTAATGCGGTCAATTATTTTACCGAGCGATTAAGACTCATCTTGGCCGAATAAACAATGTAGTGCTATGACGTAGCGCTGACGCTTGCGAGACCAGAAAAAAACATCAAGCACGCGAAATCTAGGACACGCCTGCATGGGCTTGCTGTGTGGAGTTTTTGTCGGTTTATATAACTAAAAGCATCATGGGAGTGGTAAAAATGACGCAAATTCAATTTTGAACAGTAATTTTTTTTTAAAGTGACCTATTGGTGTCATTGAGAAGAGCAAAGTCCTTTGTGTGTAATGCCATCGTGAACTGAACCACCATCGCGGCACGTCCAGTTTGAAATATCATTTGCCAATGCCAATTCTCCAGCCGCTTGTCAAACCCAGGCATCCATGGATAACTTGCGACAGAAACCGGTGGATGGATCAACTAAAAAGAGACTGGCCAAAGCCATAGCTAAGTGGGTGGCCACTGTGCGTTAGCATCGTGGCGGACGAAGGTCTGGCTGAAATACTTCGCATTGCGTCCAACGACTGCACTTACAAATTGTCCTTGAGAAACACCATTGCAACCCGCATTCAAGACTTGCAGGAAGCGGAGAAAAGTGGAAGCAGTCGTGCTCACCAGTGATTACTGGACTTCTCTCAGTAATAGGGCTGGGCAATATGACCTCAAATCAATATTGCGATAAATTGAGCAATTTTACCTCAATAACGATAAATGCACAATAAATTGCCCCCCGTGACCAAAATCAAAATAAATGCAGGAAATGAATATTAACTGCTTTTTTATTGACCAACTGGTACACATTACTTTCATTGAAAAATAAAAGTACAAAAATCATTTGTATAAACATTCCAAATAGCTTGCGTTGCATGACTGGAACAATGTCACAAAGAACAGGAGGAAAAAGGGTACCTCTCGCAAAATCTTCTTCTGCAAATAGATTGCGCCAAGATGCTGGAATGCCATGTGCAAAGGCCTAGATTTTTAAAAAGGTCTCTTGTAAACAATATAAATAATGCCATGTGCAAAGGAGCTAGTATGACCTGTAAACAAAATGCTAAATAAAATGAAAAAAATGTCAATTAAATGCCAATGCCAAATAAACAAGTGTGCATGATCAGGAAAATCTGCCGTCTCGAGTACTCTGGTGCGCAGTCGCCACTTGTCATCTATGTCATGCACAGTCAGCCTCAAACAGGGAGCCATGTTGCGACTCGACCACAAGTCGAATGTGGATGCAAAATAATTGTCTAAGCTCCCGTCCCGATGTTGTCCATATTGGGAATTACGGTTTGCGATAAATATTTTCGTACCTCTTGCCGGCTACTTTAATGAGGCGTTTAAATCCTGTGTGCTCCACTGTAGCCAAAGGAGCTATATCTTTAGCTATAAGCTAGCCTATCGCGTTCACCTCTTAGACGTCCTCTCGTATGGTGTCGCCTCCGTTAATGGGCTGTTGTCACTTGTCGAACCTTGGTTCTCACTTTGAACTTTTAGCACAAGCTCCAAGTCAACAGCATGGTTGTGTTGTAGGTGGTGAAAAAGAAAAGGTTGGACGCGCTGTTTTGGGTGCTTACGGCGCACCTTGTAGTTCATGTTCTTTTGCTCAGACATCGTCTTCATGGAACCCAAAACATTTCCAAACGACAGATGTCGAATTTCTTTTCGGGACAAGCGCAACAGGAACAATTTCAACGAACATTACTTCGTCTTGAGCCGCTTCTGGATTTGAATCGCCAGCTACGAGCGCGTCGTCTGTCTTCTTCTTTTGTTCAGATGGGTTTAGTCACGTGCACGACACGCGCTATAGCCGTCTTAAAGGGGCATGAACATAGCCGCAGACAGAAAAGACTTTTCTTTTCTTTTTTTTTTTAAACGCCGAATTTACCGACATGAGCAAAATGATGTCGGTCATTGGAATAAATTTCGGTAACAGTAGATTTTCGGTTTATCGCCCAGCCCTACTCAGTAACCATAACTACCTTGGTATGACAGCCCATTATTTTAACCCATTTTATTTGCACTTTGTTAGAAAGGCTGTTGAGATGCTGTTTTGTGTGACTTTGTTTGTGTGAATCGAATCCAATGCCATGTTTTTTTCAATAAAAAAAGTTTTTGCATAAAAACAAAAAATCAATTAATATATTAAAGGATTAAAGGTATTGCAATTCAATAAAATATCGAATTATATACATAATATACCAAGCATCACTAAATGGCGGACCGCGGTCCGGATCTGGACCGACAGATGGTTCGGACCGAACCCATGACCAATCTATGATGAATTTTTTTCAGGGCGCATTCACAAACGTTGACGCAGCAATTCTAGTTAATACGGAAAAGGCGTCACTGATTTGAGCCAATCAAATCTTTTGTTTACGATCCACTGCCAATTGCACAGCAGACCGGAAGAGAGTGTTGCTGACATTATGCCTTGCTAAAAGGTTAGCAAGGTCGATGCGTGTTGTTTTAAATGAATGGACGGAGAAATTTAGTTTCGTTCTGGCTGCAGCCGATTCAAAACCAGTGTGCATCATATGCTCCGAAACCGCCGCAACATTGCGAAGCGCCACTTCGAAACAAAGCACCGCCCTTTTGTTCAAAGTTATCCGCTGAAGTTTGAGGTGAGCGCACACAAAAAACTTCGAGTGCAGTATAACAGATTTTTACATTTTCGTTTACAGCCCAGCGGCATGCAAACGAATGTTCACTAAAAGTATCCTGGATTTTAGGGAAACATGAAAAAACATTCAGTGATGGGGAAGTTGTAAAGGAGTGCTTAAATGCGGTTGCACAAACATTATTTAAAGGAAAACACAAAGCCCAGATGTGTGAAATCTACCAAATCCCAATGGCCCTGACCCCGTTCCAACCCAGATTTAAGTCACTGGCAGGGCCGTCACAAACTCATTTTTCTCATTCAGAGAAGTTAAAAATATTCAAAAGAAAAGGTGGTGTCAAAGCTCATTTTGAATTAGTTTTTCATAAGGACAGCCATTTTTATTGATTGTGTACTCAACATGTTGACCTGTTTTACTTGGATAATTAGGCTTTCCGTTTTTTTTTAGGCTGATAACTCTTTGATTTAAGAAAAAAAGGTAAAAGATGTTAACTCAATGCTTAGCGCTTGATATATTTCTGCAGGAAATATTTTACTGTTTTTTCTGGAAGTGGCACCCTTAAGTTCCTGGAGCCACATTTTCTTGTATGTGAAATAAACGCCTTATATTTGTTTGACTGGCAAAGGTGTTTAATGGGAATATTGCTAAATATTTAGTATATGAATGTGCTCTGTTGAAAATGACTAAATATTGAAACTATATAAAAATGTGAACATAGGCTAGACATTAAGGGAAGTTGGACTTTGGTTCGGACCTTTTAATTGGAAGAAATTTTAGTTGTGGACCTCTGTGACTTTTAATTGAATACCTCTGTAATATACAAAAAAAAAATGGGAGGGATTTTTTTATATATTTTTTTACAATTAATAAAATGTGCAATTAACTACGAGTTAACTATGAAAAAATGTGATTAATTATGATTAAATATTTTAATCGCCTGTGAGCACTACTTAAAATCACCGTCTAGTTTGAAATTTAAGTGCGGGCCCAGGTCAACAGGGTAAAGTAAAGAAAGATGTCCTTTAATAGTCCCACAATGGGGAAATTTAAGGTGTTACAGCAGCAAAGATATAGATCACACAGAGGAGGCGGCGTAATGTAACCATTAATGTATAACATTAGCACCAGACATTCATAAAAAGCATGCAAAAATACACAGTATATACGTATATACACAAATCCCCATGTATATACACACTTACATCCCACAACATATACAAGTGTAAGGAAACACTCCTAATGTTTGTCCATGGTACACAGGGGAAATAAATAAAAACGCTGCAATGCAGAAGGGCCACTGCGACCAAACACCATAATCTATGTCTTCTTTTCATTGAAATTCAGGAAGTTAATTGACATCCAGATTATGATTTCCTCTAGGCAGGGCAAAAGTGGTCTCAAGGAGAAAGCGTCTTTTGTGCTCAGCGGGACATAGATCTGGCTGTCATCAGCATAACAATGGAATGAAATTCCATGTTTTCGTAAAATGGAACCTAGGGGCAGCAGTTATAATGAAAACAGCAAGGGCCCCAAAACGGAACCTTGTAGGAAACCGTATGACAAAGGGGCAGAGCGGGACTCAGTGTAACCTAGGCGGACATAAAAGGTCCTCCCAGTCAAATAGGATCCAAACCACTCCAGAGCGCTACCACTAATGCCCACTTGGTGCTGTAAACAAGCCAGAAGAACACTGTGGTCCACCGTGTCAAACACTGCGGTTAGATCTAACAAGACAAGACATAAATAGTCTCCAGTGTCATTTGCCAGGAGAATGTCATTCGAAACTCGTAACAGGGCTGACTCTGTGCTATGCATTTTCTTGAAACCTGACTGGAAAACGTCCATGATTTTCTGTTCATCCAAGAAGGATCGTAATGGAGGTGTACCACATTTTCCAAAATTGTTGAAATAAAAGGCAATTTGGAAATGGGTCTAAAATGTGACAGTACATCTTTGTCAAGGCCAGGTTTCTTAAGCAGGGGTTGTACCATAGCATGTTTAAAATGTTGGGGGACTAAACCACATGAAAGACTGCAGTTGATAATGGCCAAAACCAATTCACCAATACTTGGGAGAACTTCCTGAGAGAACTGAGGAGGGACAGCATCATATGGTGAGCCAAATGGCTTAATATGGCAAACCATATCCCCCAAAGATGACAAGAAGATCGCCTCAAAGGATTCTAACACTACAAAACAAGGAACATGTACAGAGGGGTCAGATGTAGCATTTGAAACAACATTCCGAGCTGTAGCAACCTTGTCCACAAAAAACTGCAATAATCTATTACACATTTCAGGGGACGAGTCTGTGCAATTTGGTTGACGGGGGTGTAAGTGCAGAATCTATTGTATTAAATAGAGATAGCGGATTATGACAATTTGCCTGAATAAGATTGGATTCCTCTTTGACCTTGTTTTGATAACTGTGCCAGCAGTCTTTTAGGTTTTGAAAAGAAACCTGCAGCCTGTCTTTTTGCCATCTGCGTTCAGTTTTGCAGCATTCTTGTTTAGCTGCACAAGTTCTTTCATTAAACCATGGCTCCAGTCTCACTTTTGGCTGCATAATTTTTAATGGAGCCACAAAATCCAAAATATTACTACATGACGAGTGGAACCAAGAGCTGAGTCCCTCTGTCTTTGATAAGGGAACACAGAGCTGATCAAAGCCTTCAGAGAACCGACTAGCAGTGCGGGGATTAATAATCCGGCGGTTACATTCACTGGTAGTAGGTTTTACAGCATCAGAGGAAAACACAAAATCAAAGAGCACTGTCATCTGATCAGAAATAACAATAACAGAAATAACTTTCAAATTTGAGATTGATAAACCAAAAGTAAGGACAAGGTCTAACGTATGTCCCTGTTTATGAGTGGGGCCAGTCATTGCACCAAATTGTAAGTGTCTCTAAGTCTCGAAATCCAAAACATACTTCAACATAAATGGCTCGTACAAGATACATCATCTCAGTGTTTTTGAAAAAAATGTTTAAAAAAAAATGTTACTTTACTGACAAGCAGCTAGCTTTATGTTATGGTAGACCTGCTGCGCTTTGAGGAAGTATTGGAAATTACATTGGAAATGCTGTCATGTGGCTCCACTTGAACTTCCTCGCTCTGAGGTCCCTCAACCCTTTGATGCTTCGTTTAATTATTACTGTCCTCCATACCTTCATTTTTTCAGCAACTTTCATTGCAACCCAACCACTTATTTACCTCTGAAACAAATTCATTGATGTTAAAGAGGGGGTTTTATAAGAAAATACACGTCCAGTTTCTTTGCTCTAACCCAACTCGGCCGGCCTTTATTTGCAACAAGCAGCTCCTCAAGTCAACTGCAATCATATGTTCAGGCTTACACTCACACCCCACTGCACCCGAGTGCCCCCTATTGGTGCACCTGATAACAACAACATATCATATTGTTACATCCTTTCTCTTTTTTGAAAGCTTGTCCTTTAAATTGGACTGAACAAACATTAACACACACAAGGAAAAAAAACATTACAATGCTGACAACAGTTTTTTTTTCTTTTCTCAGTGAACTGATGCATTTTCAACATCACAAACAAAACAGTGCTTCTCTGTTAGGAAGAATCCCGCTTTTTTTTTTTTTTCTTAATTACAATTCCCCTCAAAAACTCTCCAAAGCATGTGATTAAGTAGTAAAGTCCTTGTGCGGCTTGTGAACAACTCTTCCACTCCTAGTAGTCATCGGCCTATCACTATCGGATGGGGTGGCTGGCCGAGGTTGTATTGGACTCGTTTGGGTGTTCGGTGGATCCTCAGCCTCAATGTCTATCGGCCCCACATGTGGGTCTCCCAGAGCGCACCTGAGGTGTTTACGGTTCCTTCTCAGAACAGGACCTGAATCCAATTCAATCTCATAGGATCTGCAATCAACAGTGTTTTTCACTCTGCCCAACCTCCACTTAGAGTGGAGGTGAAAAGGTTGAACCCTAACATAATCGCCAGGTTTTAATAAATCGAGATCTCTAGCAGAGCGGTTGTAATAAGCACACTGGCGGAGTTGATTTTTTAGCAGTACTGGCCCTGCTTTAATCACTTCGGGCCGAAGAAGGCTGGGTTTGACTGGGAGCAGTGTCCTTGTACAGTGGCTCAGCAATCTTTGCGCCGGGCTTGAGTCTAGTCCTTGTGACGGTGTGTTGCGGTGATCCAATAATGCAAGATATGGGTCCTGCCCAGCCACTTTTGCCTTTTGTAAAAGTCTTTTTGCTGTCTTCACGGTAGACTCTCTTATTTGTGTACAGTTTTCACGCTGTGATGGAATAAGACGCCTTCATTAAACCCGTAATCCAAAAGAAACCCATTTGTGTTTGTCGTGCCTGCGGAGGGAGTTACAGGCTGGGTTGTCCAGGATTGATGACAGTTTCGCCGTCATCTTCCTGCCCCCTACTGAGTCCACAGAGTCCAGGGAGCAGCCCAGGACACAGCTGGCCCTCATCACTAGTTTGTCCAGGCTCTTACACTATTAACCTTGGACTTCCCCGTGAGGCATCACCTTATAATGGTGGAGGAACTTGTGTGTCACAATGATCCTCGAAGCCGAGGTGTGATGCTTTCAGTCAAAAGGTTCCTGCCTTCGGAACCAGGCCTGGAGGTGGGGCACAAATGCACTATAGTGCTCGGCCAGACATAGCCCAGAGTTGCAACGTGGGCCCCCCATCCAGTGGGAGGAGGGTCAGGTAAACTGAGAGTTGGCTGGTGGTCAAATGTTACAGAAGTTAGCTCTATGCATGTGGAATGTCTCCTCTCTGGTAGGTAAAGCCCTTCTCCCACAGAGCGGCGAACAATTGCGAGTGTTTTCGAAGGCAGTGAATGATGTTACATTCACGACAGAGTTAGTCAAGGTTCATATAATGTCGCAAATGTTCACAAAGCATTTGTCTTTTTTCAAATTTCCCCATTGTGGGACTAATAAAGGACATCTTTATCTTTTTCTTTGTCTCACATTAGTCAGACAGTTTTAATGATTTTTCGTCTTACAATGGAATTTTGAACAAGAAAAGTACAGGCGAACGCCTGCCCAACTTCTGGTAACCGTTTGGTGAACATTCACCAAGAGTCATGGTCGCCCCTCAGGGGATTAGAGGCTTTAGGAGACTTAGCTGGAGTGTCAGGTGGAGATGTTCCATGTAGTACAGTCGTGATATATAGGTATATATATATATTTATATATATATATCACAACTCTCTCTCTCTCTCTCTCTATATATATATATATATATATATCAAACGTCACCACATACATCACCAACACGCACATGACTTGCCGTTCATGAACCACTTATCTACATTACTCGCGTGTGTGTGTGTGTGTGTGCGTGGGGGTGCATGCGCGTGTGTATATTAAACAGAGTGAAGGAATAATGATGCTGTCAGACTGTTTAACAAGAACATAGGGTAACCGCTACAAACTGGCGGACATTAGTGCAATTGTGCAGTCCTGCAATACTCAACATATCCTATGACTGCTCTTTCAGTCAATGCTGTATTTATATTGACCACTGCAGTATTTTTATCAATGCAGTATTTTTATCATTGCAGTATTTTTATCATTGCAGCATTTTAATTTATTTCCCCTCCGGACCATGGACAGACTTCCCTCTGTACTATGGACAGACTATAGGAGTGTTTCCTTACACCTATGTTGAGGGATGATGTCACGGGTTCGTTTGTGGCACTTGTTGAAAATGATGGCACAGTTAAAAAATGAAGTTGAGTGTTTTTAATTAACCCGAAAATTGCCCAATTGGTGAAAAAATATTTACAGTGAGGACTGTAACAAAAATAAAGAAAACCAAAACAAAGAGAAAATATTTACAATTGAATTCCATAACTTTCAAAAGATTGATAAATTTGACTTTAACTTAGCTTTAGTTCGCTTGGAAGCAGCTCGTCACCCACAATGTTACTCGACTCAGGCGCGCCCGCCAAATGAATGAGGAATCCCTTAAATATGTTTCGCCCCTCCCTCCGGGCAAACCATTTAAACTGATCTGGAGTATTGATAATAATATTCTAGTTTCAATGTCTGTTAACTAAATAGAAAAAAAATTAATTGGTTAAGATGGTTAAGTCCATTGTCAGGTGACACCGATCTCCATTTAAGGCACCATAATAAATCGCATTAGTATGGTCCAAATGACATGTCCAACCGAGGCGGCAGCATGTAGATGAATGTTTTGTCGTGTATGCGTGTGTGAGTGTCGAGCGAGTGTCGAGTGTGCACCCCCGTCATCAGCAATGCGTTTCACAAAAAGTCAAGGCAGCGATGAAACAGTCTATGTGAAAAGTATGGCCGCAAGACATTTACACGGGTCCGCGGGGAACAGCCTGTGTGGAGCGTAGCTCCACGGAACAAAACAGCTGAGGCCGTGAGGGAGTAACATAATTCAACGGCGCTCCATCACAAATGTAAGTGTGTATATACATGGGTACTTGTGTATATACGTATATACTGCATATATTTACATAGGTTTGTTTTTCGAATGTTTACTGGCAATGTTTTACATTAACGGCTAGATTACGCCGCCGTCTCTGTGCGACCTATATCTTTGCAGCTGTAACACTGCACTTTATGGGAGATGTTGCTCAACCATTTTTCCTGCTATATTTTTTAGACAATTATTCTGTCTCTAGGCCCTGGTGTATATCTTGAGAATCCAAAGGAAAAAAAAATAGTTTCTTGCTTGGCATTATTAGAACATCCACTGATGTAGCAAGAGTGCACCATTTTAAGAGCAACCATGAAGCAAGTTATACAATAAAATGCAAACAGTTAAATGCCAACCAACCAAGATGGTAAGCAAAAAAGAAAATACAAAGAGGAAGTAACTTCACTTGCAAGCAACCCATACAGTGTTCAAACATAAGAGAGCATTTGGCACCAGGACTCCCAAGGTTACAATTCACTGATCGACTTTGTGGTTGTGTCATGAGGAATGTACATTACATTTGGGCACACGGGTTGAGGGAGTGGCAGTGCTGTCAAGTGAGCAACACCTGGTGGTGTATTGGCTCTTAAGGTTTAGGGAAGATGTCGGTCCAGCCAGGCAGACCCAAACTTATTCTGAGGGTCTGCTGGCAACATCTGACGTCCCATGTTAGACGGAGTGCAGGTATGCTCACCACACTTCCACTATCTACGCTTTCGTCTACAAAAAGACCTAAATATTTTTACAATCTTATATTTATGACCTCTCATAACTCATTCAATACCAGCCCAAGTAAAATAAATGCACTTTTTGGCTTCTATACCCGTCAATGGCAGTGAATATAATGACGATTTATCTAAACTTCCATTAAAAAACATAAAAGGTTGTCGTCTCAATTTTTTACACACATCAATAACACATTCAAGTTAAAGTTTAGCAAACAACTGACATCAACACCTTGTGTTGACTCCAAAGGCATCAAGAAAACTATTAACACCTCTGGGTTCACATTGGGCTTATAGATTTTACCTTTTGTGGAGTTGCTCCAGCGGTTGCCCTCTGAGTAGTGTGAAAGTGTGAGAAGGTTGACACAAGAGGCTCCAGCACCTGACCCAAACACAGTTATACGCAATGGATCACCACCAAAGGCTGCAATATTCTCACTGGTCCAGCGTAGAGCCTGAATTTGGTCCAACAAACCATAATTCCCCTTTGCTGCCTGGTCACCAGTACTCAGGAAACCTACAGGGGAATAGGAATAGAAATGATCATGATCATATCCAATTGAAGGTGACAGATCTACCTTTTGGGTAAAAATAGAAACTACAACAACAAAAAAGATTAAGGAAAAACAGCAATGGAAAATCACTCATTTCCTAATGTGCGTATTTTTGTGTGACTTTCAGCATTTACAATCAGGGGTTGCCACTGCAAGTAGCAGTTTGGGTTAAAATTACTTATATATTACCTAAGAGAATAATAATAATAATAATACAGTATGTTTAAACATACCGTATTTACAGGACCTTAAGGCACACTTTAAAGTCCCAAATCTTCCCCAAAACAGATGGGGCGCCCTGTACTATGACACACCTTGTGTACCGGAGACCCGTAGATCTGTACACATGCTATTCACTCAAGCAATGGGCTTTTCAGAGTGCATGTCAGCACACCATGCTGGTTGAAGTCTGAAACTACTGTGTGCAGAATTGACTGTGACAACTAAATTCTGTGAATACCTCATTTGGTGATGGTTTCACACAATCAGTTAGAACAGACCAGTATGTACGTGCAGGAGAAAGCTGGACAAAAGGGCAGCTGTCCATGATGTCGAAGTCTGTCTTATCATTCATGTTATTGCAAGCAAGAAACATCACAGGTTTAGACAACAGACGGACAAAAAAACACTGCCCAAAGCACACCACTCACATCTCTCTAACCAGCTGATTGGCTGAGGCTGATAGGCTGAGACTTCTTTTTGTGTTATTTTTATTTCCTTTTGGGATGTGAATGGCATGAGCGATGCATGTTTTCTGTGGATTGTATTTCTTTGTTTCATTGTTTGCTTGTATGCTGTTCAGTGATAGTTTTGATATTGATGTGTGTGCGTGCGTGTGTGTGTGTGTGTGTGTTGGGGTGCGTGCGTGTGTGGACGTGTGCAGGGGTGTGCTTGTGTGTGTGTGTGTTCGTGTGGGGGTGCGTGCGTGTGTGTGTGGTTTACATGTCACTAGAATGCCCAAAAGCCTGTCATTTGACACTTCTATCTACTGAGCCCAAAGTGGTGTCAACTGACACCAAGGCTTTTTGCTGATATTCTACATCAACATGTGAACAGATGCTTTTAATATGGACAATTTATAACTCACGGTGGGGTTGGGGGGTTACGACAACCCATTTGGAGGACATCCGTGTTCTTTGCCTTTAAAGTAATTCCTACATTAATTACCACTGAGTAACTTAGATGAAATGAACAGGCGTGTTTTTTTATTTATTTATTTTTTTTATTCATTTTCTTGTTTAAATATATTGATGCGTTAAAAGAGTGTGCAGCTGCCGGTTAGTTACAGTATATGCAAATAAATGCAATTTGAAGTCAATCCAATCATATTTGAGTTTCTTTTTAGGACTACACTAAGAAAATTACAAGGACAATAATCCTATCAAATATACAAAATATACTGCATATGTAAAAAGTAGTACAATATTTGCAAAAAACAATGTTGAGCAGAGAGGTGTAGCTCTGTGTGTGATGGCCTGGATGCCCTGCCATAGACTGTGTGCATCTCTGCTGTTTTTTAAGTGGGAGGTGATCATTTGGTGTAGTCCTCTTTTGCTTTCCCGAAGCTATGTGGAAACCCAGACTACTCAAGGATAGCGTTATTTAGTCATCAAATAAATTGGACCAGATTTTAGATTCCCGGAAGACAACAATATAGTGGTAACGGCGGGTGTGCAAAGGAATGAGCTCGAGGCAGAATTGAAAAAGAATAATTGTATTAAATGTAGAAAATAATTTTCAACACTATTTACAACTTAACACCAGGTATCTACCGTATTTTTACAACCATAAGCCGCACCGTATTAAAACGCGCCAGTTTAGTTATGGGTGCTATTTCAGTATTTAACACAAACATAATGCTCACTGTATCATTGGGCGCAGGCATGATGAAACAATACGACAGCTTAAAACATACGGTAGCATGCATGCTATCATGTTTTAAAAACTGAATTTGGTTGTACTTTTTTGAAGTATTTAACATGACAGGTTCCTTCTTATCATTTTCAGAGTCAATGTTGCCGTGCGGCTCCTCAGAAATGATTTTTTGCGAAAGCTCGAACAGTGCAGGCAGAGATATTAGCGGCTAAGGTGGCTAACGGTTCATCTAAGCATCCACAATCCATTCACAAATTGTGACTCACCAGGGTTGCCCCCCAGTCTTAGTAACGCCGTGTTCGCCATCGGTCATCAGTTGCTCGCAACATCACTTTGAACGTCCTGTTTACACCGACGTCCAACGGTTGGAGTTCCTTCGTCAAGCTTCCCGGAATGATGACAGGCTCAGAGTTCATTTGCGGTGCTATAGTACTTACTGGTGGCGTGCCATTATCAACCTCTTTCACGTCCACATGCTGTCCTCAGTCACGTCCGCCTTTCCTCTATATAAGCAGTGTGTCTGTCAGCAGGCAATGCTCCCAATCAGTCAAGCAGAGCGCTCAAGAAAGTCACAATTACGGACCTCGGTGCACACACAAGGCGCACTGCATTATTAGGTGCCTCATCTATTTTGGACAAAATGTAAGACTTAAGTGCACCTTATGATCATGAAAATACGGAAGCGACATATAGAACAACAATTAAAAAAAATAATCCCCAAGTCCTACTGAGCTCAGTAATATTCAATCTTGAAGTCAACCCCTCCGTGAGCCGTCATCTTACAGTGGTGGAGGGGTTTGCGTGTCCCAATGATCCTGGAGCTAAGTTTTCAGGAGCTTTTTGCCCCTGGTAGGGTCACTCATGGCAAACAGTTCCCAGGTGAGGTCCAGACAAAGCACCCCGGTGGACGAGAGGGTAGCCTCCCTCCTCCTTAAGGTGGGGGGACAAGTACTGACTGTTGTTTGTGCTTATGCACCAAACAGCAGTTCAGAGTACCCACCCTTTTTGGAGTCTTTGGAGGGTGTGCTGGAGAGCGCTCCCCCTGGAGACTCCCTCGTTCTGCTGGGGGACTTCAATGCTCACGTGGGTAATGACAGTGAGACCTGGAAGGGCATGATTGGGAGGAACGGTTTGGCAGGCCGGGGTGGTGGTCCCTCTTTTAATGACGATTCAGGAGGAGCAGTGCGGTTTTCACCCTAGCTGTGGAACAGCTGAACGGCTTTACACCCGAGGCAGGTTACTCGAAGGTGCATAGGAGTTCGTTCAACCAGTCTACATGTGTTTTGTGGACTTGGAGAAGGTGTTTGACCGTGTACCCTGGTGGATCTTGTGGAGGGTGCTCTGGGAGTATGGGCTATAAATAGTTTAATCCTTGCACGACCGATGTTAGCGTTTGGTCCGCATCGTCGCCTGTAAGGCGGATTCGTTTCCAGTAAGGGTTGGACTCCGCCAAGGCTGCCCTTTGTCACCGATTCTGTTCCGAACTTTTATGGACAGAATTTCTTCACCCGAGGTTTTGAGGGCGTCCGGTTTGATGGTCTCAGTATTACAGCTCTGCTTTTTGCAGATGATGTAGTACTGTTGGCTTCTATAAGCCACGATCTTCAACTCTCACTGGAGCGGTTTGCAGCCGAATTTGAAGCAGATGGGATGAAAATCAGGATCTCCAAATCTGAAACCATGGTCTTCAGTTGGAAACGGGTGGAGTGTCCTCTCCGGGTCAGGACGAGATCCTACCCCAAATTGAGGCGTTCTAGTTTATATATATATATATATGTAGACCCATCAATGCGCACCGCAACCTTTTAAAAAAAAAGTACTGGAGTTCATCAGGGGATCTCAATACCTTATACCTTTGAGGGCAAAAATCAATCTTCAGTGTTTGGGGCGTCATTTCTGGGCAGGTGCTCCCCTTTGAGTGGTGCCTTGTGATTTCAGTTTGCTAGTTGAAATTGGCATGATACCAGACACGAGAACTACCAGGATTATAAAACTATGGGGCCTAACAGAGCCGTCATTTTGACAGATTGCGCTCTGTTGCAAAAATGTCATTGATTAAAATGATTATTACTTGCTGCTCAGTTGTGCTTAATAAAGGCATTGTATTTAAATTCTGTCAAAGGCATCCGTGAACCGACTAGAAGTGAGTGGGTTAAAAATCTAACAGCTGCACTCACTGGGAGTAGATTTGGCAGCAGCATGGAAAAACACTATATCAATGTTATTTATATAGTACTGAAGCTTATAGACAGAAGTGACCAAATGGGTGGAGGAGTTTAAGTATCTAGGGTCAACAGTCCAGAGCAATGGAGAGTGTGGAAAAGCAATGAAGAAGCGTGTGCAGGCTGGCTGGAAAGGGTGGAGAAAAGTATCAGGCGTCATGTGCGATAGAAGAGTTTCAGCTAAAATGAAAGGAAAGATTTATCGAACTGTGTTGAGACCAGTGATGATGTCTGGCCTGGAGACAGTGCCATTGAAGAAAAGACAGGAGGCAGAACTGGACATGGCAAAGATGAAGATGCTGAGGGTCTCTTTGGGAGTGACCAAAATGGATAGGATCAGGAATGAGTACATCAGAGGGACAGCACATGTTAGGTGTCAGAGAGGCCAGACTGAGAAGAGATAGTGATTATAATGGCAGAAGGATGCTGAGTTTCCAAGTGTCAGGCAAGAGGTCTACTGGAAGACTAAAGAGGAGGTTTAAGGTTGTAGTTAAAGAGGACATGAAAGTAGTTGGGGTGAGAGCAGAGGATGCAGAGGACAGGGTTAGATGGAGGCAACTGATTTGCTGTGGCAACCCCTGAAGGGAAAAGCCGAACAGAAAAGAAGACAATAGATACCAGAAGAACAGCAGAACAGCGACAGTCTCATGTTGAGTCAAAAGCCAAAGAATAAAAGTGTGTCTTCAAATGAGTTTTAAAAGTTGACAGAGAAGGTGCTTGCCTAACATTCAATGGGAGGTCCTTCTATAGGGAAGGACCGGCAACAAAAAAGGCACAATCCCTCCTGAGGCTGTGCTTGGTCCTCAGCACCTCCAGCAGTATTTGGCCCACAGACATGAAGCAACCGGCTGGTGCGTAGGTTTGGAGAAGCGCAGAGAGGTCATAGAGGGGCGAGGCCATTTAAAGATTTTCAGACAAACAGAAATATTTTAAAGCAAACTCTAAAGTCCCTGGGAGCCAATGAAGAGAGGCCAAGATAGGGGTTATGTGTTCCGTCTTCCGAGCTCCAGTTAAAAGACGAGCAGCAGCATTTTGCACCAGTTGGAGGCGCTTGAGGGAGTACTGGCTGACTCCAAAGTAAAGTGCATAACAGTAAACTAACCGAAATGTAACGAAGGCATGGATTAATGTTTGTAAGTGCTGCTGGGAAAGAAAGGGCTTCACTTTAGCCAGCTGCCTAAGAATCTGATCTGAAGAATCTGGATCTGGACTAATTAGTCACATCTCAATGACAGTCCCGCTGTCTCACAGGTTCGAGGGCAGCTTTTGTGACAACTGAACCAACAGTAGGTCAGACACATTAACATCAACAGTACGTACACAATGCCGAGGGAGGGATGTCACTAGTCACCACACACATGTACATTCACGGTTTCACATCAGAACCAAAACTATCACCCAGCATCAACTGAACAGTATCGTAGGAAACAATGAAACAACCAAGACAAGTAACGAATACAATTAATGCAAAATATGTATCTCTCATGCCATTCATATCCCAAAAAGAAATAAAATTAACACAAAACATGTATCTCTCATGCCATTCAAATCCCAAGTGCTGCAAAGCCTTCTGGGAGTATCATACATATTGGTTTGTTGTCCACTGAGTGCTCACACAATGTAAATCTCCAAGTACATTTTGTCGCGCTTTGTAGTCTCGAACGCTACCAACAGAGGGTGCTAACATGTACCTTAAAATGCCCTCTGTTGGCCAGGTGGAGTGCTCAAGAAAGTACAGTGTAAAGCTATATGGAACTCGGTCCATACACAAGGCGCTCTGCATCATAGGGTACCCCGTCCATTTGTAGAAAGTTTGGGACTTTTAGGTGCTTTATGGTCATGAAAATTTGGTATGTATCCCCAATGTTGTCCAAAGAGTTGAGATGGTACAACCCAAATGTGACGTCAATCAGGTTAAGAAGTGGCAAAAAAGTATGAGCCCTGTAAATGAGCAAAAATGGGCCAAAATTCTACTTTCAAACACCATATTTTCACAACCTTAAGGCACACCGCATTAAAAGTCGCAATCTCAGTTACAGGTGCTATGTCTGTATTTAACACATACACAAGGCGCACCGATATTGGTCGCAGGCATGTTAAAATTGACTGTGGTGCTCACGAATGAGAGATTCCAGCAATTGTAATAAACCTAAGCAAACATATACGCTCATAGACGCTTAATCACACAATGCCAATGTAGGCAAGTCACTAGTGAACACACTATGTACGGGCACAGTGTTACATCAAAACCCAAACAATCAACCATCAACTGAATAGCACTCTAGTAAACAATGAAACATCCAAAACAAGAAACAAAGAAATACAATTAACACAAACCATGTATCTCTCATGCCATTCATATCCCAAGTGCTGCAAAACATTCTGGGAGTGTTTCAGCCTCCCAGCAATGCAACAATACCTTAGCTTAGTATGCATGCACGCTAAAACACATGCTCACAAGCATGCAAACGTATGTTTTTAAAAAATGGCAGCGGGAGCAAAACTGAGTTCTGTTGTACTTTATTGAAGTATTTAACAATGTACTAATTTGTACTAATCAGTCCTCATTAGTGACAGACCGATATGCTTTTTTTTTCATGACCGATGACGATAAAGGATTAGTAGTCATGAGGGCAGATAATCAATATTTGAAGCTGATATTTATTTGTAGAGGGCGGCACAGTGGCCCGACTGGTTAGCACGATGGCCTCACAGTGAGAGACAGCATCGGTCGTGCGTTCGATCCCGGCTCCGGCTTTCCTGTGTGGAGTTTGCATGTTCTCCCCGTGCCTGCATGGGTTTCCTCCGGGTACTCCGGTTTCCTCCCAAATTCCAAAAACATGCATGGCAGGTCGATTGAACACTCTGAATTGCCCCTAGGTATGAGTGTGAGCGCGGATGGTTGTTCGTCTCTGTGTGACCTGCGATTGGCTGGCAACCAGATCAGGGTGTCCCCCACCTACTGCCCGAAGACGCTGGGATAGGCTCCAGCACCTCCCGCGACCCTAGTGAGGAGAAGCGCTAAAAGATAATGGATGGATTTATTTGTGGAATGAGGGGATAAAATGGTGTAAAGATTTTGAAAATTAAAAACTCCAAAACTTGAATTTTAGTTTAAATACAATGACTTTAAGCAAACATTTATGAAACAACTTTTGAGATTGACATGTTAGAACTTTTTTAGATCTTAGAAAATAGACAACTTTGTTTTAAGTCTAACAAAAACTGCAGGGAGCTCCCAGGCTCAGCTGCATGTCTTATAGTTCAATGAAAGCGAACATGTTCATAAAGTTAATACAGCAAATAATTAAAAAAAAATTCACGATAACTGAAATGTTAATCTTTCACACATTTTTATTTTAAAATTCATAAACAGAAAAGTGCCTCATCAACGCAGCAATTAGGCAGAAAAATAAACATCTCAACAACATGGCTATGTCTCTTCTCTGTTTTTTGGGATCAGCAGAAAATCTGAAAAAGTAAATTTTTTTGCCCTAAATGTTTCTTTCACTTAAAGTACTTTGCCATCAACTTTTCAACTTTTGCAGAGAGAGATTGAGAGAGAGAGTGCACTGCAGCGGGCAAAAATACATCAGCTTTATCATCCTTTAAATTAAAAAAAAAAGCAGATACCAATAATAGGCAAAATATCAAATATCGGCTCCGATAATCGGCCTGGCTGAAAATCGGTGTATCACTATTCGTCATCCACAAATCCATCAACGGCCTTATCATCTTCTGTATCCAAAAGGAACAGCTGTGTCATGACCCGTGCCGGTCACGCCTGTTTGTGTTATCGTTTTCGTCACCTCCCTGCCATGTGCGCTTTGTTTATGTTTTATCAGCTGAGCAGGGGCGTCTCCTCAGACGACCGACTAGCCCGCGTCATCACGAGCGGGCGCCCAGCCCACCGGCGCCGCACCTGACATTCATTCACTGACTAATTACACACACTACTTAAGCCACCTACACTGACTGCCCGGCGTCGGATAATTTTCCTGCACTGCTCATGTTCATGACCCTGGTATTGATTGTTCTCTTGTTCATGCATTTTTGCTCTTGCGATCTCTTGTGTTCCACGTTTTGCCAGCTATTGCTCGGTCTCGTTTTGTTCCTCGTGTTCTCCAATTGGTTTTCCCTCTTGCCCTTTTGGCAAGCTATTTATGTTGATAGTTTTTCCTTTTCCTTGCCGGTGCAAGCGCTTTTCGTTCCGTCGTTTATCTCCTCCCTGGCGTGAGCTTTTCTCCGCCAGCGCTTTGTGTTTTTTTCCTGATTTATCGACGGATGTAATATTAAGATAGTTATATTTGCCTCAATTGATGATTGGATTACCACTATTGTGATTCAATAAATACTCTTCGTTAAACTGATTTTCCTGTGTCCGCGTTTGGAGAGTCCTGCCACCTTCTTCCCAGCGTTTCGCTGGCAAGACCCTGACAAGCTGGGCAAGTTCTCCATCAAACACGTCATTGTCAGTCAGTCTCGCTGCTGCGGCCCCTCAGATCTGATGCTGACATTTGTGGAAGCTCAAAAAGGAATGCAAGCGGACACATTAGCCCATGCTTCCAAAATCCACTCACAAACATAATAAGCCCTGCTCTGCCTCCCAGTCTGGAAAAAAAAGGGGTGTTCGCCATCTGTCATCTATCGCTCCCATGCAGCACCAACTTCATTGGAACACCCCCTTTACACCGATGTCCAACTCAGAGTTCATTTGCTTCACTTGTTTTTTCACAATGGCTGTGAGATGGGCGCGCATGGAATCGCAGCTCAACAGAGAGGTTGACGAGTGGAAAAAAAAACATCCGGGTATTTTACGTAAGCCTCACTCAGCTACTCATTTTCTCCTCGTCCATCCAGCCCTTTTGACTGGCCTTAATGACGACGTCGGCTCGAAAGTTTCTTTGGACAGTGTCTGTTGTGTAAAGTTTAATCTATTATATTTAATATTGTTGTCTCAGCCAATCAGATGGCTGGTTAGCGAGATGTCGTGAGTGGTGTGGTAATGTGAGTTGAATATCGGCAAAGTAGAGAAGCAAGTCACCCTCTCCCTTTCATTACAATGTCTGTGGCTTTCTCTAAATAAATCACCATAGGTGACAGTTTCTGTTATATAGTGGTTAGGCGGAGTTACGGATTGTTGCCAATAGAGGGTGCTAGTGGTTTATATGTCAGAGTTAGGAAGGTCTGTGAACTCAGAGTAACAACAACCGTCAGTCAGACCTGTTGTATGATGTTAAGTGCTGCATTAAAAAGAGCCGACATAAAGAGAGCCGTTGTGCGTGCATATCTTCATTGATATCTCAAGATATCACATATGGCGACGAGGATGAAAGTCGTGGATACATGCCTGAGATGAGGGCGGAGAAATCGTGTCTCTGAAGTGAAGGGACGACGGCAGCGGTGCGTGTTAGCATCGTAAGCGGTTAGTTTTTTTTGCCTCGACGAGTGTCCGGAATACGTCCTGTGAACAAGACGATGGCTACTACAGTGGCTGCTTTTGATGGCAACTCACAGTCATGGGAGGAGTACTGTGAGATTCTGGACCATTTCTTTGTAGCGAACGACATTGTTGATGCTAACAAGAAACGGGCTGTGTTGCTGAGTAGTGTGGGCTCCCAGGCCTACACACTGATGAGGAACCTACTCAGTCCGGCTAAACCTGGAGAACGGATTTACGAGGAACTGGTGAGACTGTTGACGAATCATTTTCACCCCAAGCCGAGTGAAATAATGCAGAGGTGGAAGTTTAATTCCAGGAATAGAAAAATGGATGAAAGTGTGGGTGACTATGTTGCGGAGCTGAGGAGGCTCGCGCTGGACTGTAATTATGGGGAATCGCTGACCTCGATGCTGAGGGACCGCTTAGTCTGTGGAATAAACAACGACAGGATACAGCGGAGGTTGTTGTCAGAGGATGCATTGACTTTTGACAAGGCACTCAAGTATGCACAGGCTACGGAGGCTGCAGACAGGGACGTTGTGGATTTGCATGGCATGAAGGAACATAGCAAATGGAGTCGCCCTTTGGAGTTAGTCAATAAGGTCGAGGAGGCCCGCTCGGAACCCCAGAGGGACACACGGTGTTATCAGTGTGGTGGAGACAACAATAGATTGCAGATTTGCCAGTGAGAAGTGCCACAACTGTGGTAAGGTGGGCCATATAAAAAGAGCATGCAGAAGTAAGTCAGTGGGGAAAGCAACAGGTTCGCGTGAAAAATGGGGGCGACCGAAGAAAAGTAAAGCAGCTAATTTCATACAGGAAGAGGAGGGAGATGGTGAGAAGGAAGAAATTTTCACTATGTATCACTTTAAGGAGGATAACAGGACTATGTACAACATAAATGATATTGAAGTGATAGTGATCCCTCGAGAAGACCCAATTAAAAAAGAGCTAACAGTAAATAACAAAAAAGTAATTTTTGAAGTGGACACTGGATGTGGATACACCATAATGTCAAGTAGGACTTTTTACAAGCTGTTTGACAATCAGAGGCCAAAGCTAGCCAAGTGCTCGATAAAGCTCAGGACATATGGTGGCCATAAAGTGCCGGTGATAGGTGCAGCGAAAGTGAAAGTTGAACATGAAGGTACCATCAAGATGTTAGAGGTGGTCGTGGTTAGAGGTACTGGGGCGAGTCTAGTTGGACGTTGGTGGATCAAAGCCTTCAAGTTAGACTGGCTGGAGGAGGTCCACAGAGTAGAGGACAGCGAAACTCCTCTCCAAGAAATACTGTCGAAACATGAAGAAGTATTTAAAGATGAGCTAGGGATGCTGAAGGGCTTCACAGCTAAAATCCATGTACCTAGAAATGCCACACCCTGTTTTTACAAGCCAAGATCCGTTCCTTTTGCCATGAAAAGAAAAGTAGAACAGGAGTTAGAGAGGCTTTTACAGGAGAAAATCATTGAACCAGTGAAGTTTTCTGAATGGGCAGCACCCATTGTACCAGTTCTCAAACCAGACTCACGAGCGAGAATTTGTGGAGACTATAAGATGGCAGTAAACAAATGCTCAGCCATTGAACAGTACCCCATCCCCAGAATGGAAGACATGATAGCTTGTCTAACGGGAGGAGAGAAGTACTCTAAGTTAGACATGAGCCACGCATACCAACAGATTGTGCTGGATGAAGAATCAAGAAGATATGTAACAGTTAACACTCACAAGGGACTGTTTACATACACCAGATTACCTTTTGGCGTAAATTCTAGTCCAGCCATTTTTCAGCGTACCATAAAGGGGTCCTGCAAGGAATCGAAAAAGTTGCCGTATATTTGGATGACATTATTCTGACAGGAAAAGATGACAACGATCACCTGCACACATTGGATCAAGTTCTGAAGCGACTGAGAAGTGCAGGACTGCGTTTGAAACGGAGCAAGTGCCAGTTTATGGAAAACGAGGTGACCTTTTTGGGACACAGAGTGGACAAGACAGGGCTGCATCCGCTACCAGCAAAGGTAAAGGCCATACAGGAGGCACCCCCACCCACTTCTGTGACAGAGCTCAAGGCGTACTTCGGACTGTTGAACTTCTACAATAAGTTCCTTCCAAACTTGTCTACGTTGCAGGCACCCCTGCACAAACTATTAAGGAAGGATGAATTGTGGTCTTGGGGCCCACAGCAAGAAAAGGCTTTCAAGCAATCAAAGGTATGTTTGCAGTCTAGCCGTGTGTTAGTACACTACGATGAAAAAAAAGAACTGCTATTGTCTTGTGATGCATCACCATATGGAGTGGGAGCGGTACTAGCTCACCGAATGAGTGATGGAGATGAGAAACCCATAGGCTTTGCTTCAAGAACACTGTCAGCGGCAGAAAAGAACTACTCCCAGCTTGATAAAGAGGGACTCGCAGTGATTTTTGGAGTAAAGTATTTCCACAAGTATCTATAAGGCAGAAAATTTGTGATTTATACAGACCACAAACCTCTCATAGGTTTATTCCATGAGATGAAAGCAGTACCACAGATGGCTTCACAAAGGATCATGAGATGGGCTGTTTTGTTGAGAGCTTACGAGTATGTTATCACATACAGAGCCGGTAAAGATCATGGTAATGCAGATGCGCTCAGTCGTCTGCCATTGCCGGAGACACCCAAAGATCCATCATCTGAGGAAGTGGTGTTAATGCTGGAGCAAGAACAGCTTCCACTGATGACATCACACCAACTGCAGAAATGGACAACAAAAGACCCCATTCTTTCCAGAGTACGTGAGTACATTTTGAGAGGGTGGCCCAACAATCTAGATAAGGACTTTTTACCCTATAAACAAAGACAACTTGGGTTGAGTGTGCAAGGCGGATGTGTGATGTGGGGAGCCCGCATTGTGATACCAGAGAGGGGAAGAGCTTCCATGATGGAACAGTTACATCAGTCACATCCCGGAATGAGCCGTATGAAAGGACTGGCAAGAGGATATATGTGGTGGCTGCAAATGGACAATGATGTGGAAAATATGGTAAAATCATGCACCACATGCCAAGAACACAGAAAGGCACCTGCCTGTGCCCCGCTCCATCCCTGGGAGTGGCCTGAGAAGCCATGGAGGAGACTTCACATTGATTATGCGGGTCCATTCATGGGAAAGATGTTTTTAGTTATTGTGGATGCGCATTCCAAGTGGCTTGACGTTTATCCAGTCAACTCAGCAACGTCATCAGCAACAGTAAACAGTTTGAGAAACAGTTTCAGTACACATGGTATTCCAGAAATGATTGTGTCTGATAATGCCCAGTGTTTTGTGAGTGAGCAAACCAAGGAATTTATGGCACGAAATGGAATCACACACGTCACTTCTGCGCCGTTCCATCCCTCATCTAACGGGTTGGCGGAAAGAGCGGTACAAACCTTTAAAGGACTTATGAAAAAAAGTGCCGGGGAAAATCTGGAGACAAAACTGAACAGAGTTTTGTTTAGTTACCGCATCACTCCACAGTCAACAACGGGACTGTCGCCTGCTGAGA
Organism: Idiotropiscis lumnitzeri; assembly: GCF_059441095.1. Classification (NCBI taxonomy): domain Eukaryota; kingdom Metazoa; phylum Chordata; class Actinopteri; order Syngnathiformes; family Syngnathidae; genus Idiotropiscis; species Idiotropiscis lumnitzeri. Next base: position 506,311 of record NC_142403.1, read on the forward strand.
TGATGATGGGAAGGAAGTTGAGGTGTACACTTGATCTCATACACCCAGATATGAAGCAGAGAGTGGCAGCAAAACAGGCAAGTCAAAAAGCTTATCATGACAGACACGCCAAGGAACGCAGTTTTGTTGCTGGAGACACTGTCTATACCAAGAATTATGGAGCAGGCCCAAAATGGATACCGGGACTCATAAAGGAGTCCACGGGACCGGTGTCGTATACAGTGCTGCTGGGAAACGGGAAGATAATTCGGCGACATGTGGATCAACTGTTCGACAGAACCGGAGATGCGTCTGTTCGGCTACAGGACTCGACAAAGGAGGAGGACTGTGTGTTGCCAGCGCCAATAATTTGTGCACGGAGAGAGGAGGCGACTTCATCACAAGTGGAGAACGAGGTTGGGCCTCCGGTGCTGCTAGAGGAAGAGTGCAGTGAGGCCAGCAGTGCACCAACACATGAGTTGCGACGATCTCAACGAAACAAGAGACCTCCTGCCTATCTGACAGATTTTGTGATGTAAAATATGTGCCAAAGAAAAAAAAAAAAGAAAAGAGGTGTGACTGTTATGTAGTTTACATGGGAGTGGCAGAGTTTTGGGCTGAGTAGTCTTTTGTTCGTAATTACAAGGCTAAACATGCTTACACGTACGTATATTTTGAGTTTAACTGTTTATAGTATGTTTCAGATTTAAGAAGGGAGGGATGTTATATAGTGGTTAGGCGGAGTTACGGATTGTTGCCAATAGAGGGTGCTAGTGGTTTATATGTCAGAGTTAGGAAGGTCTGTGAACTCAGAGTAACAACAACCGTCAGTCAGACCTGTTGTATGATGTTAAGTGCTGCATTAAAAAGAGCCGACATAAAGAGAGCCGTTGTGCGTGCATATCTTCATTGATATCTCAAGATATCACAGTTTCTGTCCATTACCATGGTAACCAAGCACAACAGCAAAAGAGGATTTTCGACCAGGACGTCGGAAGTGAGCAGCTCCTCGCCCATGTAGGCGATGTGGTTGAGCTGGTGTTTGTCGACAATCTTTTTACTGCAATACAAGACGAAGCTTATCTTTGTAATCTGTCGGAAATTGCTTTGCCACGGACGTCTTTTCCTGGATGGATAGACGTGCCATTTCATAATAAAACGAATGCACCAAAACAGACCTCCTTTGAAAGTGTTTTTTTTTCAAGGGTTATTGCCCTTCGTTGAATAGTGACTGTACAGACGCTTTTGCCGGTTGTTCTTTGATCATTAATGCATTGCTCCAGTTGGTTTTCCAACTCCGGCCACCTCTCCTAGTTTTCGCGGAAATTCAGCTTTTTCTGACCAGGCGAAGCTCGTCTCCCAGCTTCCTCCACTTGCGAACCATGGATTCGTTAATCTCAAATTCTCTCGCGGATGATTGATTCCTCCATGTAACTGATAGCTTGCAGTTTAAACTGCTTCGTAGGCGTGTTTCTTCTGAGGTGCCATTTTTGGGGGTCGTTACTAGGCAGTGCAATGTTCTGTAAAATGCGCATTTCAGCTCTGCATAACGGCACCTAATGGGCGTCAGTCTTTCTGTCATCTTTCACGCCCACCCTTCACTCTTTTGGTCTGCATGCTGTCGTCACTAAAGTCTGCTTTTCCTCTGTATAAGCAATGTGTTGGCAGGAAATGCCTCCCAGTCAGTCAGTACACACAATTGGGTCCTTGCAGCGTGCGCTGTTCATTTAATATTGTATATACTTATGTTTTTACATTGCACCTGTGTGAAAGAATTATGTTGTTGTGGTGAACGCTAACCAAACTTCACCTCAAAATATTTCGTAAGAGTTTATCTGTAATTGCAGTAGATAAAAAGTCTTACATATTAATCAATGGGTCATTTGCCTTTACCTCAGTATTCTACAATGCATAACAGATCTGACATTGTTTGTTGTACTATAGATTAATTGTTGAGAAATGCATACAGCAAGAACCTTGGGGAAAAAAAACTCAAATCATATCACAACCATAATTAAAAAAAAATTGCAAATATTTTCCAGTATTGTTCAGCCCTAATGGATACCCATCTCTACTTACATTTATCTGAGATTGTTTTTTGTATTCATGTTTTTAGGTGTAAGTCATGCAATTATCTTCACTGAACTTGGACTATACTGCTTTTCATTTGATTGTTTACTCTCATCCCAGGAAGATGTCCTTGTCTGGCGTTGTCGTCCTCAGATTAAATGAAATCGAAACCAGGGTTGCATGTCCCAATTATGATATGGGCTACTGTACGTTGTCACAGACATAATGGTAGGGTCACCCATGGGGAAACAGGTCCTAATTGAAGGACTGCACAAAGCAGGGCTCAAAATGACCCTTTGAATAATCTATATTGAGTTGATTTTCCCAAGCCGGTCATCGGGGGCGCCTTCTGGAGGGAGCCAGGCATGGAGCCGAGGCAAGTGCCATCTTTTCATGCCTACAACCATGGAGCTTGGAGTGGGATGGTGCAGTATGAGCTGTAGCTAGACAAAGGTGGAAGCGGGGGACCTTGGCCGTTCCCAGCTACAGTGGCTAGCTCCAGGGATGTTGAAATTAACCCCTATGATAGAGAAAGTCTAAGTGCGTGTGTGAGGTCCAGTGGTTTTGACAAGACAAACTCCCCTCAAAACACAGCCTGGGCTCCAACACATCTCTCTTCTCGAGAGACCTGCATAGTAAATTTTCTAGACTACATTTTACTCTTAAAAAGACTGTATTTTGTTTCAGTAAATGGATAATTCTACTGGAGAATTTGACTGTAAAATTTGACTCTAAGTAAATTTTATGCTGAATATTACTCTGAAATTTACTCTATTTACAGGGACCAATTTTCTTCCATCCATCCATCATCAGTAGGCGGGGTACACCAAGAACTGATTGCCAGCCAATTACAAGGCACACATAGACGGACAACCATTCACGCTCACACTCATACCCAAGGGAAATTTAGAGTATCCAATCAACCCGACATGCATGTTTTTGAAATGTGGGAGGAAACCAGAGTACTCAGAGAAACCCATGCAGGCACAGGGAGAACATGCAAATTACACACAGGAAGGCCGGTGCCGGAATCTATCCCATGACCTCTGCACTGTGAGGCCATCGTGCTAACCAGTCGGCCAACATGATTTTTTTTTTTAACCCAAGCAATGAAAATAAATACATTATATCGAATTCCGTATGAACCATGTGTTCATGATTAACAATTATCAATCATTTGATATGAGCATTAAAAATTCGGCGGTTGTGGGTTCGATGTACTTGTACTGTCATGATCCGTGTCGGGCATGGCAGGGTTTATGTTGTTATTTTTACGTTTTCATGTTTTTGTGTTATTGTTTTGTCAGCTGAGTGGGGGCGTTCCCCCTCAGCACTCGTCCTCACCAGCCACGCACCTGTTCCCCGTTAACCGTCACACACCTGATCCCCATCCGCTCTCCTAATGACCGGACTATTTCAGCTCCCCATACCGACTACTCCGTGTCGGGTCATTGCCGCTCCTCACGGACTTTCACGACCGCGTTTTGTTCTCGTCCCTTGTTCATGTTCATGCTCTCGTTCTCGTTCCCGTTACGTTCCCCAGTATTTGTCCCTGTCTTTTGTTCCTCACCCTCCGATCCTGCTAGTTTCGTTTTGGTTACCCTTTGTTATCTTGCTCACGGCCACGTTGTTTTTCCTTGTTTTGATTCCTTTAATAAATTCCCCTTTCGCTACCCATGTCCCTGCTTCCTCGCATTTTGGGTCCTACCTCCTCCTCGCCGTACGACGATCACGACTCCACCTCCTCCTCGCCGTACGGCGATCCTGACAAGCGAGGAGAAGCTGGACAGATAATGGATGGATGGATGAATTACTTATCTGCAAAGTGGTTAACAATAGCTTGTGTCGATTGCCTTCCTGAGCAGCGCATTTAAATTAAAAAATTCCCTCTTGAGCCCAGAAATGAAAGTGTGGTTTTGGACTTTTAAATGAGGTAATTACTGCACGTGAGGGACAACTGTGAGACGGGGAAGCCAGCGGTAAAGCGTTTGACCAGATCACAAAGACAGAGACAAACTATTGTAGACCATCGCAACAGATTGTTTCTTTATAGTTAATGTGTGACAAATATTTTTTTTGTTTTGTTTTGTTTACGTTAATTAACATGCTGGATCTCCATTTGTTCAATTGGGAATGCGTCTAAATGCATCTTCTTATTTTTGAAAGATATAAATCCACTATACATGTTGTTGCTAATTGGTACGTAGTAGTGGCTAAAGGGAATGTCAAGTCAAGAATGTTCTTTCCGATAACATGTTTAATGCGTTTTTTGTTTTTTTGTGGGGTGGCAGGCCTCCACATCCCATCCTAATACTTGAAAACCTTGCATGCTACTGACACGCCCACCTCTTTGCCATCCAAACACTGAGTACCTTATTTAATTAATTTATTTTTAGTATAAAAACGGCGACCTGATTAATATTGCATTTGTGGAATATGAATTAATCAGATGAAACATTTATATCCATCTCATGGGGCGGCCATTAAGTCACAAAAAAATCCAATTGTTTTTCTGCATATTCCAGATCTTGTGGCTATAATTGCTTTTTTAAGATTCACTAACAGTGATCTCCAACTCTCACACAGTCACGTTTTTGGCTTATTTTTTGTTCTCAGTCCTAGCTGGATTGGAAGGTGTTCCCTCCAACGGCACACCTGTCACTCATCCTGTCACCGGGAGTGGAGGGCGTTCTCACCAGAAGCTCACCTGATACGCATCATGATTACCAGACTATTTAAGGACTGCGAAGCAAACACCCTATGTTGGATTATTCGCCTTGCTCACAAATTTGTTGCCAAGTATTAGAATTTTCTAGATGCTTCATGTCTTTCTCCACATTTTTTGCCTTGATCATTTGAATAATATTATGCTTTCCGGGGTTAACGAGTTGTTTCCACTTGGATTTCCTTGTTTTTCTGTGACGAGCAAGTTTCATTTATATTCATTCTTGCCTTTTGCAAGCATTGTACTTAGTTGGTCTTGCGCTGAGACAGCATTCCATGACTTCAAAAAAGCTTTGTCAAACCCGCTAGGGTTCTCGACCCTAATCCTGATATTCCGTTTGTCGTAGATGCGGATGCTTCAGATTCAAGGGTGTGGGGCTGTATTGTCCCAGTGTTCTCCAGTTGACCAGAAACTCCACCCCTGCACCTTCTTCTCTCCACGAGTCAGTCCGGCCGAGGCAAACAACGATATGGGAAACAGAGAACTTTTGGTCATAGTTCAAGCAATGCAGGTGTGGAGTCACTGGCTTAAAGGCTCCAAGGAACCATGAACCATTCACCCTGTATACAGATCACAAAGATCTCACCTGTCGCCACACTGCAAAGTAAACTCTCGTTAAGCCCGTTGGGTTCGGATGCTTACCGGGTAAAACTTTACCCTGACCTATCGCAAAGGCTCCAAGAATGTGAAACCCGCTGCCCTGTCGCATATCCATAATCCTGCGGAGGAGGGATCGCTCTCCAGGCCAGTTCACTTTGTTGCTTTGCCCAAGCTCCCAGCCGCACTATAAACCGCCAATCTGCTCAGTCACGATATCTTCCGTCTCAATGGGATCTGCAATTTGTGTCACAGATTTGAAAATGTTTCTGCTGGGCGCCACGGCAAGATTATTATCATGATATCGTCCTCAGTCAAATGGCTGACAGAGAGGATGAACCAGGACCTAGAAACAGCTCTGCGGTGCTTGTGTCTCCATCAATCCACATCTTGGGCCTCCCATCTGCCTTAGGTGGAGTACGCACACAACACCCTTGTTTCATCTGCTACAGGGTAATATCCCTTTATGTCGCCTTATGGGTACCAACTGCTGCAGTTCCTGTCGCTGGAAGGGTTGGAGGAGATTACTTCTGTGCAGCTCCAAATGCAGCAGGCCCATCAAATTTATACATAGTGCCTCTCGCAATAGTATGGTTCTGGATCTTCTACAACACCCTGGTCTATCAGGAGGGACAGAAGATGTGGTTCTCGACGTGGGACCTGCACCTGGCCTGCAAGTCACGGGACCATTCGAGATGAAGGCTCTCGTTAACCTGGGGTCTGTCAAACTCTGGCTACCACCCACAATAAAGGTTCATCTGGTTTTCCATGTGTCTCTGCTCAAACCTGCGGACAGTGCCTTAGACTAACTTCTTGATCACAGATACTTTGTCTTCACTGCCTGCCTTCCTGCCTCATTACTCAAGCCCAGCACCCGTGACCCGCCTCGCCCTGTTGGGACTCCACTCCACCTGCGTTACGCCGGAATTCCAAAATAAACATTTTGTTTTCACCGCCAACCCACTCTTTATTTCTGAATCTGGGTCCACCTCTCGCCCCACACATTCAGCTCACCATATGACGGCATCCCTCCTCAGGTCTTGAACACTAGAACCCCTAAAGGGCAGCTATTTGGTATTCTACCTTTTAAGACTGAAGGGCAGCCAAATGGCTGGATATACTTTTGACTAATATCCCAACTCAGGTGTGAACAGCTCAACAATTCGCATTTTCTAATTTCCATGACCAAAGGTCAAGACAAATTGTCAGACCAGTTTTTTTCACCATTCTTCAACATTGTTCCGCAAATGTGGCAACCACTCTCTACTCTGTACTGGGGGCAGGGAACTGATGTTGCTTGAATGAATGGAATATCAATAGACACCAAGTGGCTGAAGCCAGAGGGCAGCCATCTCCGGTTGCTTCTACAACTTCTGTTATTTTTTCACTGAAAACATTGTTTTTAGTGCGTTTTAAGATGGGATTCCTGTATGGAGACATGAAAATCTCTCAATGAGCAATTTCACTGTTTACATCTACCATTCAGAGTGTTATCTCAGTAGCATGATTGACAAGTTAGCGTAAATAGCAGAAAATGTACCTTAGTGAAAATTTTAAATTCCATTCTTATGTATGAAATGTACCGTATTTTTACGGCCAAAAGTTGCGCTGTATCAAAGGACGCAGCACCAGTTGAGGTGTTAATACTTATACTGGGCGCGTCGCACTATGAGGCGCACGCTTGCTTGTGCATGCTAGCTCGCGCATGCTAGCTCGCGCATGCTAGCTCGCGCATCCTAGCTCGCGCATGGAAATAAGGGATCGCTGCCAGTAGCAGCACCTCAGGCCGATGAGAGATGTCATGGCAACAAATCTAATCGACAACGTCAGGGGAGGGATTTCACTGGTCACCACACTCCTTCGGGTCACGGTTTCAAAACCAAACCAAAAATATCTCAGTATACAAGCAAACAATGAAACACAGAAATTTAAAGTAACACAAAACATGCATCTCTCATGCCAGTTATATCCCCAAAAGAAATAAAAATAACACAAATAGATTACGGCAATGCCATTCAGCCTCAGCCAATCATATTACTGTTTAGAGAGATGTGAGTGGTGTGCTTTGGGCAGTGTGTTTTTATATATTTTTTAATTTTTTTGGAGTCTGTTGTCTAAACCTGTGATGTTTCTTGCTTGCAATAACATGAATGATAAGACAGACAGCAACATTGTGGACAGCTGCCCTTTTGTCCAGCTTTCTCCTGCACCATCACCAAAAAAACATTCACATAATGCATTTGTCACAGTCAATTCGAAGCATAGATGTATCAGACTTTGGCCAGCAGGGTGTGCTAACATGCCCAATGGTCGAGCGAGTTGCTCAGTCTATATAATAGGCGTCGCATTACAACGCGCCTCGTTTGTTTTGGGCGTATGCCATACAGGGTGGCATTTTTGCCTCAGCAAAAGTAAATAACGTCAAAACTCCAGAGGGACCAATGTATTCATGTTTGGCGGGCATAGAGAGTGCCAATTTCCGATTGAATGTTAGGCAAGCCCCCTCTGTCCACTTTTAAAACTCCTTTGAAGACACATTTTTATTCTATAGCTTTTGACTCAACATGAGACTGTTGCTGTTCTGCTGTTCTTCTAGTATCTATTGTATATGTCTTTTTGTGTTTGAGTTTGTGTTTCCTACTCATTTATATTTACTTTATTCATTAATTAAATTATTACATCATATGGAAAGCGCTTTGTTACAGCTCCAGCTGTTGTGAAATGCGCTATATTAATAAAACTGTATTGCATTGTATTGTTATTTACAATAATGTGTTTTATGCGCCCCCACTAGTCTAAACATGACATTTTGATTAATATTGCATTTTTGGAATATGAATTAATCAGAAAAAAAACATTTTTATTCATCTAATGGGGCGGCCATTAAATCACAAAAAAAAATCCTACTGTGTCGCTGCTTTTCGCAGATTATGTGGCTAAAGTGATCTCCAACTCTCAAACTTTCAGTCTCATCTGGATTGGAAGAAGTGGCACATCTGTCAACCACCATGTTACCGGGAGTAGAGGGCACAGCTCTCATGATTACCAGACTAAGGACTGCAAAACCAACACCTAACGTCAGATTATTTGCTTGATCATGTTTATGTTTCTACTTAGTATTCTTCTCCACATTTGTGCCTTGATCATGGAAGTGGTATGAATTGTTTCTAGTGTTAAATATAGATTTTTATCATATGCGTTGATTTCCTTGTCCTTCTGTGTCATGCAATTTTTGTTTAGATGTATACTTGCGTTTTGCAAGCGTTTTCGGTTTGTCTCATTAATTTGTTGTACTTTGTCAGTCTTTCGCATTTTTGTGTTGATAAAACTTTTTCTCAATTCTAATCGGAGTCCACGTTTATAGAATCAGAGACTGTCTGGAGAATTCTGGACTCACTTGACACATACGGTTCACAGCTGAGTAAAGCGGTTGTGATAAATCAGTTCTTCCAATTACGAGAATTGAATATTTCCTTTCTACAATATGTATACAAATTATGAGTCATGGCACTTTTATGTATGATAAGTTCAATTGAGTGTGGGGCATAAGATATACCATGAATATGGTAGTAGTGGCAGTGGCAATTAATGGCAGTTAGCAATATGGTTGTATTCTTACCTAGAACGCCCAACCGGTAATTGACTGTTACGACAATCACATTCCCATAGCTGGCCAGGACACTGCCATCAAACAGGTTACCAGTTCCTTCCATGTAGGATCCACCATGGATGAAAACCATTACTGGTTTGGGACTTCCACTCTCCCTTATGTCTAAAGATAGAGCAGAAAAAGAAATATAAATTTTGGAATAGAGGACTTCAGATTTAAAATTGATTATGGGAGCCAAAGAAACAATATTACTTCGGAGGGCCTTGGCTGCCATTTTTACAAATGTATTGACAAAAATGTGTCTATGAAGCTTCAATATATTAATGCTACATTTACAGGAACTGTTTTCATGGGCTCCCCATCTTCATTTTTTTTGTAAACACCCATATAATCATGAGTAAAATAGACACAAAAAACAAACAAACTGAAAAATGTATCCAAAATGAACATGCACCTCAATGCAAAGGCTATAGAGAATTCAAACTTTAACCTTAGAAAGAAAATGTCATGGTCTAATTTTGTTGTTTTAGGTTTTTCAAAAATTTAATTTCACATTTTTTCCTTGTGTGCTTTTTGTGACTCTGCCTTGTCATGGCTATTGTGACCACCTGTGTTCGCATGCCCAATACCTTGTGCTTACCAATCATCTCCCTCCAATCCTTTGTGTCTTGTCCAGTTGTGCCTTGTTGTCTTGTGAATTTGTTTATATTTAGTTCCCGTTCCTTTCAGTCCTTGTCGGTTCATTGTCTACTGTCGCATGTCCTCTGTCCTGTCTCCTTCGTCTAGTCAAGTCAAGTCAAGTTGCTTTTGTTTGTCAAGTCCAAGTCCCCTTTTTCTAGTGTTTTTTTGTACTTTATACCTTGTTGTTTTGCATTTTGATATTTTTGTTTATCTGAGTAGATGCTTTGCAGAGTACCTTGTTTTCTTTTGGGAATTAAACACTTTTAACTTTAAAACACTCCCCGCTTCCTTACATTTTTGAGCCCTTCTCCTTGCACATCGTAGCAGAATGAATCGAACACAATTGGACCGAGGGGGTGGCACAAGGTGATGTTTGCGATGTCGCAGATCTAGCTGCTACCCCTCTCAGCCTGCTGACCAAATCCAAATCTTTCATGGGCGTTTAGAGTTTTCCTCCACGCCTATCCCTCCCTTTTTGTCTCATCTGTTAGGATCTTCCCAGCGACCACTGGGAAGTATTAGCTGGACTCTTAAAGCGCAGACACAGCAAGATATAATTTAACAAAGGTATTTATTATTACTACAAATGGAGAAAACACAAGTCAATCAATTATCCAATGTAACACCGACAACGACCAAACGAAAACCGCTGGTGGACAAACTCACACCAGGAAAGGGAAACTGACGAACGGAACAAAAGGCGCTTGCAAAAGGCAAGGAATACAGCGAACATAAATTGCTTACCGCGGAAGGGCAAGAGAAACCAAAACGAGCAGAGCCTTAGCTGAAAACGGGGAAACACAAAAACGTCAACTGCAAAGTGCAGGGCGAGGAGTCTAGACAATTCAACACTTGGGATCATGAACGTGAGCGATGCAGGAGAATATTCCGACGCTGAGTAGTCAGCGTAGGAGGCTTATGTAGTGTCTTAATCATTGGGTTGACGAGAGTCAGGTGCGTGGCTGGCGGGCGCGTCTCTCCAGCCATGACGACATGAACCAGGAACGAGTGCTGGAGGAAACGCCCCACGTCAGCTGAGAAAACAAAAACAAAGAGCATGGCATGACAGAACGGATCATGACATCATCTTTGTCTCTATCTAACAGTACCCAACCATATTAGCGCCCCAAGTTTTTGTTGAATCTGATTTTGAAGGTGATTTAGAGTTTCACAGCCCTGTAAATTCTTTTGACACTAATTTTGATTTTCCAAATCATGTTTCTTCCCCTAGTCAGTTTTTGTCGCATTTTCTGTTGATTCCTTTAGAGTCCACCCATCGACTCTCGTCTGAGCTTTACTTGGGCAGCCGGTTGACAATCTATCGGGGAACTGCTTGGTGTGGCCTCATAATACCACCTAGATTTCACTACCCAAGTCAGGTTTCTCTGAGACCCTTAGTTCACTGCCTGCTTCTGCACCTCAACCCATGTTTTGTGGTCCACATTCACCAGCACCTGTAGTCTCTGTCCCTCATGTCTGTTTTCCCGAACCACTAAGGCGGGAGGTTGATAATGCTCAGGCCCCCGAGCCAGCTCCTCGCAGCTGCAGTCCCCAAAGCTGACTCCAACGCAGCTGCACTCACGACTCACGACTCATTATGAGACTGTCACTGTTCTGCTGTTCTTCTTGTATCTATTGTATATGTGTTTATGTGTTTTAATTTGGGATCTAATTTCCCGCAAATTTATATGAAACCATATGGAAAGCACTTCGTTACAGCTACAGATGTTGTGAAATGCGCTAGAGAAAGGAAGTTTTATGGTATTTAATTGTATTTTGTTCCATTGAACTCATGGGTGTCAAGGCTCTGTAGATCATTGACATAAATCTGAGAATGCTATGATAAATAGTCTCTCAGGTGTGCCCAATTAAAGGAAAACTGCTTAAAAGGAATGTTCCACATTTCAATAATGGAACAGGCCACAGATTTCAAGCAATATGGGGAAGAAAAATGATCTTTCTGCTACTGAAAAGAGTAAGATAGTACACTACCTTGCTCAGCGTATGAAAACTTGGGATTTTCCCAAAAAACTAGGCATGATCATAAAGTTTCACAATATCCGTTTCTAATTCAGAGCACAAGTGGGTTCGTGCAGATAAAGGCAAAAAGAAAGGTTTCTGCCAGACAACTTCATCAGATCAGGCGAGAGAAGCTGCTAAAAGGCTATTGCAAAGCAGCAAAGAGGTATTTGAAGCTGAACCTCAAGATCCAGGAAATTTGGAAGTGTTCTTAAAGCTGATATTCAGCCACCTCTAAAGCAAAAACAGCTGCAGTGGGCTCATACATGAAGACAAATTTTCTAACACTTTGGTTTACAGATGAGTGATGTGCAACCATTGATGGCCTAGATGGCTTGAGCAGCGGACGGTTGATAAATGGCCACAATGACAGCGAGGGATGTGTTGTCATGTTATGGGCGGTTATCATGGGGAGTGAGCGGGTAGGTCCCTTTACGGTCCCTGATGGTGTGAAAATGACCTCTGCAAATTATGTATACTTTCTGACTGACCACTTTCAACCATGATACAAAAAGAAGAACCGAGATTCCGACAAAAAAAATCATCTTCATGCATTATAATGCTCAATCTCAGAATCAGAATGCCCTTTATTGTCATTATATTCAGTGCCATGTTGCCAAGAACACCGCTGAGGCACTGGCTGCTGTGGGCTTAAGAGAATAGAAACGGATCTAAGAACTATCTTCTCCTGACCTCAACCCTATTCAGAACCTCTGGAGCATCATCAAGCAAAAGATCTATGATGGTGGGAGACAGTTCATACCCAATCTGCAGCTCTGAGACACTATTCTAAAACTTTGAAAAACAATTAAACCTGAAAATGTCTTAAGAGCTCACAAGTTTAATGGATGCAAGGCTTATTAAGGTGATATCAAGTAAGGTGTCCTATATTGAAATGCAACAAGGCCTGTTTATTCAAGTTATTTCAATCAAAAATATTTTTATTTTTATTTATTAATATTTTCATAAGGTCTTAATGCTACAAATTCTACATTTGACCAATTTGAGTTCTTTACAGCCAGTAAAATATCTTGAAATGCTGTGGTGCTTATTAATTTGGAACACTTGAATGATTTATTTATTTATCTATTTATTGGAAAAAATATTATCATTTTGAGATTTGTTCAATGAAATCTGAAATAAACTAATGGCTGATGACTTGAAAATTATAGTGACTGACATTTGCATCAATTAGTTGTGAAAATTTGAATAAAATGAACTTTGCATAATAATTTGGAACACAGGGTAGTGTAATGTTGTTTCCTTTTGTGTAACTATCTTGCCATGCTTATTGTGTCCACCTGTGTTCTTTTACCAAATCCCTTATGTTGACTAATCAGCTCCCGCCAACCCTTTGTGACTTATCCAGGTCTTCCTTGTTGACTCGTCAATTTGTTCGTATTTAGTTCCCAGGTTCCTTTCAGTCTGTGTCGGTTCAGTGTCTTGGGTCTTATGTCCTGTAACCTGTCTCTTTAGTCAAGTCAAGTTAGTTCAACTCAAGTCATGTTGCTTGTTTGTCAAGTCCAACTCTTCGTTTTCTAGTATTTGTTACTTTGATCCTTATTGTTTTGCACATTGATAATTTCTTATATCTAAGTACCTTTTTGCCTTATTTTGTTTTCTTTTGGGAATTAAACACTTTTTAGTATTAACCAGTCCATGCTTCATTGCATTTTCAAGACTTCTTCCTTGCACATCGTGAAAGAAAATTAATTGTCCGTAATTTCGGTTAATGACAGTGGCGTCCATGCATTGTATGACTTTGTTTCTAAATGTATTTAGTACTGCGTTGCTGTTCCTAAGACCGAGGAGGGAAACCTACGAACAGACTCCACCTTCAACAATTATCCTCGCCAAAGTTAATACTATGATACAGTATAAGTTTCAACGCGAATATCGAGTGCATGTACCCTAGTATTGACAGAAATCTGGCCCGACAAAGGTGAGCACAACTACGTGATGCACATCAACAAATTCAGCATTGTTTTTATATTTAACTCCACTAGTGGTTCACTTTTCTTGTCAGAGAGGTACCGTTGCACCTGGGAAGCGCCTTATTTATTTTGTTGTAATATTTACAAGGAAGGTTGTCACATGCTTACACTTATATATAAATTTTGGTGATAATTGGTTATGTTCTATGGATGTTGAGTTTTATTTCAATTTGCATTGGAGGCTTGCGAGCTGACAACAATGTCAGCCATTGCGCTGTTCATGTCTCTCCTCCCTCCACCTTTCTTCTAAAAAGAAAAAGAAACCTGATGGTACGAGTGATATCTAAATGATTTAATAGTATAACAGACCGATAAACAAGTCAGAAATGAACAATCTCGTGTGCAGCAGGCCACACACGTGATGTTGCCTCTACAATCTAATCTGATCTAAAATACAAAGGTCACTAAACATCAAAAGAGCATTGTTGAGGTTCAGAATTCAACTCACAACCACCACCCTCTGCTGGAGAAAGCAGATGCGAAAACAATTTGTGCCACTCGAAATGGTGTGGGAAAGATAAACGCAAACTAAGGGCTGGGTGGCTGGAAGCTGTCCAAAATGCCAGAAATGGCTGCATGCAGGGAATGTCATTGTTTTGTTGAACCCATTTTTTTTTCTTTTGTTTTTTTTTACAAAATCAAATTCCAATGTTGTTTGCACCAAACCGTTTTTCAGGAACAAGATACCATTGATGTTTGCATTTTTATTCCTTATCCACACTGACTAATCGAATGCTGGAAAAGGAATTTTAAATGGTTTGTTTTTTTCATGAGGCGAATGAGGGCGTAAATGTGTATAATGAGATTTAAAAACTACATAGGTAGTTCCAGATGCCAAATTGTTCCCCAAATCTAATTAGCATGTGTAAATGGGGGAACAAAAGGCATCATTTTTGTACACATTGTGGTAGTAACTTTTTGAAGTGGAGTAAGGTGCCGCCACATCAAATATAGTGGATAGGATCACACCCAGAAGACGTTAGACGTTATGCATTGATGTCTATAAATAAATAACCATGAAATATATTGTTTCAAGATTACAGTGTTTGTGGTGTCTATCGCTTTATTGGCTTCTCAATGAAATGCAGGACCTCCATGAAGTATGTGACCAGCGATTGGTGAGCTAAACCGTTGAGCTAACTTGGCTATCTTAGTTTCACAAAGCTATCTTACATAACTCAGACAGATGAAACAAAACTTGGCCTTTCAAACATTGCATGTTGCCTGTTGTTTCCCAGTTTCATCAAAACAATCACCCTTGAATCAAAAGATGTCTCCGCATTTTTTCTCTCTCCACAATTAACTGTTAGCAACATGCCGGTGACACCAGTGTCGATGGTGTCTATCTTTTGGTGAACTGAGGCTACGTTTGTAGTGTGCAGTACTTCTCGTTAAATAGGCCCATCTGCAATACTCACACTTGGATCCATGTGCCCCTCCATTTCCGTCGAGGATGCAAAAAGCTCTGTCCCACTGCCTCTTTTGCACTCTTGTTCCACACTTTGGCTAAGCCCACATTCATGACCCATGTGCTGAAGCATATTACCCACAATTCATTGCGCATTTGGCCAAAACAGCGAGAAACTGGCTGCGGCGGAGGAATTCTTATGCCTGTGTTGTGATGAAAAAAATGTCTTTCCAAGTGTAAATAGTGAATTGTAAGATAGTTTAGAATGTGTATGTGAGTCATTACAATAATTTTTTTAAAGTCCCCTCAGTATTTCTAATGTCACATATGTACCATTTTGTCCTAGTGAAGTCGTATGCACTGCATATCCTTTAGTGGCTGCAAATAGTGCAAATAATGGAGCCATAGCAGCCATCGACTTGAAGCCCAAGCCTGACTTTTTACTTTATGACTACTTTACAGCCGTTTTAATTAGTCAATCAATTTTTATTTAGCCATTGCTTTTTTTACATAAAAATGCTAATGAAAGTGCTGTGAAATAAAAACTTCTAAAATAACAATAACAATAAATACACCCCCTCCCTCCACACACACAAAGACATAATCCACAAGCACCTGGTAAATTGTTAAGTTATTAAAAAATACTTGAAAATGCACAGATAAATCATATGAGTAAAGAGTACCGAAGGGGATGTCATCCACACTGAGAGGAATGCCAGGCCACAGCCACAGGGGCCGCCACCATCACAGTGATCCCTAGTCCAGATTGACCAGAGTAGACCCTACACATGGTGCAGAGGCCCCTGGTATCCCTAAAAAGCCTTCAGGAGGACGACCCTCATGAGAAGGCCAGCCACACCCCCCAGCGCGGAAACAAACAGAATTTAAAAAAAAGAAAAGAAAAAAAACTAAGACACTTAGAAACAAAACAATAAAATAAGATAAGAACTAATTGACTGTGATATATATATATATATATATATATATATATTGAATGGCGGCACGGTGGACGACTGGTTAGCACGATGGCCTCACAGTGAGAGACAGCATCGGGCGTGGGTTCAATCCCAGCTCCGGCCATCCTGTGTGGAGTTTGCATGTTCTCCCCGTGCCTGCGTGGGTTTCCTCCGGGTACTCCGGTTTACTCCCACATTCCAAAAAACATGCATGGCAGGCCGATTGAACACTCTAAATTGCCCCTAGGTATGAGTGTGAGCGCGGATGGTTATTCGTCTCTGTGTGCCCTGCAATTGGCTGGCAACCAGTTCAGGGTGTTCCCCGCCTACTGCCCAAAGATAGCTGGGATAGGCTCCAGCACCCCCCGCGACCCTAGTGAGGAGAAACGGTACAGATGATGGATGGATGGATATATATTGAAGGATTGTATTATGTTAATAGTATTAGCTTTAGCATTTATGGGACAGAATGTCCATCATCAAATTTAGCAGGTTATATTTACTGTATATGTTAAACATTGATTAAACAAGAGGCATTTAATTAAATGAAACTAGTACCACAGTACCGTGCACAGTATTGACAGGGATTGTACTGATGGTGTTTACTGATTATTATATTATTCTGATATTCTAAATTTATATTACTTTGTTTAAATGTGTGGATTCTGTAGAACTTTCAGTCGTAGACCTCAAACTTGCAATGCACACACATAGTATTTTCATGACCTACACCCACATTCATGGCAAACATATTCAGTCTGCACATCACAAACTGATGAGAAACAAAACAGCACTTCATCGACTCAACAAATACATTGAAGCACATTTTCCACATTGAGATGCAGACATACCAAATTGGGCACTGGAGGGGTCACAAGGACGCCATTGCAAAAATATATTGTGAAAGAACTGAAAATTTGAGATTGGATCTCACACACACAAGTGCACAGACAAGATTGCAGGAGAATACCAGGCTGGGAATGCAAGCCCTGGGAAATAATCCACCATGAGATGACATTCCCTTGGACGTGGACCCGTGCTGTGGGAGGGAGTGAGGACGACCTATTTCAACCTATATTTCCCTTCTCATCGCAACCTGGCTAGAGAAATCATATAAAATGTGAGGTTGGGCTGATAGAAAGCCCGATTTTTCCAACTGTACTCGCTCGAGTACAGTTCCTCGTGAGGATTAGAAAAAGCCGTCCAGATATCTGACTTGTGCTAATTCCTGAACTCCAGAGAATTTAAGAAACGATCGGAACATAACTTGGATCAGTTGTTGTCTTTATTTGACATTTTCTCTCTTGAATATAAAAACGAACACGCATTGAGTACATTTAGTTGATTATAGGTTTATTAATGATAGATAGATAGATAACTCCGGACCGACTGGTGGTTCAACAGGAAGAAGAGACTGGACTCTTACTCTCTGGAGGGAGGACACAAAGCTGGGAAGTGGACAAAGTGGCTGTACCACTAATCCCTAGCCAATCATGGCTTTTAACCCTCTTGGCCAGAGAGGCACATGAAAAGAGTCATGAAGGTGTGGCCGCCACCCTCCTACGGTCCAGGAGAAAAGCCTGGCTAATACTGGGACAAAAGACAGTGAAGATAGTTCTCAACCAATTTGTCACCTGCAGGAAGCAAAGAGCTGAGATGTGCCGACAAGTGATGAGTGATTTGCCACCAGAGAGTACCCGTGGGGGCATCCACGAAAACTATGGTCAGATAGAGGGCCAAACTTTTTAGTGTCAAACCGGCGATATCTATCACACTATTCACTATGCAGGTCAGCCCTGTGGATCATCATCTAGATCAGTCGTGGGAAAACTACGGCCCGGGGGCCACATGCAGCACGTTAAACGTTTTAATCCAGCCCGCCGAACTTGAAAAAAATTAAATGAATGAACCTTGTTAATGTTTTATTTTCTAAATACTGTGGTGTGTCAAAGACATACATTTCGTTGTAATGCTTTTGTTTACATTCATCCATCTTCTGTACCGCTTCTCCTCACTAGGGTTGCGGGGGTGCTGGAACCTATCCCAACTATCTTTGGGCAGTAGGCGGGGGACACCCTGAACTGGTTGCCAGCCAATTACAGGGCACACAGAGACGAACAGCCATCCACGCTCACACTCATACCTAGGGGCAACTTAGAGTGTACAATCGGCCTACAATGCATGTTTTTGGAATGTGGGAGGAAACCGGAGTACCCGGAGGAAACCCACGCAAGCACGAGGAGAACATGCAAACTCCACACAGGATGGCCGGAGCCGGGATCGAACCCACGGCCGATGCTGTCTCTCACTGAGAGGCCATCGTGCCAACCAGTCGTCCACCGTGCTGCCTTGTTTACGTTCATATAAAATTAAATGTTTAAACACTCCATCCATCTGCTCCTAGTCCGGCCCCTCTGTCAGATTTTAGAACCCATTGTGGCCCGCCAATCAAAATGTTTTCCCACCCCTGATCCAGATGTATTCTTGGAGGCCTGTTGGATAGTGCCTTGGAAGCTCACTGGTCCACGGCCCACACTCTTTCCAGTTTGTGTACTACCTCAGGATGATGGACTTGAAGTGCAAACTTTTGTACATTGTAAGGAGCTTTCTTGTATTGATGTCAGTGGCTTTCATCAATTCCCGTGGCCAGGAAATTATGAAGGTTGTTATCTTTTGAGTCAGTTCTGCAATTTCATCCGTTGCAAGACTTGCAAATATTTGTCAATTATACAAACAGCCTGGAGATTAAGCCACTGGGTGTGGTGATTTGATAATTCCATTATATGGTCTCTTTGCTCGGGAATTTCAAATCGGGTGCTTCACAAATGTTCTTCGTGCACTGTAATAATTTTATAACTGAATGCACAATCTGTAATTTGTAGAAATATATACAATTACCACACTATCTTTTTGTGTGAAGGCTGATGTTATTCTACACTTTTCGACTTTATTATAGTTTCTATTTTATTCCTCGCCTTTTTTCGGCGCGCAACACTTCCACAATTTTCGTCCGATTTTCACTGTTCCAACTTCGTTCTTTTCCAAAAATTCACGCGAAGCGTGCTTCCATTTTTCACCTATTTCCCATTATTGACCATTTCACTTTATTCACCCCCAAAAACCCCATTCATTTCCAATGGGATATTCAACATTTCACTATTAAATGCTTCAAAATTAAAATTTAACCCATTCAGGTCATTCATTTCACATTCCAGTATCCCCTTTCACACCTTCACCTCATTCACCCTTCAAAAAATCATCCATTCGTCCATTCCCAATTGCACTTCTTCGACACGCTACTGCTTCCCCATTTTTCAACCGATTTTCACCATTCCAACTTCCATCTATGCCAAATATTCACGCCTTGCTTGCTTCAATTTTTCATGTCTTCACCTTAAAGGATAATGTAAATGGCAGTCAATTTAAAACTGAACAAAGGTTGGACTGCTCGGAGCCACTTTTGTGATCCTGGCATGGAAGTCCATTGTTTCAGAGGGGTCTCGTTCACACCTCCTGTGGTGCAGCTGTGATCTAATCTTCCTGCATTCCTCTCCTGAATGTCTGGTCATTAGCATGGTCTAAACTTCAGTTACACTTAAAGGATTTCATACTTTTGACTATTAAAGGAATATAAGAGTTTGAGCTTAACATAGTTCATTAGATGTTGGTGCATCCAATGTATGAAAATGTGATATTGTAAAATGCTGAGAGTGTGACTGGTGGCGCGAGGCTGGTTGCGGGGGTTTGTGCATGAATGGAATGTTTTGGAAGCAGATGGTGATGAGCGAGACGAGATGACTCCGGGACCAGTGGACGAAGGAGAGGCCATCGGGGGATAGCACAAGCAGGAGGAGTCGCCACAGGATTCGGCGGGAGGAGAAAGACCAATGAGAGCGAGCTAAAGTTAACTGCAATACACATAGCCAATAGAATCATGCCAGGATGCCTTTGTCTGTGCCATTTTGCATGTTGTATAGTATGAATCAGTACTGGGCAACTCGGGGGTAGAACACATTCGCTGGTGGCAAGAGAGGTGTAGACTTGTATTGAGAGGGATTCGAGATCCAGGTGCCATGTAGGAAATCTGTATTGGGAATAAATCCACTTCGTGTGTGAAAATGCCGGCTTCCTGATACCTTTCTATTGCAGAACGAGCGCGCATATTGTTGGATGAGTGAGTGTTGGGGAAGGTCGCAAATTGGAGTCAGATTACTAATTTGAGTTTACATTGGGTTAAAGTTAAATTCTAACATTGATATAAAGATAAATTCCAACAATTTATGGTGACGCCGACGGGATGCATGAGAGGTAATAGAAGTCTGGGACTTCAAAGAGAGTCTGGGACTCTAAGAAAAGAATAGAAGCCTGGGGCTTCAAGAGCCTGGGGCTCAAAGGAAGCCTGGGGCTTCAGGAAAAACCACAAGAGTCTGGGACTCGGGCCTGGGGCCCACGTCCACACCAGGTGACGACCTGATAAAGATTAAAGGATAAAGGAGCCACACTTCTGACCGGCCTTCCTCTTGGGCCCACAGTGACATAAGGTAAGCAGATCCTTTTCAAATTCTGCATATTGGCAACGCTAAATTATAAGAGGAAGGCGGAGTGGAACGGCGTTAAAATGTATAAATAAATAAGTGTAAAAGTGTGGACGATAGTAGTGTAAAATCTGGGATTTACCTACTAGAATAGTTTGGAACTATTCGTGGTTAAGATACGGTATAAAATCTGGGATTTACGTATCGGGACACGGTTTAAAATCTGGGATTTACGTGTCTGTGTGGAAGCTGTGTGAATGTGAAGGCTAAAATTGTTCTGCGTAAGAAGTGGTTGGGACACACACGAGTGGATTTCAAGATGGCGAAGGAGAGTAAGTGTGATAGTGGTCTCGGGTGTGGCACGGAGATTAAGGATAAATTCATAAAAATGAAACATAAAAAAAGAGAAGAAAAACATGAAGTAGGGATGAAATAAGAAAAGAGAAAGAAAGAAAGCTAGAGAAAAGAGAAGAAATTGTGTCAGTGTAGAGATTGGAAGTTCAATAAGAAAAGAGAAAGGAACAATTAATGTTCCATTGAAAGGAGGATGATTAAACAGGCAGTATTGAAGAAGGTGTGACTTGAACAAATGAAAAGGATAAGAATTAGGGTCTGCTGTAAGGAGGAATTGAAGAAATAAATATTTTATGTTTCATACTTTAGTTGATGGTCTTTCTATTAAGGTAACTGTAATTAGTAACTGGAATGAAATGCACAGATGGAAATGACACAAAGAAAAAAGATTGGTGTTAAGAAATCATAATTGAATGAAGCTTTTGAGAGCATGAGAAAACTTTGCAAGAGCATAGGTGGTTCCTGACTTTGTAGTTTGTGATTTGATACCTTGATTGTTTGAGTGGCTTTGGTAAGGCTACAGTGAATTTGGAAAATTAAAGGAAAAAAATAAGAGTGAGAAAGATTTTACAGAAGGCAATGAGTATAGGTGTAATCGTAAAATCATGAGTGTGCTCTAACAAAGAGTTAACAGCTCTTTGAAGTTAGATGCTCGTTCCCAAGTAGGGGGAGGAAGTCAGAGAAAGAGGATGAAGTGATTGAAAAAGCGGAAGAAAAGACGGAATGTCTGAGAGGCATTCATCCACAGTTGCCAGACTCGCAACAGTATGTGTTTGAGCCGCCGCCCGATCCGACGGCGCCATTAATGGGGGGGGAGCAGAATGGTTTGAGATGCAAAAGATAACGATTCACAGATGACACCAGCGACCATACAATTGATCGAACAGGCTGTGAATAATGAGAGAGAGGGTGCAAGGAGAACAGCAGGGGAGTGTGGAGACGCCCGTGCTGGCCCCGGGGGGGGGAAGCACCAGCAGGAACATGTAAACATTTCAGACACAAGAGGAAAAACAGGCATCAATGGCAGTCGTTAACTGATTGAAAAGGAAGATATGCCTTTTGGTGCTCTCGAAAGAAGGTCACAGTCTTTTTGTTTCAGAGGTGTGTCTCGGCACCCCCCTCGATGTTGCTGACGATCTAATCTTCAGGCATCTGCCTCTACTTGAGGTGTTCTAATGTGGTCGAGCATGGGTCGCACTGTGGAGCAGTTTTTTTACAGTGCTAGTGTAGTATGGTACGGGATAAAATATATGTATTCAACCTAACAATAAATACAAATTAGCAGGGAATTAGAACACAAGTTAAACACTGAAACATGCAGGGGATGCCTGAGGAACAGCAGGGCGGCGACAATCTTATTAAAATTTAAATTTTAAGCAAAGGGATTATGGTTTTGGGATAAGTTTTAAGTGAAGTATTCTATGAACATGTTGAAAGAAAATCTTTGGAAAGGGGAATATCTAGCCATTGGAGATTGGTTTACCAAATTTAAAGTTGGACTAAATAGTTTTGTAGATGATTTATTAACTGATGTGTATTAAATGTGACAAAGGTGGAAGACAGATGTTTTTGTTTGACTGTACGACGCGAACGCTGACATGACAATTTTAGAGGATATGACATCATTCCATAAATACCAGACTGCTAACATTCGCATCTATGAGCTGTTTGATGTCACAGGTGCAGTTTCGTCAGCTGCGTCCAGGAGAGGAGAAACAACTTCACGGGGAGTGAATGGGAAAATCCAGAGACCCACAGTTGTAAATTTTGGCATACGCTGGCTAAATTAAGGCAAAATTATGGATCTGCCAGCACAAATCTCAGTGAAATCAAGGCGGACGCGCCAAGGGAGGGGTCTCTGTGTGGAATTGGAAAGTATCGTTTGGTGAATGACAGTGTGAAAGAAAAGTGTTTGTATGCATATGTGGTTTGAGTGGATGTTGTAGGGACGGGCCTCAGGACAGAAAATTGTTTGAGGTCACCGGCAAGCCCTTACAGTACTTAGGATGCGATGGGTGGACAGGCCTGATCAACCTGAATCCCTATTGCACTCCCGAGTATTGATTTTGAAATTGTTTTTGGAGATAGATTGGAGTAATTAAATTCAAGCATCAAGTGAATGATTGATTGACGTTATTACACAAAATTTATGCAAAACTGAAAGTTTTGGAAGGAAGATAATTTACCCCTTCTCATTCTCACTGGCAAGTGCCACTCGTCCAGTTCTGTCCACAGGTTTGAGGTGACATGTGACCAGTGTGACCAGAAGGCCAGAGACTGCTTCAAATAGCGCCTCACCACTACCATCCCAGAGGTTCTCCTCAACAAGGAGGGAGATATAAGACATATTCACATTGGATGCGCGACTAGATAACACACACCCAGTCCAGGATAGGGCAAAATTTTCTTGGATTGTTCAGACTTTTCCATATAATACAGCACCACAGCAGTGATACTTGAAGTTAATGTCGAATTAGTGGCACTGTTTTTATGGAAAATTACTCACTTAACGCAAGGGTAAGTTGTTGTAGAGGAGATATTTCAGACAAAAATGACCCTGAAGTGGTCACAAGCACGTGTCTCATGTTGGATGTATGAAATTTTATTCTGATATTTTCCATTGTAACGTATTTCATTGTATTTAGGACTAAGACATTGTAAAACACTGTTTGGAAGAACTTATAGAATACCTCAAATTTAAGAACAAATGGGAAATAGATGTTGAGGCAACTTTAGTTGACCATATGTGAAAAATGTTAGGAAAACAAAAGACAGGCGCAGATTTAGAGTGACAAAGCTCTTTCCGTCTCCCAGCAGGGGCAGTAATCTAGTAAAGCCAGGATACTGGGTGCTTGTAAGAAGTTTGAAGATAAGACATTTGTAATTACCCAAGGGGGAAGGAGGGGTTAGTAACAGCTCTCACAGCTGTAAAGATAGCAGAAAGGTCAACATTGGTTTATTCGACATGTTGTAAAGAGGTCACACGTTGTAAAGAGGTCACGTTGGTTGAAATCTCCTACAAAGGAGACACCAGACTAAGAGGTTTATACAGAGTTACAGGCGGGACAAAATTTATTTCAGAGGAACTATCCTCACTTGAGGCCGAGGCCAGATCTGCTGACCAGCATGATGGTCACCAGCTAAATGGGGACACCTCAGGTGAGATTGGCTGTGCCGTGCATCAGATATTTCTGGCCCGTTGGGGTCGATGTTGCTGTGTCTTTCAGGTGGGGAAAAGGGAGACAGGCCTGGTCTATGTGGCCAGGGCGAGACATGAATGGAGTGAGACTTCCGGCAGTGACCCATCCAATAATGTCGACATTACACAGCTGTTCCAGTTGGCCGTCCACAAGGGCGTGCACCTTCCAGTGGCAGACATCAGGCGAAATAGTCCATGAATGAAATAATGCTAATCGGCCTAAGTAGAACACATTTTGTACCTAATTTTGCACGACATCAGAAAAGGAATATATGGGATTGGATTAAGGAGCGTGACTAAAATTGTTGTACTTGCAGGTTTAGAAGGCCAAGAGAGATAAGAAAAAAGGAGGCAGCTGCTCCTTCCACTTCTGCTGCTTCTGGGCAAGGTTCGGGTGACGCAGCGCCACAGCAGACTGGCTGCTGTCCATAGCAGGCCAGTCAACGAGGTTGGGATTGCAGTAACAGAGGTACGGGTGGTTACTGACGGGGGTTGTGAGTGGGGTGTGCACTTGCTGCGGGGTGTGGGGTCACTGGGTGATGAGCTGTCCATGCCGAGCCACTTTCTGGAATGTGCCATCCTCCGGTGCCATATCTGTCACAAAGAGCTCCACCAGCGCAGGGGGCGCCACCGTTACCCACTCCCAACGCACTTGACACAAACCCGCTCGTACCCCATTCCATGACAGGGGGCAGCGGAGCTTCAGCATTCGAGGACTAGCAGGTCCTAGCAGTCCGGGGACGGTGGATGGACAAGTTTTCGATGGTGCTGGATATTGGGGCGAGCTATGAGCTCCTTCCGCAACCCCCACTGAGCCATGTGGACTCTCAAGAGTGCCTGAGTCACTGCCATTGACTGAACGAACACTGGAATTCGAGTGGCATTCCCGGATGGGACTGAACTTGACTCTGCACATCCGTCGGAGGGAGCATATGTCGTGCTCTCTTCCTTCCCAGTGGCTAAACTGAACTGAAACATTTGAGGGCAGCTCTGAAACCTGGTTCCCATCCTCCCGCGGTGGGTATGCCCTGTTCTTGCTCTGGTCTGAGTGGTTTAGCAACCGCCACCCTTTCAATTCACCAATTGACATATCACATTGTACATGTGATCACAAACATGATTTGGTTTATCAAAAATGCACTCATCCAAATTTAGTCATGAGTGCATCTTGCGTTATAATTATATATTTGTTATGTCTACTGGCGTTGCCTCGCACGCGTGCCTTGTCCCTGAGCAGCGGAAATGGTATGAATTGTTTACTTTCGCCGAGCCACAAATCGCATTGAATATTGATGAGCGTCATCATACTAGAGGTCTGGACCCCATAGTTGTTGCACAATCGGGAGATCATATATCAGCACCGACTACAAATTCTTTGGTTTTGGGAACATTACTAAATTTCAAAATTTCCAGGGAGGGGTCGCTCGGAAATGGTAGTTCTGTGTGTGTCTCTGCTAGAGGTGTTGTGGACCCAGGGCCCGACTGAGTTGGGGCTCGGCTCCACAGCTCCGCGATGTTTTTACTGTCTCTACCCCCTCCCCCAGTTGACAGAATCAGTGTGGGCACAGCCTGTAGGTGGATTGAGCCAATCATGAGACAATAGGAGGTGAAGACTGCAGCGGTCTTGGAGCTGTCTATGTCTTGTAGAGCACCTTTTCTTCCCTTGAAAAAAAAAATAAATAAATAAAAATAAAAAATAGAGGTTTAATTCGGTATCTGCGTTATTATAGTTTTGGGATTTTTTATTTTAAGCATAAATGGTTACTATTTCATTTGTGTTGCTTTAAAATTTGTCAATTAACAGTCAAAATTGGAGCGTTAGCTCGAGGCTTAATTTGTTATCTCGGAACACAGTTAGATGTTTGAACTCAGTGAACTCAGCATCACTGGAGTCGGACATCGCTCCGTACATCAACCTCCGGGTGCTTTCCCGGAGGTGGACTCGATCTCGCTGATAAGGACAGTTTAGAGTTCTGGCTAGAACCTGACACGCCATCCAATTGGGAAATACGGGACAGAAGTGGTACCATAACTCACAGTTGCGCCCGGCCCCTGTATTTGTGCTCGCCATGGTTGAGCTTAGAGGTTGACCGCCCGGACGGGCAGGTCAAGAGAGGGAATGTGTAGATGGCATGAATTGGATCAAAGTCAGACACTTTCGAGTCTGAACAAAGACGATGACGATGCAAATGTTTAACTTATTGACTATTTTACCTGCTGGCGTGTGCTTTGTGTGGACGATGTTTGCGTTTGAACATAGGATGCGGGATGACAGAAGTGATGGAGCGAAAGGAGCATGTAATGGAATGGTATGGTATGGAGCAGAGCGAGATGATGGTAAGACGCTGACACAGACACAACAACTACTGCTAAATCTGAAATGTAAACAACCGACACAGGTGAACACTTGGGTACAATTTTAATTGGACACACCCATGGAATGATGTGGGAATAAAAAAGAAAGAGCCTATTTTTGACACCCAAGTTGCAAAACAAAAGTTCACCTGCCTAAAAGTTAAATGGGACTGGTCCTGGGATTGGAAATCTCCAGGAGTCATGGTGTAATGAAAATGTGTCTTTGCCAGTAGGAATCCCTCTCGCTCGTGATGATGTTTGGCTGTGGTGTGGAGAGAAAGTGCTGTACGATAGGCTTCCCACCAATGCCTCAGGTAAGTGCGCCCTGGTAACGCTGATCATGCCAGTTAGTGTGACAGCCTTAGATCTGGCCAAAATGGAGTGGGAAGGTGTTGGACAATGGGGAAGAATCCCCTTCCTTAACAGGAAGAGAAGGGACATGCAAGAATGGTTGAATGCAGGAGATCCTACGTATATAGATGCAATTGGAGTTCCAAGAGGGATCCCTGACGAGTATAAATTGGTGGATCAAATTGCAGCAGGATGGGAGAGCCTTTTCCTGTTCGTTACAGTAAACAAAAATGTGGACCGGATTAATTATGTCCACTATAATGTCCAACGATTGGCGAATTTTACCACCTCAGCACTCCAGGCAGTGCATGAGCAATTGGCTGCCACGTCTCTTATGGCATTCCAGAACAGAATAAGCTTAGATATGTTGTTAGCCGAAAGAGGAGGGGTGTGTGGTATTTTTGGGGATCAGTGTTGTACTCTGATTCCCAACAATACATCTCCTGACGGTCGCCTTACCAAGGCATTGGAGGGTCTGCGCACGCTAAGTAACAAAATGAAGGAGCACTCAGGTGTGGACACCAGTTGGTATTCTGACTGGTTCAACATCTTTGGTAAATATAAAAGCCTGATTGCATCAGTACTGATTTCTATCGCTGTGTTTGCCGCTATTATGGTGTTATGCGGATGTTGCTGTATTCCATGTATCAGATCATTAACTGTTAAGACAATAGAACGCACGTTGGGGCCACTCCCTCCGGGTGGTCAGTACATGATGATCCCTCAAAAGGACCCCCAGGAGGCGGAGGTAGCCGTGGCCCTCCGGGAGTCCAGGATGTGAGTATGGAAAGATGGCCTCGGGGACCTGAGGCCATAAGGAGGGAAGGAAATTTTCTACTGATTCTTATTCTTTTACTAATTGTTTGATGTGTTTTAGTTTTATGGCAAGTGATGTCGAGCTCGTGTGCAGCAATGAAATAAGGTGTTCAAGTGATGACCTCAGATGTCTGAGGTCATGAGAGGGATTAAAGGATAATGTAAATGGCAGTCAATTTAAAACTGAACAAAGGTTGGACTGCTCGGAGCCACTTTTGTGATCCTGGCATGGAAGTCCATTGTTTCAGAGGGGTCTCGTTCACACCTCCTGTGGTGCAGCTGTGATCTAATCTTCCTGCATTCCTCTCCTGAATGTCTGGTCATTAGCATGGTCTAAACTTCAGTTACACTTAAAGGATTTCATACTTTTGACTATTAAAGGAATATAAGAGTTTGAGCTTAACATGGTTCATTAGATGTTGGTGCATCCAATGTATGAAAATGTGATATTGTAAAATGCTGAGAGTGTGACTGGTGGCGCGAGGCTGGTTGCGGGGGTTTGTGCATGAATGGAATGTTTTGGAAGCAGATGGTGATGAGCGAGACGAGATGACTCCGGGACCAGTGGACGAAGGAGAGGCCATCGGGGGATAGCACAAGCAGGAGGAGTCGCCACAGGATTCGGCGGGAGGAGAAAGACCAATGAGAGCGAGCTAAAGTTAACTGCAATACACATAGCCAATAGAATCATGCCAGGATGCCTTTGTCTGTGCCATTTTGCATGTTGTATAGTATGAATCAGTACTGGGCAACTCGGGGGTAGAACACATTCGCTGGTGGCAAGAGAGGTGTAGACTTGTATTGAGAGGGATTCGAGATCCAGGTGCCATGTAGGAAATCTGTATTGGGAATAAATCCACTTCGTGTGTGAAAATGCCGGCTTCCTGATACCTTTCTATTGCAGAACGAGCGCGCATATTGTTGGATGAGTGAGTGTTGGGGAAGGTCGCAAATTGGAGTCAGATTACTAATTTGAGTTTACATTGGGTTAAAGTTAAATTCTAACATTGATATAAAGATAAATTCCAACAACCTATTTCCCATAATTAACCATTTCACTTTATTCACCTCCAAAAATTCAATTCATTTCCAATGGTAGATTCAACATTTCACTATTAAATGCTTCATATTTGATTTTTACCACATTCAAGTCATTCATTTCACATTGCCATATCCCCTCTCACACTTTCACCTCATTCACCCTTCAAAAATTTAACCATTCATCAATTTCCAATTACACTCTTTCTACACGCTACAGCTTCCCCATTTTTCATACGATTCTCACCGTTCCAACTTCAATCAATTCGTAAAATTCACGCCATTCAGGCTTCAATTTAACCCCCCTAGTCCCCCCACAAATTAACCCCCCCCGCCACCCTTTACCTCCATTCGAAACATTAGCTTGTTCAAATTACCCTTGGTGGGGTTTATCTCGGATTTACTTTAACAGCCCCCCCACCCCCTTCTTCGACACGCTACAGCTTCCCTATTTCTCATCCGATTTTCACCGTTTCAACTTCAATCAATTCCAAAAATTCACGCCATGCAGGCTTCCATTTAGCCCCCGCTTCCTCCCCTTCAATTACCACCCTCCCCTCTTCACCTCCATATGAAACATTAGCTCTTTCAACTCACCGTTGGTGGGGTTTATCTCGGATTTACTTTAGCAGCCCCCCAGTGCCAACCCCAAGCCCCACCCCACTGTGGTAGCCCCCCCTCAGTGAGTCAGCAATCTTGGAGAAGGATGCCAAATACACAGTCAGTGAACCACATGCGACAACACCAAACCAGAGCTCAACCGGAAGTGACGTCACCGAATCTGCTGTAGACCGGAAGTGACGTATCCAAACCGGAAGTAGTCTGGAAATGACGACATTCGCCAGTACGTGAGGTAATTCACTCAGATTCGAACCGGAAGTGATGTTTTTCGAGCGGAAGTTGACCAGAAGTGACAAAATTCTAACTGATTTACTTGATTCACTCTATTTGAGTGTAAAAAATTCATCCATTCCAAATGGATCTTTACAATTGACGTGTACATGGTTTCAGTTAGAAATTCAAAACATTTATCACATTTCTTTTTCCTCTCTCACATTCTTCACTTCATTTACTGTATTCATGTTTCAGAGATATCTTTCACCATTCATTCCAGGATTTCCCAGTTCTATTATTGTACAAAGTCTGATTCTACACCTGCACTTGTACTTATTTCCAACCCGGCAGGTTGTCGGTTCCAGTCCCAATCACAGAACTTTTTTTTTTTTAATTGACACAATGTGTCCATGCTTTCAAATTGTTCACCATTTTACATCATAATATTATCTCAATCAATTTATTCATATTCATTTCCATTTAGTGTCATTCAACATCATTCACTATCATTCAACATACTTCAACCTTCTATCATTCACTATCATTCCACATTCTCATTCAATTCTATTCTCTATGATTCAAAAGCATCCAATATCATTCCACATCCTTCCACCCAGATGGCTTCAACTCCTCAGCCTTCACACGCGATTTCTCCAGAAATTGCATTCTCTAGTTTACTGTAATATAGATTTACATTTCTATCTCTCGTTCTCTCTCTCTCGCTCTCTCTGTCTCTCGCTCTCTCTCTCCCTGTCTCTCTCTCTCTCACTCTCTCTCTCTCTGTCTCTCCTCTCGTGTAAGCAGCATACATACATGCATGCTGCTTACACGCATTCCTCAATGTTCCCCCAACTTGCTGAAAAAATTCAAATGAACAGCAGAGTTTTAGCAGAGCTCCAAACCGAACCTAATGTATTTTTTAAACAACCAAGAATGATGATATGCAAGTCCGCCTATCAAGCGTGTGCGTAGCACTGCATATTTACGCAAAATATTTTGTCCACACCTTCAGAATGCATGGTCTTTACGTACATTATTAGCATGGTTGAATGGTTGGATTCGATTTGATTCGATTTTTTTTTTTAATTGCTGCCATGCTTGCCTATGTGCACTCGTGTGATGCTGCCGCCATCCACAAATGAAATACTCATTGATGTTTAGCACAAGCGTGTTTAGTGCATTTTAAATGGAACCAAAAACTATACACTGTGCCAAATTGCACTATTACTATGAAACTACAAATAAATCCATCCATTATCTCAGCTTCTTTCCCTCACAATGGTCGCAGGGGTGCTGGAGCCCATCCCAGCTGTCTTCGGGTATTAGGCGGGGTAACCCTGAACTGGTTGCCAGCCAATCGCAGGGCACACAGAGACAAACAACCATCCGCGCTCACACTCATACCTAGGGGCAATTTAGAGTGTTCAATCGACCTGCCATGCATGTTTTTGGAATGTGGGAGGAAACCGGAGTACCCGGAGAAAACCCACGCAGGCACAGGGATAACATGCAAACTCCACACAGAAAGACAGAATCGAACCCCGCACCTCTGAACTGTGAGGCCATCCTGCTAACCAGACTTTTAGCGTGCCACCCTACTATCTATAAATCCTAAAAGAAATAATTGTAAATGTGTCTCACTTTTCTTGAGCACCAATCCATTTTTTTTAAATAGACGAGACTGAAATCATATGAATAAAATTGAGGAAATGTACTGTGCTGAGCTCAAGAAAACTAAAATCATCAATTGAATTGATTTTTAATTTAGTTTTTATTTAACCTGAATACAAATCGTTTTGTTTTGCTTCTCTAGTAAACATAATCTACACATTCAAAATGTGGTATGTGCCTGGAGAGAAAGAGAGAGACAGAGAGAAAGAGAAATCTTGCGTGTGATGGATATCACAAAACACAGAAATAACTTAGCTCTGCAAAACACACAAAACAAAAACCACATCAACACACATAACCCATCCATCCATCCATTTTCTGCCTCTTATCTAGGGTTGGGTCGTGGAGGCAGCAGCTTCCATGGGGACACCCAGATATCTCTCTCCCCAGCCACATCTTCCAGCCCTTCCGGGGTGATCCCCAGGCGTTCCCAGTCCAGCCAGGGGACGTAGTCCCACCAGCGTGTCCTGGGTCATCCTCACGAGGGAGGCGTCCAGAAGGCATCCTAATCAGATTCCCGAGCCACCTCATCTGGCTCCTCTCAATGTGGAAGAGCAGCGGCTCGACTCTGTGTCCCTCCCGGATGACAAAGCTTCTTACCCTAACTCTAAGGCAGAGCCCCGAAACCCTGTGGAGGAAACTAATTTTGGCTGCTTGTGCCCGAGATCTTGTTATTTCTGTCACGACCCATAGCTCGTGACCATAGGTGAGGGTAGGAACGTAGATGGACCAGTAAATTGAAAGCTTTGCCTTTTGGCTCAGCTCCTTCTTCACCACAACAGACCGATACAATGTCCGCCTCACAGTAGACGCTGCACCGATTTGCCAGTCTATCTTGCGCTCCATCCTCCCCTCACTCGTGAACAAGACCCCAAGATAGTTGAACTCCTCCACTTGGGGAAGGATCTCGACCCCGACCTGTAGAGGGCACTCCACCCTTTTCCAACTGAGAACCATAGTCTCAGATTTGGAGGTGCTGATCTTCCCATAACCCACTTTTTAAAAACATTTTTTAGCACTGTAAATTAGTATATTCGAACAACACAGGTAGGTTTTATTGTTGGGTGTTGCCGTTTCATGGCTTGTGTCAAATACCAAGAAATGGCAACACCCAACCATGTTGTATTTTGGGTGGTGAGATTTCCGAGTTCAAAACACAACACGCGGTGGTCACTTGTGCTATCGCTGTTTCAATGTCAATCACGCGTACATAAAAACTATGTTTTTGTTTTCAGTACACAAAGTTTGCTGACAAATGCCGTCACAAGTTGCTTTGGATACTACGATGTTAGTGTACTACAACAAGACATCGCGAGCGATGTTCCTTCAGACGCACACGGCAGCCTGTCCTGTGCGTGCTAACTACAGCTGGCTTTCAGACATAACAGTCCTTGTCGTAAATTAAATTGGGCATCCGCCGCAATGTACTTCCTTTTGAGATGCTCGTTTATCGCTGCTATGCTGCCACGAAAAGGAAGTTTACAAATCATAAAGTAATTGTGCGTAGGTGTGCAGTTTGTTTCCAGGACAGACATGAGAGAGCAGCTTCTGTTAACATGGTATTGCAAATCGATTCTTTTATTTATTTATTTTATAATGGTGAATATTTTGAGCAGTTTATCTCGATATTAAATCGATTCCCGATTAATCTTGACATCCCCAAATAATAGTATGACAGGCAATTTCATTGTATAATAGGACATACATCAGTTTGCATAAAACTGACTGATGAGAGCATGAGGGGTGACTTGCAAGCTACTTAACACTGAAATACTCGCCCTGGTGGCTACGGTAACGATTCTCTGCAGCTTTCACTGACACATATGTGTCCAAATCTGACTTGTATTTGTTGACTTTGCTGCATGAAAACTCTGGTGAAGCGATTTGTGCGCCGTGTGGGCCTAGCTTTATTTAATTAGGGTGCATACGTGCATGCATGTCTCATTCTATGCCGACTTTTGTGCCTTTTCGGCGAAGGGCGTGGCTGTTACGGTGCCGCAAAGTCTGATTATTCACCGTGGCAATAAAAGCTCCTATGACATGACTCAGATGATTCAATGTAAGATAAGATGAAGACCACATTAACCTCAAGTAACTTTATGTAATCAGTTTGTGTATTTCTAATTATGTTTTTATGCACTACTTGTATTAATAATTGCACACGCACACACACTTACATTTTTGCTCTAGAGACAAGTTTCGTTTTGAGTTTGTCTAATCTAACCTTCGTTGTAAGTTAAGTTTCTGTTTCCTTGAGTTTCGTTATGAGTTTGCTTCAAGCTTTAATAAAAGAGGAGGCGGCGGGACGGGAGGCCAGAGGGAGCTGAACTGAGCGAGTCACCTGTCTGCTCTCTGCCTCTCTCCCGCTCGTGACCGGTAAAAACGAACAACCTTGCCTGGTTCCTTCTGGCCTTGGTCATTTCAGTAAGCTCTCTTATAAGCGTCAGGGCATTTAAACCTGACATTCAATCTTCTCAAAAGTTTTCATTTTTGAGAATAGTCCAGCCCTGCAGACATCTCCAAATTTATTTTTCATTGTAGCAGAAGCGCCACCTACTGGTTAAAAACAAATTTAAACAATGACAAAGTTATTTTCACGTTTTTCTCCATACAGGTTAACAAGGTCCACCTTATATGTGCTTGAATGAGTGTTTAGTCCTTCAATATGTCAAAATACAAGATCGAAGGCTGACCACATCCTCTGAGGTGTGGCCATGGAGATAACGCCCCTGATCAACTGGACGAGGACCCGCTCCACTGAAGTCATCTTCCTGCAGCACTTCATTCGATTGACTCATATTATCTCAGCTAACATTGTATAGCATCATTTTATGTGTCAAATGTTGCCCACTTGGCATCCATTGCAGCCTGATCATCCTGGAAGGGGGATTCCCCCATCTGTGGTCCCTTCTCAAGGTTTCTAACGTTTCCCCTCATGGGGTTTTGAGTTTTTTCTTGCGCTCCTGGGGGTTAAGATCAGGGGATATCAATTGCGGCTATGTAAAGCCCTTTGAGACTGTCTGTCATTAAGGGCTACACAAATAAAATTCACTTGACTATATATATATATATATATATATATATATATATATATATATATATATATATATATATATATATACTTACTGTATCACTGTAATGAGGAAGGAAGCCAAAAGCAAAATATCAGCAAAGGGGTAGGATGTTTTTTACAAGAAAGAGATGAAGGCAATATTTAAGGATTGTATCTAATTATATGTACAATAATTTCAAATGGAAAGGTATTACATAATTGAAAACCCCCAAGGCAAAATTCCACTAAGACATTAATTTAGTGAACTAGATTAAATCCAAACACTATAAGGTTAAGAGCTTTGCAAATAAAAGATTCTGACCTTTTCTGAAGACTGCAACATAAATTTGAAATTGCATTTAATTTAATGGAATTTTCAACTGAGACACAAAGAAGAACAATGCCATAATGCATAACAAAAATTTGTAAGCAGATGACCAGAAGCAGCAAACAAGGTGCATTGGCATGTTATTCCACAGTTTTTACAAAAAGTGTACTGACGCAAGTTTAATGCCCATACAACAAGCGCATGTACAGTGAACATTTCTGGAACAGGAGTGGTTTTGGAGTTGGAGAAGAGAAATGCTACAATGGTGACGATAAAAAGAAATGCAATGCCAAGTACGAGCAAGAGGTGCGAGATGAGCTTAACTGCCCAAGAGAGGATCTACTTTGTCTTAACCCTTCGTGAGTCACACCGGGCATTGGATGTGATGTTGTAGGCATTATGACCATAATGCGAACAGAGTCCGTGCTTGTAATTTAAGCCGCTGAGACACTGGACCAAAGCAGCACTGTTCGTCATCTGGTAGGAGGGCATACTGTATTAATTGTCCATGCATATTTAGCTGGTAATTGAGCACCATGTCTGCACCACTTTCTGATCCCACTTGTTCTTCATAGTGTACTGTATTTTGTGCCATCAAACGACTATCCAGCACTGCATCTTTCACAACAAAAGTGGAATGTCACTCTGGTTATTGCATAGTATTGAATGGAAACGGTATGGATTTATTTTCAGGATTAACACTATGGCTGTGGCGTAGCTGTGTGTATATCCCTGTCTCGTCCAATGTTTACACACGTGCCAGTTATCTAAATGACATGTTTAATGAACTGGGCAGCCAGCTATGGTGTATTTTAAAATCACATTAACATTTACTAAATATTAATGAACAATTATGGCCTTATCAAATTGATTACAGACAAAATACGAACTTTTTACTGCTGCAAATTGAGTACAATGTGAGTATACCTTTCAGGTTATGAAGTGCTTCCTTGGCTGCAGTTCCTTATGTTTCGACAGGAGAACACTGTCCAAGCTCGGAAGGACAATGTTGGTGTTTGGAGTTTGGCGGCCAATAAAGTTTTATTAAAGGAATGAAGAAGCTATTTCCAGTGTAATCAAGTTAGCTGAGTTCATAAGCCTGCTTCCAACTGCACATGAAAATACCAAAACAAATTAAACTCCACTAATGCCTACACTTAGACCACACAGAGCATGGGCATAAAAATATGACCCTTATTGTCAGCCAAAGTAAAAGGAAGAAATTTATGTTATCAAAGATAGTTTAAATAAAACAGAATTATGTATGGCATTGCAAAACATGTTCTGAGTTGGGTGTTGTAACTAATTATTACTACATTACATACACAAATGCAACATAGAAAAACAAACATTTACGAAAGAACAAACCCAGACACAGCGTTAAAAGACAATATAGTAGACAAAAAATAGCTGAAAAAGAATTCTGGGAAAATAACAAAATATATTCAAAGAGAAAGTGAAGTTTTTTGGGGTTTCTTATTCATGCAAATCAATCATTTGTCAGTAAAAGGAAAATACCTTCATCTGGTGCGTGGTCACTATCACTTAAATCATCAGAGTGTTTCTTTGAAAGGGGACCTATAAGACCAAGAAGGAAAAGGAAGGAGGAAAACAGGATCATCAAAAACACGTACAGCCTCAAAAAGATGCTTTGGATTATACTGTTAAATGCTTCTGTAACCTTTATAGATATTTTTTATATAGTTAATATTTGTATTTAAAATTAGAAGTATCACTGAAAAAAGTGTTTGTTGAATTTTATTTCATCAAGTGATTCCATTAAGTATAATCATCTGGATCAAGATACAATTGTGAAGTAGATTATCTACTTCAATCTATTTTCCGCAACCCCTTGACAAAATAAAATTTTGTAAATTCAACACACCATTATTTTCAGCTAGTCACTGATGGTGTAGTGGTACACTCGCCCGAGTTGTGTGCCGGCAGCGTGGGTTCAGTTCCCACTCAGTGACGGTGTCTATGTCTGCCCTGAGACTGGCTGGCGACCAGTTCAGGGTGTGGTGCGCCTTTCGCCCGTAGTCTGGGATAGGCTCCAGCACCCTCCCGCGACCCTGTACAGGATAAGCGGTGTGGATAATGACATGACACATGACATTATTTTCAGTGTATTTGACTATTTCACTGTGATTTGTAAAAGCCATTTCTGATTATAAAAATTGACAAAAACCCTTTCCTCATTATATATATATATATATATATATATATATATATATATATACATATATATAAACATATATATACATACATATATTTATATATATATATAAAATGTAATTTATAAATTCTATAATTCTCGTTGGGATACTGGCAGGTGGGAAATGCAATTTCTTGAAAATTAAGTATTTCACATAAAAACTAATTATGATCAAATATGATCCATATAAAGGTAAAAATGTAATAGAAAATTTAAAAAAAATTCCTTTTGAGTTTCTTAGATTTTTTTTTTTTAGATCTCGCTGTTACATGTGCTACAGCTTGTCGATGCGTACAACCAGGGCTGCTTCGCAAAAAAATCTTAATGGCGTTATCGAGCCATTTTTCTTTTTAAATCACACAATAACCTAATGAAATAGTTATGCTGCTGTGAGGCCAGAAGTTGTTGCATTGGTGTTTATTTTTTGGCAAATGGGAATCGCCAAAGCTACAGCTTTTGTAAAATTTCACAAACGTTGTGTTGCTGTGTGATGAAAGCTTGAAAGCCCTTTTAGAATCAGAATCAGAATGCCCTTTATTGTCATTATACTCAGTGTCAACAAGATTGGAGAGCTTAATGTAAGCTCGTAGAAGTGTTCAGGCATGGACTATTATCAAATGTGAGAAATCTTAAGAAGTAATCATCAATTAAGTCAAGTTCCTGCAGCTTTTGTAGTCAAGGTGACACCAACCTTTAAAAGTAAATTCAAAATTGTGGACTTTCTGCTAAGTTTAGCATATGGCTCCAGTAGACTTTTTTGTAGGATTTGGCCTTTTACATATACTACCAAATTTTCATAGTTGTAAATGAAACATAAAATTGGGACTGCTTTTTTAAAATGTTATTTCAAGGAGTGCGCGAGCAAGCCATATTTTAAAACTAGCACAGTCAATGAATAAAATTAGGATATTGCCAGACCTGATATGTGTGCAAAGTTTCATGAGTTTTCATGCTTATTTAGTCCATCAAAATCAGTGTAAGTAAATTCAAAACGGCCAACCTCATGTGCAATTTAGCATATGACTCTACGAGACTTTTTTTGTAGGTCTTTGCGATGTACAGACCCCATCATATTTTCTCCATCAAAGAGCTAAGTTAAACGTACATCCAGTGCTGCGTCTTTGAACATTTCTAGGGGGCGCTAGCAGGCCTTTTTTTTTTAAATTGCATTAGAACCTACTAAAATATCGATAATTTTGGGCCTGATGTGTGTCCAAAGTTTCGTGAGATTTCATGCAGGTTTAGACCATCAAAATCACAGTGCACTTTTATTGGCAAACTGTGCATTGCCACTCCACAGCTTTTCGTAAAAAAGTCCCAAATTTCTTATTTTAATGACATGATGGCCAAAATACTCTTCCGAGCAACTATGAGGTAGTATCCTGTTAGGAGAAAAACATCAGAAAATTAGGTATTTTCCTCCTTTAGCCAGTAGGTGGCGCTATGACTATGATGAAAAATACTTTCATAGATATCTTCAGGCATGTTCTATAATCAAATATAAAAAAGCTTCACAATAGATTATTATGTACTCAAAGTTAGAGCCGCTTTTGTTGTCAAAGCCAAGTCAATGTTTGAAGTAAATTCAAAATGGACGACTTCTTGTGCATTTTAGCATATGGCTCAAAAATACTTTTTCGTAGCTCTTGGCCTTGTACATACTCCAACAATTTTTCAAAAAGCTATGTGAAACACATCCGGGGCTGTTTTTTAAAAAAAATTT
The DNA here is from genome assembly GCF_059441095.1 of Idiotropiscis lumnitzeri. Classification (NCBI taxonomy): domain Eukaryota; kingdom Metazoa; phylum Chordata; class Actinopteri; order Syngnathiformes; family Syngnathidae; genus Idiotropiscis; species Idiotropiscis lumnitzeri. Next base: position 544,821 of record NC_142403.1, read on the forward strand.
AGGGGGCGCTAGGGAGCCATTTTTTAAAAATTACACAATAAACAAATAAAATAATGATTTTTTTTCAGGCCTAAAGTGTTTGCAAAGTTGAGGGAGATTTTGTTTTATTTTATTCGCGAACCGTGCCCATGCCCACAGCTGTTCATGAAAAATGAAACATTTCCAATAGTGACATCCTGAAGGCCTAAACACTCATCCGACGAGCAAATACGAAGTAGACCTTATGAACCTGCTCAGAGAAAATCCATGAAAATAACATGTATTGGCTTTAACCAGTTGGTAGCGCTACCACTACAATGAAAAATAAGTTGGTAGATGTCTTCAAGGCTGGAATATCCTCAAATATGAAAAACTTCGAGAAGTTAGGATCACCTGCGGCCGCTGCTAGGCGCCTAATAATACTAATGTCTACAAAACAATAGGGACCTCGCAGCGGTAGCTGCTCCGGCCCTAATAATAAGAATAATAATAATGATAATAATAATAATGATAATAATATTTTCTAAAAAAACAATAGGGACCATGCAGCGATCGCTGACCATGCAGCGATCGCTGACCATGCAGCGATCGCTGACCATGCAGCGATCGCTGACCATGCAGCGATCGCTGCTTGGGCCCTAATAAATATTATAATTACTAGAAAAACAATAGGAACCTTGCAGTGGTCGCTTATCAGGCCCTAAAAATGAATTAGAAGAATCAGAAGCACAATCTGAATCATATTTATTGTCCAATTATGCAAAACACACACGGAATTTGTCTCCGGCAGTATGAGCTACACTTGTACAATATAATATGAAACAATACAGAACAATACAATTTTATTTATATTGCGCATTTCACGACAGATGGAGTTGCAACCAAGTACTTACCATATGCCGTCATATAAATTAAAGATAGATAAAGATGAAGATGTCCTTTATTAGTCCCACAATGGGGAAATTTGAGGTGTTACAGCAGCAAAGATATAGATCACACAGAGTCGGCGGCGTAATGTAGCCGTTAATGTATAACATTAGCAGCAGACATTCATAAAAAGCATGCAAATATACACAGTATAAACGTATCTAAGTGTAAGGAAACACTCCTAATCCCTGTCTATTATACAGAGGGGGGAACGCTGTAATGATAAAAACTACTGAATGATTGAAAATACTGCAATAATAAAAATATTGCAATGATAAAAGTACTGTAATGGTAAGAGTACTGAAATGATAGAAAAGTACTGCAATGATAGAAAATACTGCAATGATAAAAATATTGCAATGATAAAAGTACTGTAATGGTAAGAGTACTGAAATGATAGAAAAGTACTGCAATGATAGAAAATACTGCAATGATAAAAGTACTGTAGTGGTAAAAAGTACTGCAATTATAAAATATACTGCAATGGTAAAAGTACTGTAATAGTAAAAGTACCGCAATGATGGGAAATACTGCAATGATAAAAGTACTGTAATAGTGAACGTCCTGCAATGGTAGAAATACTGCAGTGATAGAAGTACTGTAATAAGAATTCTGTAATGGTAAACAAAATACATCATTGGTCAATATTTAAGTACACCAATGGCTGAAAGTACAGTAGTAGTGTTTATTGCATCCTAGGACTGCACAATTGCACTAATGCCCTCCCGTTTGTAGGCCTGACCCAATGTTCTTGTAAAAAAGTCTGACAGCAGTCGGCAAGAAGGAGCGGCGAAATCTCTCTTTGGTACAGCGAGGGTGTAACAGTCTATCACTGAAGGAGCTGTGGAGTGTTCTCAGAGTGTCATTGAGTGAGTGGGCTGGGTTGTCCAGCATTGATGACAGTTTTGCCGTCATCCTCCTGCCCCCCACTGAGTCCACAGAGTCCAGGGAGCAGCCCAGGACAGAGCTGGCCCTCCTCACTAGTTTGTCCAGTCTCTTTTTGTACCGGCCTGAGATGCCTCCTGCCCAGGAGACCACTCCATAGAAGATGACTGATGAAACCACAGAGTCATAGAAGTTTCTGAGGAGTGTTCCCCGAACGCCAAAGGACCTCAGCCTCCTGAGTAGGAAGAGTCTGCTCTGACCCTTCCTATAGAGAGCGTCTGTGTTGTCGCTCCAGTCCAGTTTATTGTTCAGATGAACATCCAGGTACTTTTAAGTTGAGACCCTCTCAACGTCTGTTCCCTGGATATTCACTGGTGCAGGTGGAGAGTGCCGACGCTTGCGGAAATCCACCACCAGCTCTTTGGATTTCCCAGCGTTGATTTGGAGGCGGTTCTGCCGACACCAGTCCACGAACCCCTGCGTAACCCCTCTGTACTCCCGATCGTCACCGTCAGTGATGAGGCCGACAATCGCAGAGTCATCAGAGAACTTCTGCAGGTGACAGGTTGTGGAATTGTATTTGTAGTCCGAGGTGTGAACACGAAGGGAGCCAGAACAGTTCCCTGCGGCGCTCCCGTGCTGCAGAGGAGCACGTCAGACACACAGTCCTGTGTCCTCACGTACTGTGGCCTGTTTTGTGAGGTAGTCGTGGATCCATGTGATGAGGTTGTGGGCCAGTCCCGCCTGCTCCAGCTTGTCTCCCAATAAGGCGGGCTGGATGGTGTTGAAAGCACTTGAGAAATCAAAGAACATGATCCTCACCGTACCCCCGGCTTCTCCAGGTGGGAGAGTGAAGTGTGGAGCAGGTAGATGATGGCATCATCCACACTGATGCCAGGCTGGTATGCGAACTGGAGTGGGTCCATTGAGGAGCTGACCAGGGGGCGCAGATGGACGAGGACCAGTCTCTCCAGGGTCTTCATCAGATGAGACGTCAGCGCCTCTGGTCTGAAGTTGTTGAGCTCCTTCGGATGGGGTGTCTTTGTAACCAGAACCAGACAGGATGTTTTCCACAGCTGGGGGACTCTGCCCAGCTTCAGGCTCAGGTTGAACATGTGCTGGACGATTCCACACAGCTGGTCTGCGCAGGATTTGAGGAGCTGGGAGCTAATCCCATCTGGGCCTGCTGCCTTCCTCGCCTTCATCTTCCTCAGCTGGTTCTTCACCTGAGATGTTGTGAGGAACAAGGCTGAGCAGGAGGAAGTGGTGGTTGTCTGATGAGGCTGGGAACTGGAGCCTGTGGAGAAAGAGAGGGGGAGAGAGGGTCTCGTTCGCAGTGGCAGGAGGGGTTGGTGGGGAGTGCAGCCGGGGAGCCTGAGCGGGGTCAGGCATTTGATCAAAACTATTGAAAAATAGGTTCAACTCATTTGCCCACTGAAGCCCCCCCCCCTTCTGGGTCCTACCTGGCTGTCCGTGGCCTGAGATGGTCTTTAGGCCCCTCCAGACATCCCTGGCATTGTTCCGCTGCAGTTGTTCCTCCATCCGCATCCTGTAGGACTTTTTCCCCTCTCGGATCCTCCTTCTCAGCTCACGCTGCACTCTCTTCAGCTCGTCCTTGTCGCCTGACACAAACGCCCTCTTTTTCTCCTTCAGGAGAGCTTTAATGTCCGGTGTGATCCAGGGTTTGTTGTTGGAGAAACATCTTACAGTCCTGGTGGGAATGGTGTTCTCCATGCAGAAGTTAATATAATCTGTAATTGTGTCTGTTAGACCATTAATGTCCTCACCGTGAGCTTCGCTGAATACCTCCCACACAGTTGTGTTGAAACAGTCCTTTAAGGCCTCCTCGGCTTCTCCGGACCATCGCTGAACTGTGCGTGTCACAGCTGGCTGCCTGCGGACCAGAGGTTTGTACACAGGCAGGAGAGCAACCAAGTTGTGGTCAGCTTTGCCCAGCGGGGGGAGGGGCAGTGATGTGTCCGCCTCCTTGGTGTTGGCATAGAAAAGGTCCAATATTTTATTGTCTCTGGTGTGGCAGGTTACATATTGTGTGAATGAAGGCAGAGAGGAGGGAGGAGAAGCATGATTGAAGTCACCAGAGATAAGGAGCAAGGCATTTGGGTGCTGTGTTTGTAGCCTGCTCACAGCTGCAGTCAGTACGTCACAGGCTGTCTGAGGGTGGCACGTACGCCGCCACCGCGATCACATTACTGAACTCTCGCGGTAAATAGAACGGACACAAGCTAACAGCTCAATGTCCCGACTGCAAAGTTGATCCTTAACAGTGATGTGCCCAGGGTTACACCATCTATCATTAACAAACACAGCCAGCCCTCCCCCTTTCCTCTTACCGCTCTCCAGTGTCCTGTCCACGCGTAGTATTTGGTAGCCGTCCAATTCCACGACGGCGTCCGGCGTTAGCTCTGTTAGCCACGACTCCGTGAACACCAGCAAGCTAGCCTCCCGGACAATCCTCTCGTTCGCGCTGTTAGCTCGTCCATTTTGTTGGGGAGGGATCTAACATTCCCCATAATAACGGACGGGAGGACGGGGTGGTATCGTCTCCTCCTTGCCTGGCGTTTAAGCCCCCGCACGACATCCCCGTCTCTTCCTCCTCAGCTCGCGGGGGAAATTGGGTCTCGCTCCGGGAGCCGACGCGGGGTTAGCACGGAGTGCTAACAGCTGATCTCTTGTGTACACGATCGATCCGTAGCTCCGAGTTTCGTTTCCGGACACGATCGCGCAAAAAACAGCCCCCAACAGCAGTAAAACCACCGCAAGTTGTATGTCCATTGCTGAGATGAGGTAAAAATAAAATAAAACAGGGTAAAGGGAAAAAACTCACGAAAAAGGCTCAATAGTGAGCCACGCTGCTGTAAACAGGCAGCCACTCGCGCGGCGCCGGAACCGGAAAAAAGCGGTAATTACAACATAAATTAAAACACATAAACACATTTACAATAGATGCCAGAATAATAAGACTCCACTTTCCCCAGCCACGTCTTTGAGCTCTTCCGGAGGGATCCCCAGGCGTTCCCAGGCCAGCCAGGAGACAGAGTCTCTCCAGCGTGTCCTGGGTCGTCCAGAGGCCCTCCTGTCAGTGGGACATGCCCAGAACCCCTCACCAGAGAGGCGTCCACGAGGTATTCTAATCAGATGCCCGAGTCACCTGTTTGAATATCATGAATGCCTAAAATCTCTGTCGGATAAATGTGAGGTTCATCTGGTCACCCTATAGGGGAAAAACATCCATCCATCCATCATCTGTACCGCTTCTCCTCACTAGGGTCGCGGGGGGTGCTGGAGCCTATCCCAGCTATCTTTGGGCAGTAGGCGGGGGACACCCTGAACTGGTTGCCAGCCAATTGCAGGGCACACAGAGACAAACAACCATCCGCACTCACACTCATACCTAGGGGCAATTTACAGTGTTCAATCGGCCTGCCATGCATGTTTTTGGAATGTGGGAAGAAACCGGAGTACCCGGAGGAAACCCACGCAGGCACGGGGAGAACATGCAAACTCCACACAGGATGGCCGGAGCTGGGATTGAACCCACGCCCGATGCTGTCTCTCACTGTGAGGCCATCGTGCTAACCAGTCGGCCACCGTGCCGCCTAGGGGAAAAACACAAAACAATAATAACTATATTTCCCTTAACCAGAAGTTGGTGCTGCTATTGCGATGAAAAATAAATTTGTGATGTCTTCAAGCCATCTATGACCAAATGTGAGAAAATCTTTGGTAGAAATTATCATCAAGTTACAGCAGCTTTTATGAATGTGATGATGAATAATCACATTTTGTGGTGGCGTGATGGTATTTGGTCAAAAAGTGACAATATTTGCAAGATTGTCTTGGGGCTTTTCCCTCAAATGTTCAGTCAGATTTGTAAAAATGGGCTGCGTGCAGTACATTAAAAAGTTAAAAAATGACATTATTAGTCATGACAAGGTCGTGGAATATCATATGGATCATTTATATACATTAGATAGTTTGGGATTTTTTGGAGGATGTGCAGGTGAGTTATCAGGTATTTTGTACATTGATGCGAAGGAAATATTAATTGCAAATTATTTGCAATAATAATACTAAGAATTTCTACAAAAACAATTGGGACATCACAGCGGCCGCTGCCCGGGTCCTACTAATTCGAGCTGCAAGCCTCTATAAGAGGGCCCTCGCACCACTGGCAACTTTGGGGTATTGGCACATTCAGTCCTTTTGAGTTAGAGTAGGGCTTCAGAGACTTTTTGTCGGTCTCAGATGTGACTCGCATTTTGCTAGATCTTGGTGACACATACGTTTTTTTAATCGCACAACAATTTAATATAATTAATTAAATATTGATGATTTTGCCAGGGCTGATGTTGCAAAGTTTCAAGTGTTATCGCGCAAGTTTAGACTCTGAAAAGTAGTGTAGTTTTCTTGGTGAAAGGAGCGCTGTGCTGGCACCAGCTTTTTGCGAAAATTCACAATCTTCGAGTGAGTTGCAGCATCCTCAAAGCCAAAACACTCTTTCGGCCAAATGACCTCATTTGGGCAACCAATGGCAGAAAAAAATTAAAAAATACATTCCCTTTAGGTAGTACAGTAAATATCTATCTATATATATATATATGTATATATATATATATATATATATATATATATATATATATATATAATCGTTTTGTGTATCTTCATCTCAGTGGGAGAGTTTTTCCTCCTATCATTTGTTGTGTCCAACTTGGGGTCCAGCAGCACATTCATGTCCCCCGCTCATATTAGTACCCCATCTGTGTCTTCAGCCATCATATCAAATAATTGTTTGAAGAAAGTGACTGTACTTCCGTGCATATATATTGAACAGTGTCACCTTCTTATCCTCTGTTATACCCTTAACAATTACATATCTGACCTCTTTATCTTTAATCTCAGAAACTAATTCAAACCTTACAATGTTTGATATAAGTATAACAACACCCCTCTTGTTCCCTGATTTGTGTTTATGCTCCGGAACCCCCTTTTTTTTTTTTTTTTTTTTTTTTGATTTCTCATGTTCGCCATGGATTAGGTGGGTTTCTTGCCAGAAAGCCATATACATTTTATCCCTTTCTAATTTAGCCAACATTTTACTTCGCTTAATGAGACTGTTTAAACCAAGAAAGCTCTAGTACATGTGACGCATAATGCTGCGACCTCTGACAAAAGAAAAAAGTACCTCAACATGGTAACAACTGAAAAACAAGACTACCATCTGGAGGAAAAAAAAAATCCTCAAAAATCAAAGAGGGGAGTACGGCCACTGAGTGGGGCCCCTCCAACAATGCATCCATCCATCTTCTGGACCACTTCTCCTCACTAGGGTCGCGGGGGGTGCTGGAGCCTATCCCAGCTATCTACGGGCAGTAGGCGGGGGACACCCTGAACTGGTTGCCAGCCAATCGCAGGGCACACAGAGACGAACAACCATCCACGCTCACACTATACCTAATTTAGAGTGTCCACTCGACCTGCCATGTTTTTGAAATGTGGGAGGAAACCGGAGTAGCCGGAGGAAACCCACGCAGGCACGGGAAGAACATGCAAACTCCACACAGGATGACCGGAGCCGGGATTGAACCCACGCCCGATGCTGTCTCTCACTGTGAGGCCATGGTGCTAACCAGTCGGGCTACCGTCCCGCCCCAACTATGTGATGTGTGTGAAAAATGTATGGGGATTGCCTTATGCCGCCCACAAAAAGTGGTGTATGTTTATCATATTGGAACAGCCATTATGCTTTAAGTTTAATGTCAGGGAACAAAAAAATTAAATAAAGATAAGAAAAAATTAAAAAATGCAGGATTGAAATTCAAAAGTCAGGATAACGCTCCCCCATTTACATACTGCAATGTTTCAACGAAAAGTCAGACAAGAAGTCATAACATACCAGCGCCTTATTCAGTTATAGATGCGCAAGTCGTAGCAGAGTAGGTTTGTATTAACACAAACCATCATTCTTCCGACTTGATGTCCCTCGGGCCTCTCTTCTGAAATCCGCGCAGCCTCCCACGGATGCCAGCCTGGTAGCTCGATCTCTCATTCCAAGGTGTCTCCATTGTGGGCTCCTTTGTGGTCCACAGCAGCAACTTGGATAAACTTTCTGCAGTATGTATCCTGAGCTTTCATGCACGTATGGTTCCAATCGAGTAGCCTTGCTTCCTCAGGTCCTCGGATGCTCCTCTGCGTCGCTATAGATCACGGTACCGGTGTCCAAGTGCACGCGTAACTTTGTCAGCGGAGTTTGAAAGCGAACCTGATTCTCCTTTAGCACCTTCTTGATAGGAATGTATTCATTCGTCTTCTGCTGCACGTTCGCCGCGTAATCGCGGTCAAAGTACACTGTCTTATTTTGAATGTGCAGCTGCTTTTTCCAGGCAGCGTGGAGGATTCTCTCTTTGGTTGTAGAACTGAGAAAAGGTATGCAGAGACACGCCGGGCGGTGGGGCAACACCAAGGGCCCTGTAAGCCCTCTCCACTCCTAGAGCCATTCCGCAGTGCGAGTACCCCCCAGCTCTGTCACGATGAAGTTTTCAATAAAAGAGATTACTGACGAGCCCTCTGCACCCTCCAAAACGCCGTATATCCGCATGTTGTTCTGACGAGAACGACTTTCCAAGTCAGACAGTTTGTTCTGTAACTCGTCGTGCTTGTTGAGAAGATCAATTAAAGTGTCCTTGACAGCAATATTCCACCTTTCAGAACCCGCAATTTGCTTCTAGACTTCATCCAGGCGCCGCTTGGCTTCTTGAATATGACTTGTGGTGGCTTGGATCTGCTTGTTAATATCCGCGGCCACTTTGTCTTTAATTGCGGCTCGGAAGTCAGACAATTCTGTCTTCATGTCCATTCTTAAATCCATGCAACAATGCGAAAACTCTTGAGAAGAAATCATTACGTGGCAGCTATAGTATTCAAAAAGACGTCAAACTTTAAAGTGAATTCAAAATAGTCGCCTTCCTGTAAGGTTTGGCATAGAGAGCATTTTATTTTTAATTGCATCGTAAACAAATAGAATATTGATGACTGATTGATTGTCAGGCTTGAAAAATTCTACGATGAAAAATAAGTTTGCAGATGTCTCAGGCCTGAACTATTCTCAAATGTGAGAAATTTCTTGAAGAAATTATTTTGTGGTTCAAGTTACATCAGCGTTTGTTCTCAAAGCGACAGCAAACTTTAAAATAAATTTAAAATGGCTGACTTCCTCTTCGGTTTCGCAAATAGCTCCAAGAGACTACTTATAAAAGTCTAGGGGGCACAATTTTGCCAAGCGTAAAACAATAACATGTTTTACAAAAACAATAGAGACCTTGTCGCGCTTGCTGCTTTGGCCCTAATAATAATAATAATAAAAATAATAATAATAATAATTTTGACAAAAACTATAGTGACCTCACAGTGGTTGCTGCTCAGGCCCTAACTTGATCTGCTGGCAGCCCTGGCAAAGTTCGGTTTCTGTCATGTTGGGATACTTGCACATTTGAATTGGAAGCTTTTAAAAACTGAAATTAAAAATTGTCCGACTTCCTTTTGAGTTTGTAGTTTGGCCAGAGAGGTTTTTGTAGGTTTTGGGCATCCAACTGTTGGTAGATCTTGGTGAAACACTCAATGGGGTTAAGAATTTCAAGACCATCAAAATCAGCTGCATTCTTGTCAAAAAGCTCGTCACCATGGTAGCAGCGTTTGGCTAAATAAAGATCTTTGCTTTTCCTGGTCATCTTATGGGAAGGATATTTCACGGGCGCTGGGGAGGGGCTTAATAATCATGTGGCCTCCCTACCCTGTAGCGCCGCTAGTTCACAGGGTCCCATTGTGAACTACCAAACCAACCGGCCAAAATCCATTTTTATTCCTAAAAGTAATGATTATAATGTAATATTTTTTTAAATCACATTGAAAGCTACCTGTTTCAGCTGCAAATATGCCCTATGACCTAATCGAGTAGATCTACAATGAAAATACGTTCAAATACAATGTGTACTACTGAGCATTAATGCGTGTTTCATGGAGCAGAAAGTAGACCGGTATTTACCTTTAGTTTGTATTATAATGGAGCAATGCCGTATCATCACTTTATTTGGAGGTAAATGAGAATCCAAGCTTTGCTGCAGGAATGTGAGAAGCTCATCGATGTAAGATGACAAAATTACCAAACGTAATTTGTGTTACTTACAAATATTGCATATACTGTGTCATTATTATAAGTTCAAACACAATAACAGATTTTGCGAAAGTTTAATTTAAGGGGGGACTGTTGAGCCGCGGACCAAGATGGTAGCTTAATGTGGTTGCTCCCCCGACTCTACTAAAAATGCATCTTAAGTTGTGGTTGTATATACATTGATATAGTTTTGTCTAAACAAATGACAACCAAAGATTATGAGGGCAGCGCCAAACCCGATGGCTCCCAGAGGCTCAGAACTACATCTACGACTATTACAATAGCTGGAGAAGCTAACAGTGAGGTAGACTTGCCACTGACAGCTTTAGCCACAGTGCTAAGCGAGTTGCAGTTGGCGCGAGTATCACCTTCACAAATATGAAAATGGACATCATTGATGGCTTTGGGGTGAAACTCAATTAGGTGGAGAGACGGATGGAGGAAGTGAATGACTCTTTTGATGCAGTGCGAAAGAGTTTTACGGAACTTCAAAAAGATATCACTGCAAATGCTATAAGGTTAAAGGAGGCTGAGGGCTGCATCAGAGACGCAGAGGATGGCCTACAGAGCATGAAAACTGAGCTGGCTAACGCTACGAAATGCATTGCTTATTTGTAAACCAAGACGGAAGATTTGGCTGGAGGAAGAATTTTCGACTAGTGGGGCTGCCTGAAAACACTGAAAAGACAGAGCCAATAACTGACTACATCCAGCGTATGTTGCCGGTAGGGCTGGGGCTTAACACCATGGCAGTTAAGGTATAGCTGTGCAGTGCATATTGCTTTATTTTGAATTTTTGGGTGGGGTAGTGTATGCTGTTATTATCACAGGGTGCTTTAATCTACCTCACCATTCTTGCAGGGCATACTGAAATGAAGCTATGTTTGTTGCCTTCATTTGTGTAGCTTTATATTTGAATACACGTTCTACATTAGGGGACTGCACGGTTTTGTTGATGGAAGCAATGCATAAGTGGTGCTTGCTGCCCAGCAGTCACCCAGGTAACAGTAGATTTTGCCGCTTTGTTTTCTGTTTGTTGCGGCCTGTTTTTATTTGTTTATGTTGTTTTGTTTTCTCTGCCAGTGTGATAATTTGCTGCATTCGTCCAAATATATTTGTTCTTTTTTTCCTTCCTGAATGCAAGTTGCTTCCTCAGGGTCAGGTGTGACCCATCTGATGTTTACATCCCGGAATTGCAGAGGATTGGGGAGGGCTATTAAAAGGAAAGTATTCTCACATTAAAAGTCTTTGTCTACTGATATCACTTTCTTACAGGAAACTCACATTCCTCCCACAGAACAGAGACGCTTGAGGGTGTCATGGATATCCCAAATTTATCAACATTTTCTTCAAGTGCTAGAGGTGTCGCTATTTTAATTCATCTGACTATACCTTTCGTATTTGAGTCTGTGGTGTGGTGATTTGTACTTGTAACTAGTACCATAAATTCAATCCCACTGGCCCTTTTGAACATATATGCTCCGAACGTTGATAGCCCTGATTATTTTTTGTGAAATATTTTCGCACTGTTGCTGATCAACATAATCGTAATATTATTATTGGGGGTGACTTTAATTGTTTCCTAGATCCTCATCTGAATAGATCCTCTATGGCGACCACCCCAATTTTAAAGTCAGCGCCAGTCTTAAACAATATCATCTAGTCTTTAAATGTAGTGGACATCTGGGGGCTTCAACACCCGTTAGATAGGCAATATTCCTTTTTCTCCCAAGTACATGGCATCTTTACCAGGATTGACTATTTTCTAATTGATACCAATCTGATTGCCAATGTCGTCAGCTCAGTTCATAATAATATTTGAATTTCTGATCATTCTCCTGTATGCATGACGATCGATTTCAAGACCCGTGTACATTCATACAATTGGAAATATAATCTGATATTAAATTCAGATAAATCTTTTTGTGAATATATTACAAATAAAATAACAGATTTTCTTAGCTTTAATGATAATAGTGAGGTATTTGACTCCATACTGTGGGAGACATTTAAGACAGTGATTAGGGGTGATACTATCTCCTATCAGTCAGGCAGAGGCCCATGTGTGAAATTCAGGCTCAACTCCCTCCACTGGAGGATTTATTTAGCATTTCAAAATCACACAATGTTTTGAAAAAAATCTTGGATTTGAAATTTTAGTACAACCGCATTCTTGGTAATCAAGTTCGCAATTATATTTGTAAGCTTAAGCAAAAACAGTTTGAGCTTGGAGATAAAGCAGATAGTGTACTTGCTAGGCAACTAAAAGGTGTTCAGGCAGAGCGGGCAATTTATAATATTTCAGTTAATGGGGAAGTTGTATCTGACCGATCACAAACAGATAAGTGATTTGTTCTACAATTATTATAAGGACCTGTATACCACTAAGTCAGTGGTATCAAGAGAGGATATATTGGGTTTCCTGAATAAATTAGATATGCCCACTCTAAGTGAAATTGCTAAACAACAACTTGATGCTGACTTTTACATTAGAAGAGATTAAAATCGCTATCCAGGCATTTCCAAATGGGAAGGCTAGTGGTCTTGATGGTTTTGTTAATTGAATTCTATAAGGCTCACATTGAAAAGCTTGCTCCACTTGTACTTCGGATGATTAACTCCTCTGTGAAAGATGGATATTTTCCTGAGACGCTATATGATGCAAATATCTGTCTTTTGTTAAAGAAAGGAGGGACCCAACAAAATTTGCTTCTTATCAACTTCTTGCTTTACAATACAGTGATCAGAAGATTGTTGGTAAAGTCTTGGCAAACCAGTTGAATAAACACATTGGTAATCTGGTCCATAATGACCAAACCGGATTTATTCCGGAAAGGTTAATACTTTCAAATACTCGTAGACTTTTGACGATACTATACTCTAATAAATTACCATATTCTGCTGTGGTCTCCTTGGATGCGCAGCAGGCTTTTGACCAAATTGAGTGGGAATATGTTTACTGTTCTAAAAACATTTGGCTTCGGTGATAAAAAAAATGGCTATTGCAAGAATGCTATATGCACAACCCAGATCTTGCGTATTTACCAACATTAATAAGTCCCCTAGGTCCCCAGGCAGGGTTGTTGCCTATCACAAATGTTTTTTGCTTTGGCACTTGAACCACTCGCTATTGCAATCAGGTCAACACCCGAGATTATAGGATTTAGATACAACTCAACTGACTATACTATTGGTTTGTGTGTTGATTACGTCATTTTAACACTTTCAGATATTAGGCAGTCTATTTCACCTCTTCTTGTGGTGATTAAGGAATTTGGTCAATTTTCTGGCTTTACCGTAAATTGGGAGAAAAGTGTCCTCGTGCCTTTATCGGACGCTTTGGACCAAAAATTTTTGGATGAGTTACCTTTTAAAGTTACGACTGAGCACTTTGAATATTTATTTTTTCCAGCATTTTATTTCAAATTAGTTGACTCCATTCTTATTGCCTTCATTTGGGCTAATAAAGTTCCTCGCATTTCCAAAATGCATCTTCAAAAACCCTCTTCGGCGGCATTATGATTGGGCTTGCAATGCAAGGGCCTTAGTTTATTGGTGCCAGAAGGATGACGATGAGAGCCAAATGCCATGCAGACCCGCAATAGAATCTTAGAATTGTGAATTTTGTGCGGGTGCCTCTCTACTGTTGTTACTGTTTGGCAAACTAGACATCCCTTTGAAATGGTTTAAACATGATTTTATTTTATACTAACTCAGTAAGAATTTTGAAGCTGGGGGATCTTGCACATGCCGGATCTTTCTATATATGCATCTACATGCAAAAATGTATTGTTTAAACCAGCCATATTAGATCCTGTTTTTAGGCAGTGGTCTAATAGAGGTATAGTTTCAATTAAGGATCTTTACATTGATAATGGTTTTGCCTCGTTTACGCAAAACAAAGTTCAATCACTTCTTTTGATACTTATAGATAAGACTTTGTGAGTTGTTCTTTAGTTCATTTTGACAAATTGTCAGTGCAGCACATTTTTTGGAGCTTTTAAGGAAACCTCCAACCTCCCAACATTTGGTATTTTTTTTAAACTGGTTTAATCAAGAGAATTTAACGAGGCTTGGACAAGAGATGCAGGTGTAAGGATTTCAACTGTGGGAAAGGGCTTAAGCAGGAATCAAATCTTGTTCAATAAATGCAAGGTTTCATCTTATACAGTTCAAAGTTGTACATCGTTTGCATTATTCCAAGACCAGGCTGAATAGTACGCTGAGCACCGGTTCCCCTCAAGGATGCGTGCTGAGCCCTCTCCTATACGCCCTCTACACCTACGACTGCAGCCCGGCCCACGGTAACAACACCATCGTCAAGTTTGCTGACGACACGACAGTGGTCGGTCTGATCTCGGAAGGTGACGAGACAGCCTACAGAGAGGAGGTCCAGAGACTGACGGCTTGGTGCGAGGACAACAGACTGCAACTCAACATTGCAAAAACAAAGGAGATCGTCATCGACTTCAGGAGGAACAAGACGGTGCCGCCCCCCCCTCTGCATTGAAGGCGTGTGTGTGGAGAGGGTCCACACGTTCAAGTTCCTGGGAGTACAGATCTCCGATGACCTTTCTTGGACACACAACACCACAGCAGTGGTAAAGAAGGTCCATCAGCGTCTGTACTTCCTGAGAGTCCTCAGGAAATTCAACCTGGACAGGAAGCTGCTGCTGGCCTTCTACCACTCGTCCATCGAGAGCCTGCTGACGTACTGTGTCTCCACCTGGTACAGCGGCTGCACTGAGGCGGACAGAGTGAGGCTCCAGAGGACAGTCAAAACAGCGCAAAGGATTATTGGCTGCCCTCTCCCCTCACTGTCGGACATCTACACCGCCCGGTGCCTCAGAAGGGCTCTCAACATCGTCAAAGACAATACCCACCCAAACTCACACCTGTTCGACCTGATGCCCTCTGGCAGGCGCTACAGGTGCATCAAATCAAGGACCAATAGACTGAGAAACAGTTTCTTCCCAAGAGCCATCTCCATTCTAAACTCACACACACACACACACGACCACCCGTACCTTGCAGAACAGCAACGTGGTGTGTTTTTATATACCCTATTCAGTATTATTTTCCATTGCACTAACTATTCTCTTATTTATCTAATTTATATATTTTATTATTGTTGTATTGCACTGGAGAGGGGAGCTCTCTAATCCCGTTGCACACTTGAGTACAATGACAATAAAGGGATTTCTGATTCTGATTTCCTCTGAAGAGCAGTATGTTTAAAAAAAAAAATCGACTTTTTCCCTCAGTTTTACCCACGTGTGATGAATGTAGGGGGAGTGGCGGTACATTAGCGCATTTTTTTTTCTGCCCCTTGCTTGGGAACTTTTGGTCTGAGATATTTCAATTGTACAGTGTTTTACAAATACCCCCCCCCCCCCACACACACACATATATATATATATATATATATATATATATATATATATATATATATATATATATATAGGGCGGCACGGTGGACGACTGGTTAGCACGATGGCCTCACAGTGAGAGACAGCGTTAGCGTGGGTTTCCTCCGGGTACTCCGGTTTCCTCCCACATTCCAAAAACATGCATGGCAGGCCGATTGAACACTCGAAATTGCCCCTAGGTATGAGTGTGAGTGCGGATGGTTGTTCGTCTCTGTGTGCCCTGCAATTGGCTGGCAACCAGTTCAGGGTGTCCCCCGCCTACTGCCTGATGATAGCTGGGATAGGCTCCAGCACCCCCCGCGACCCTAGTGAGGAGAAGCGGTACAGATGATGGATGGATATATATATATATATATATATATTATAAGCCGCACCCACTACATTTTTGGGGAACCCCGATGTTGTACATACAGAAGCTGCACCTGCATATAAGCCGCATGTGCCCACGTTACAACATGTAAACATACTTAAAGATGGTACACAGAGACTGTTTTCAAAGTTTTAATAATATAACTTAACAATAATAAGAATATAACTTTCTTACCAAATGGTGCCTGTGACGCAGCAGTAAAACGGTAGCAACATGGTAGCAACACGCTAGCAACACAGTAGCAACACAGTATAACAGGTCTGGTAAAACAGGTCTGGTAAAAGAACATACTGGTAAAAATCACGGGAAGCCGTCTTAGAAATCCGGAATTTTCTTTTTGGTGGCGATTGTTTTTGCTTTCAGTCTGATCTGCACAGTCAAAACACCTCGGCCATCTGCTCTCTGTGTGTTCACCCAATCTTCTAGAATGTTTTCCAGTTCGGGACACCTGCCTTTATAACCTTTGAAAGCTTTTTTCGTCTTTTTACATTGCTCCAGTTCTTCCCGCTGCCGTTTCCAGCGTCTCACTATCGATTCATTAATGCCAAGTTTACGTGCAGCAGCTCTGTTTCCTTCTTTATCGGACAGCTCGATTGCATTTAGCTTGAAAGCAGCGACATATGCCTTTCTTTTTGCATTTTCCATGATGAGGGTATGTTCACACTAATTTAATTTATGCACAAGACAAGAAGTTGCAGTCTTCCTCGACGCATATATTCCACCGGTCTTAATCTTATTTTTTCTACTCGAGCGCCCCTGGCGGCCGTTAGAAAAATTACATAAATTGGCCGCATCACTGAATAAGCCGCAGGGTTGAAAGTTTGCGAAAAAAGTAGAGGCTTGTAGTCCGGAAATTACAGTATATAAGAAATATATGGCACCTGATGTTGTAACTGTGATATTTGGATGCTCGGCTAATACTCATGTTTCCGGTCAGCCCAGCAAGCCATCAAGTTTGGTATGATTATTGCTAAGAGAGTCATTTTGAGAGAATGGAAGTCTACTAGTTTCTATAAATGGTTGAATGATATGATGTCTTGCCTATAATTTCCTCGAAGAAATTCAGTATGGCCTTTCGGACACTCATGATATATTTGGAAAAATCTGGGGACCTTTTAATGATAATATCAAGCAGAAGCAGACTCAACCTGTGACCTCGGGAGACTGATTTGTGAACTTTGCTCATCTCATTTTGGATAATGGACTTTTCCTGTTTTTTTATTTTGTGGACTGTATATATTAAGATGTTTACGTGAATATGTTTTCCCACTGGCAGTGTTTTTATTTTTTTCTGTTTGTGTTATGTTTATACAAAATCCGAATAAAAAAAATTAAACTAGAAAGTTAATTGAGGGCGGAACCTTTTGAGGATACACTCAGGGCCCCCGCCAGTTGAGGATTCTTCATAATGGCAAGATAGTCCTTTGTTCCCCACCGGAGGAAGCAGGGGAATTCTTACTCAACTAAGGCCCTCCTATTCAGCAGAGTACAGCAGGAAGACATTACTACAAGTATAATGTAGTTTAGGCTTATTTTGTTTACATTTATTTGTAACTGCCATGATTGGTTATTTTAGATATTTTTTCCCATAATTGTTCGCATTATATTAAGGAATGTCACTGCCATATTTGGTTGGTATTTCATATTGTGCATTAACTATAGCCCTATACAGTATTTGGTAAAGATTTTTGCAGTTGTTCAACTCGTTGGCAATAACAAAACGATTGTTTGAATGCTGTTCTATTAAAATAATGTACATTTGATTGCTCAAGTTGGGTCTGGCAAGCTTACCACTATTTTCTGTTTCTTCTTCTTTTCCTTTCGGCTTTTCCCTTTAGGGGTCGCCACAGCGAATCAGTTGCCTCCATCGAATCCTGTCCTCTGCATCCTCTGCTCTCACACAAACTACTTTCATGTCCTCTTTAATTACATCCATAATCGTCCTCTTTGGTCTTCCTCTAGACCTCTTGCCTGGCACTTGGAAACTCAGCATCCTTCTGCGAATATACTCACTATCTCTTCTCTGGACATGTCCAAACCATCTCAGTCTGGCCTCTCTGACTTTATCTCCAAAGCCTCTAACATGTGCTGTGCCTCTGATGTACTCATTCCTGATCCTATCCCTCTTGGCCACTTCCAAAGAAAACGTCAACATCTTCATCTATGCCACGTAGAGCTCTCCTACACACTACCATCCTATGCTGTCTGGCTACACACTCACCTACCACTACTTTGCAGTCGCTGATCTCCTTCAGATTACACCATCTACACAAGATGTAGTCTACCTGTGTACTCCTACCTCCACTCTTGCAGGTCACGCTATGTTCCTGCCTCTTTTGGAAGAAAGTCATTTCCATCCTTTTTGCAAAGTCAACCACCATCCATCCTTCTGCTCTTTGTGTTCCTCTTCTCTTTCTTCAATCGAACACATCTACATCCTCTCCTTCTTCGACCAACAGTAGTCCAATTTCCACCAGCGCCCTGCAGGTCAGCAGCACCGGTGGCGGTCGTTGTTAACTCGGGCCTCGACCAATCCGGAATGGAAGTCATATATTTGATTGGCATGTTTGATTTGGCTAACGTTTTACGTCGGATGCCCTCCCTTACACAACCCTCTGTATTTATCCGGGCTTGGGACCGGAATAAGAAGACACTGGCTGGTGCCCCCTTACGGCTTTTGTACTTAGTTTAAATAAGGGAGGGGTTGGGATTTCAAGAGTTGTTTTTATTAAGTTTACTAGCTTTACACAAGTGTTTTAGGGTTGTATTTTAATTATTATTATTATTATAATTATTTGGGGTTTTGTTTTGTTTTTTTCTCTCATAGTTAATACTTTTTGTGTGGATTTGCGTTTTGTCACACTCATGATTGTTTTCCTGTGATTGAAGCAACATGGAAGATTTGTGTCATGATCCGTTCTGTCATGCCATGCTATTTGTTTTTGTTTTCTCAGCTGACGTGGGGCGTTTCCTCCAACACTCGTTACTGGTTCATGTCATCATGGCTGGAGAGACGCGCCCGCCAGCCGCGCAACTGACTCTCGTCAACCCAATGATTAAGACACTACATAAGCCTCCTACGCTGACGACTCAGCGTCGGAATATTCTCCTGCATCGCTCACGTTCATGATCCCAAGTGTTGAATTGTATAGACTCCTCGCCCTGCACTTTGCAGTTGACGTTTTTTGTGTTTCCCCGTTTTCAGCTAAGGCTCTCCTCGTTTTTGTTCTCGCTCGCTCGAATTGGTTTCTCTTGCCCTTCCGCGGTAAGCAATTTATGTTTGCTGTAGTCCTTGCATTTTGCAAGCGCCTTTTGTTCCGTTAGTCAGTTTCCCTTTCCTGGTGTGAGTTTGTCCACCAGCGGTTTTCGTTTGGTCGTTGTCGGTGTTACATTAGATAATTGATTCACTTGTGTTTTCTCCATTTGTAGTAATAATAAATACCTTTGTTAAATTATATCTTGCTGTGTCTGCGCTTTAAGAGTCCAGCTAATACTTCCCAGTGGTCGCTGGGAAGATCCTAACAATTTGGGACTGTCTGACATAAGATTCACTAGCTGGAATGTCAGGGGACTAAATAAGATGACTAAACCGAAACAGGTTATAATCGACCAAATGTTCATTGAAATTAAATATATTTGAATGTATGCCTGTGTATGATTTACTGTTCTTATCCTGCTAACTATGCATTAATGAATCTTTTAGGTCATGATGAAAACGTTTTTTCTGGTCATGTTATGATGAAACAGTATTGATATTATCCAAAGTTATAGTCTTAATTGCCTGGACTGCGGATTTCTTTCAAAATTCGATGTTTTCTGTGAAATTGAGATTTGATGCAAGTTAGAAATTGTGAAATGCACAAAGGTTTGAAAGAACAATTCAATAGGCTCAAATTTTCGTAAAATATTTGAGCCCCACATGAAATCTGAAGCTGAGGGAGGTGGATATTTCACACCCCAACCTGTCTCCAGCAGATAAAAGGCCTCGCCTTTGTCTCTGTCTCACGCTCTTCACCCCAAGATGCTCTCTCTTTACTCCAAGACGCACGCGCTCTTCACCCAACTCTCTCTCTCCAACGCTTCAAGATCGTCAAGAACAAACTCAGACGGCGTATTGGGTCCCAAATTTCATTTTTGTCTACTTTTGGTTGTTTGGGGTTTTTCCAATACCTCCGACCGTGGAGTGGGAACTAGCTTAAGTAGTAGTTCCTCACCCACCACCACACACATGAAGCCGTGAAACTCTGGCTTTCATGAGCGCACGCTAAGGCCACGAGCCCGCTCCCCTCCATCTTTGATCGAACAAGGTCACATGAAACTGAACCAAGCTTTGCCTGTGATGCAAGTTAGTAATTGTGAAATGCACAAAGGTTTAAAAGAACAATTCAATAGACTCAAATTTTAGTAAAATATTTGGGCCTTACTTGAAATCTGAAGCTGAGGGGGGATAGTTCACACCAGCAGGTAAAAGGCCTCGCCTCTGTTGCCGACTCTCTCGCTTCACCCCAAGACT
The DNA here is from genome assembly GCF_059441095.1 of Idiotropiscis lumnitzeri. Taxonomy (NCBI): domain Eukaryota; kingdom Metazoa; phylum Chordata; class Actinopteri; order Syngnathiformes; family Syngnathidae; genus Idiotropiscis; species Idiotropiscis lumnitzeri. The sequence continues at coordinate 565,112 of NC_142403.1, forward strand.
CGCGCTCTTCACCCAAAGATTGCCTCACCAACCCCTCAAGATCGCCCCAGAGAACAAACTCTCAAGTGCGTTTTGGCTCACAAATTTTGTTTTATTGAACTTTTGGTTGTTTGGAAATTTTCCCAATACCTCCGACTTTGGAGTGGCAAATAGCTTGAGTACTGGTACCTCACCCACCACCACGCATGCCATGAAAATCCTTGCCAAACATCCCGTAAATTGCAGAGGAACACATTCAGAGGGTGAAACACAAGTTCAACAAGACTGAAACGTTCCATGAAGAATATACAGCTTTCCTCACAGGCATGATTAACAGTTGCTATGCTGAATTGGTGCCAGTGGACCAGCTGAATCGAAGTGGTGGAAAACTTTGGTATATCCTACATCATGGTGTGCATCGTTCAAAGAAAGGTACATTCAGAGTGGTCTTTGACTGTGGTGCATTTAAAGTAACATCACTTAACAGTCAACTGCTTCAGGGTCCAGACCTGAAAAAATTCCCTTCTTGGCGTTCTCACCAGATTCAGACAGGAAGAAATTGACTTGATGGCAGACATCAAAGCCACATTCCATCTGGTTAAGGGGTCTGAAAAACATGTTGACTACCTGTCCTGACTACAGGTGTCATGATCTGTATTTGTTGTTTTTTGGTTTAGTATTTAGTTTCATGTTTTGGCCTTGTGCTCCTGTGTCTTCTGTCTCGTCAAGTCTATTGTGTCCACCTGTGTTCGTTTACCCAAGCCCTTGTGTTAACCAATCAGGTCCTTCCAACCCTCCGTGTCTTGTCCAGGTGCTCCTTGTTGTCTCGTCAATTTGTTTGTATTTAGTTCCCTGGTTGCTTTCAGTTCTTGTTGGTCCATTGTCTGTGTCAGTAGCCCTTGTCAGTTGTCCTGTTCAGTGATCCCTGTCAGTGTCCAGGTCCGCGTCCTTCTTGCCTGTCTCAAGTCAAGTTTTGTTAATTCATGGCATATTTTTTGTTGCTTCCAGTTGTTTTATACTTTTATGTTCTTTTTTGATGAGATTCCCCTTAAGTTTCCCTTGCTTCGCTTCCCTGTATTTTTGGGTCCTCCTCTTCCTCAACCTTCTCATCTAATAAGGCTGAAGGGTCGAGGCTGGTCAAGTGCCCAGCTCTGCCTAGTGCTCTTCTTTCCCCTGGCAGATTGTCTTTGTCCAAGTCCAATTCTTTGATCTCTTTGGCTCTGTGCTGTTGTGGAATAGATGTTAGCACATTACGGCTGCTGCTGATCCATTTAGACAAAGTGAATCCACTGGGAGAGAGCAGTCAGGTCTATTTTTAATATCACTGCTTGTCGTTCAGTCAGCATAAATGTTATTTACTGTGTTTGGCAGCTCAGATGGAAAGGGAGCTGGGTTATTTCAGCAGTCTTTTTCAAGGACAAATTGGCACAACGTGATGACACAGCTCCAAATACATGTAACTTCATTGTTCGTTCAGCCAGATCTTGCTGCATATCCACTTCAAGCCACCTGTGATGGAGCGCCACTTAACTACGTCACTCTCTCACGGCATCAGCCATTTTGTTCCCGTGGACCCACGCTTCATAAAGTTCCCCGCTGACCCGTGCAAGGGTCACGCGGTCATACTTCACAAAGACTGTTTCACCGCTGCCTGCATTTTTTGTGAAACTCATTGCTGCTGTCGGGGCGCACACTCATCACCCGCTCGACACGCGTTCATGCACACACAAGCACACACGCATACACGACAAAACACTCACCGGCATGCTGCCGCCTCGGTTGGACACATCAATGGGCCAAACCAAGATGATACATTATCATGCCTTAAATGGCGATCGGCGGCGGAAGAGGAGGTCACCTGACTATAGACTGAACCATTTTAGACAATTATTTGGATTATTTTGTAGTACATTGACTGCTGTGATGTGAAGACCTTTTATATACATTGCAGATATTATTTATGTGAATTTTGGTTCCTGTTTTCGTGAACAGACATTGAAATTGGAATATTATTATTATTATTTGACATACCCGAGACTATCTCAAATGGTTTGCCCGGAGGGAAGGGCTAATCATTTTTATGGAGTTCCAAATTCATTTTCGATGTCGTCATCGACTTCAGGAGGAACAAGACGGTGCCGCCCCCTCTCTGCATCGAAGGCGTGTGTGTAGAGAGGGTCCACACGTTCAAGTTCCTGGGAGTGCAGATCTCCGATGACCTTTCTTGGACACACAACACCACAGCAGTGGTAAAGAAGGATCACCAGCGTCTGCACTTCCTGAGAGTCCTCAGGAAATTCAACCTGGACAGGAAGATGCTGCTGGCCTTCTACCACTCGTCCATCGAGAGCCTGCTGACGTACAGTGTCTCCACCTGGTACAGCGGCTGCACTGAGGCGGACAGAGTGAGGCTCCAGTGGACGGTCAAAACAGCGCAAAGGATTATTGGCTGCCCTCTCCCCTCACTGTCTCGACATCTACACCGCCCGGTGCCTCAGCGGGGCTCTCAATATCGTCAAAGACAATACCAACCCAAACTCACACCTGTTCGACCTGATGCCCTCTGGCAGGCGCTACAGGTGCATCAAATCAAGGACCAATAGACTGAGAAACAGTTTCTTCCCAAGAGCCATCTCCATTCTAAACTCACACACACACACACGACCACCCGTACCTTGCAGAACAGCAACGTGGTGTGTTTTTATATACCCTATTCAGTATTATTTTCCATTGCACTAACTATTCTCTTATTTATCTAATTTATATATTTAACTGAATTATTGTTGTATTGTACTGGAGAGGGAAACTCTCTAATCTCGTTGCACACTTGAGTACAATGACAATAAAGGGATTTCTGATTTCTGAATCTTTTGAGAGTCCCCCAGCTGTGGAAAACATCCTGCCTGGTTCCGGTTCCAAAGACCCCCCATCCAAAGGAGCTCAATAACTTCAGACCAGTGGCGCTGACGTCTCATCTGATGAAGACCCTGGAGAGACAGGTCTTCGTCCATCTGCGCCCCCTGGTGAGCTCTTTGATTGACCCACTCCAGTTTGGATACCAACCTGGCATCAGTGTGGATGATGCCATCACCTACCTGCTTCACACTTCACTCTCCCTCCTGGAGAAGGCGAAGAGCACTGTGCGGATCATGTTCTTTGATTTCTCCTGTGCTTTCAACACCATCCAGCCCACCCTATTGGGAGACAAGTTGGAGCAGGCGGGAGTGGCCCACCACCTCATTAAATGGCCCCACGACTACCTCACAAACGGGCCACAGTACATAAGAACACAGGATTGTGTGTCTGACGTGCTCCTCTGCATCACGGGAGCGCCGCAGGGAACTGTTCTAGCTCCCTTCCTGTTCAAGGAATTTTACCTCTTCTTTTGACATTTAATTACCCGTTCTTTTGCTGAAATATTGATTGTACTGCTTAACAAGCAAGTGCCTCATGTTGAGAATAGATATTCTATGGACAGCAACAGTAGGGCAGCCACTCTTATTCCTGATTATGTTGTCTCCTCTTAATGGACCATAGAAAACCCACCCTTGGGGTCCTAATATGGCTCGTCTGTTTGACTATTAACCACCTCCCAGCGTTCCAGTAGTCTAGAGACATTTGTGCCAATGAGGAGGTCAATACCAGATTCTATTTCAGGTCTGTTGATATGGTTCAAGTATGACCAGTGAGACAAGTATGTTGTTTTGGAATGTTGTGTTGTGAGACGGGCATGGTTGTGTGAGTGAATGGGTGTCACTTGTATCGTGCTTTTCTACCTATGGTACTCAAAGCGCTTCACACTACACATCAGGTAGTTGCATAAAGTCATCCGAGTTCATTCTTGCTCTTTCCAAACCGCAGATGCGGTAGCTGGCTTCAGGCTTCACTTGATTCATGGTTTGGAGGAGTATGTTTGTTTTTCGCCCTGTAACTTTGAGCCTTCTCATCAGGTTTTCAGTACAGAAAGTAGAGTTGCTGCCATGATCCAAGAATGCATAGGTTTTCAAAACTGTATCAGCCTTGTGGGTCTTGGACTGGTACAATGGAGAAGATGGAAGTCAAAACAGCTAAAGCACAACTGCTAACTTGCGACCACGCACCGCGTATTGCGTTTATGAAGTCGGAAATTTCACCACCTCGAGTACAACATGACGTATTTGCCACAAGCCATTGATGGCAACACCCAACAATAAAACATAACATACCTAGGTCATTAGAATATACTAATTTACAGTGTTAACAAATATTAGACAAATGGGTTATACATATACATGTGGTAACAATTGTGTTTTGCTGAGCAATGTTATTTCCGATTTTCATGATGTGCATCATGCTCGAGATTTCTCTCACCCCCCACCCCTCTCCAAGATGGCGGCGCGCATAGACGCAGCGGCTAACAGCTCTCCCTCCCAGTGCTCCTTATTACTTTTTATTAGTGTTTGCTTGCTCTTATTGGCATCAACTGAGGCACAACATCGATATACCCGCCAGGACATCGTGGACATTGGATATCGATGCGAAATAACCATCACAGAGGAATTTTGCTATGATCGCAAAATTCCGGACGAACTGGCGAGGCTGCCCGGCTCACCGTGGCTTGTCATCGGGACCGGGAGGCGGCGCAGGCGACGCAGAGAGAGGAAGCAGAAGCGGGGCTGCAGGTCCGGTGTCTTGCAACGGCTGTGGCGGCAGCCCCACAGGCAACCACTGCCGAGTCTGTACCTCACCAACGCCAGATCCGTGGTCCACAAAATCGACGATCTGGGATTACAAATCCTGGGAAACCACTATGTGCGTGATAGCAGTGTGATCGTCGTCACGGAATCCTGGCTGCACGCAGACGTCCCCGACGCTAGCATCCAGCTGGCCGGGCGCTCGCTACATCGCGCGGATCGGACGAGGGACACCGGTAAGAGAAGGGGCGGGGGGCTGTGTTTACGTGCATGAGAACTGGTGCGGCGATAGCACGATCGTCGAGAAGCACTCTTCCCCCGACATCGAGTTTATGTCCGTTAAATGCCGGCCTTATTTTCTCCCGAGGGAGCTAACGGTAGTGATTGTCACGGCTGTTTACATCCCTCCCGACGCTAGCACTAGCACGGCGCTCTCGCTGCTCGCGTGCGTCATCAATAAACATCAACGGGCCCACCCTGATGGCGTTCACGTAGTAGCGGGAGACTTTAATAAGGCCAATTTAAAGACTGTACTCCCAGAGTTTCACCAGCATGTCAAGTGCCCAACGAGGGGAGACAACACTCTCGACCATGTGTACTCGAACATCGAGCACGCATACAGGGCCCTCCCACTCGCCCCTCTCGGCCAGTCAGACCACCTGTCCTTGCAGCTCGCACCTGCGTACACCCCTCTCAGACGCAGATTCAGGCCCACCACAAAGACTGTGAAAACCTGGCGTGACGACGCCATGAGTGAATTACAGGACTGCTTTCAAGACACAAACTGGGACCTCTTTGATCATCAGGACTTTGATGTCTACACACATTGTGTACTGGACTACATCAAGTTCTGCATGGAAACTGTGTCCCTACACAGGACTATACGGACCTTCCCAAATGCGAAGCCCTGGATGTCCAGCAGGGTTCGCTCTCTCCTCAAGGCCCGTGACGCTGCCTTCAGGTCAGGCGACAAAGCCCAGTACAGGGTGGCCCGTGCTGACCTGAGTAAAGGCATCAAGCTAGCCAAGGCAATCTACAAGGGGAGGCTGGAGGCCCACCTTGCCAGTAACAGACCACGGGAGGTGTGGCAGGGTCTACGGAGCATCACCAACTTCCGTGGCGGCAGCACGACCTCTGTAGACCCGAGTGCATCGCTGGCAGAGGAGCTTAACTGCTTCTTCACTCGCTTTGACTCGCCCCAACCGTCACACCCCCGCACTTTATGCTCCAACTCCCCCCCACTCATCGTAGAGGAACACGATGTGAGGCGCGCGCTCCTGGCGGTTAACCCCAGGAAAGCTACTGGACCCGACGGAATACCAGGCAAGGTCCTCAGAGCATGTGACCACCAACTGGCACATGTTTTCGGCAGGATCTTCAACCGCTCCCTGGCTCAAGCAGTCATCCCCTCCTGCTTGAAAACTTCCACCATTATTCCTGTCCCCAAAAAGTCACCAGCCGTCCACCTGAATGACTACCGTCCTGTTGCTCTCACGCCAGTCATCATGAAGTGCTTCGAGAGGCTGGTTCTCCAGCACATCAGGGACTGCCTTACTCCCACTCTGGACCCCTACCAGTTTGCATACCGGGCTAACAGATCCACTGAGGACGCCATCGACACTGCTCTGCATGTTGTGCTGGGCCACCTGGAACAACAGCAGAGCTATGCAAGGATGCTCTTTGTGGACTACAGCTCGGCATTCAACACGATCATCCCAGACATCCTCGTCGCCAAACTGGACATTCTCGGCCTCCCTGCCCTCACACGCATCTGGATTAAGGACTTTCTGACCAACAGACCCCAGACTGTGTTGCTTGGCCCCTACACGTCCTGCACCCGCATGCTGAGCACCGGTTCCCCTCAAGGATGCGTGCTGAGCCCTCTCCTGTACGCCCTCTACACCTACGACTGCAGCCCGGCCCACGGCAACAACACCATCGTCAAGTTTGCTGACGACACGACAGTGGTCGGTCTGATCTCGGAAGGTGACGAGACAGCCTACAGAGAGGAGGTAAAGAGACTGACAACTTGGTGCAAGGACAACAGACTGCACCTTAACACTGCAAAAACAAAGGAGATTGTCGTCGACTTCAGGAGGAACAAGACGGTGCCGCCCCCCCTCTGCATCGAAGGCGTGTGTGTGGAGAGGGTCCACACGTTCAAGTTCCTGGGAGTACAGATCTCCGACGACCTTTCTTGGACTCACAACACCACAGCAGTGGTAAAGAAGGTCCGCCAGCGTCTGCACTTCCTGAGAGTCCTCAGGAAATTCAACCTGGACAGGAAGCTGCTGCTAGCCTTCTACCACTCGTCCATCGAGAGCCTGTTGACGTACTGTGTCTCCACCTGGTACAGCGGCTGCACTGAGGCGGACAGAGTGAGGCTCCAGAGGACAGTCAAAACAGCGCAAAGGATTATTGGCTGCCCTCTCCCCCCACTGTCGGACATCTACACCGCCCGGTGCCTCAGAAGGGCTCTCAACATCGTCAAAGACAATACCCACCCAAACTCACACCTGTTCGACCTGTTGCCCTCTGGCAGGCGCTACAGATACATCAAATCGAGGACCAATAGACTGAGAAACAGTTTCTTCCCGAGAGCCATCTCCATTCTGAACTCTCACACACACACGAGAACACCCTTACCTTGCAGAACAGCATTGTGATGTGTTTTTATATACCCTATTCAGTACTGAATTCCTTTGCACTCTCTTATTTATTTATCTAATTTATATATTTGTCTGTATTATTGTTGTTTTGCACTGGAGAGGGGAGCCCTCTAATCTCGTTGCACACTTGAGTACAATGACAATAAAGGGATTTCTAATTCTAATTTCTCTCTCTTATTATTACTCACACACCACATTTTGAATGTGCAGATATTATACAAAATAGATAAGCAAAACAAAACGCTTTGTATTCAGGTTAAATAAAAAAAAGAAAAAATTCAAGTGATGATTTTAGTTTTCTTTAGCACAGTGCATTTTCTCAATTTTATTCATGTGATTTCCGTCCCCTGCAATTGGTTGTCAACCAGTTCAGGGTGTCCCCCGCCTACTGCCCAAAGATAGCTGGGATATTCTCCAGCACCCCCCGCGACCTTTGGAGAAGCGGTACAGATAATGGATGGATGGATTTCAGTCCCACGGGCGGCACGGTGGCCCGACTGGTTAGCACGATGGCCTCACAATACGGTCGGGGTTCGATTCCAGCCTTCCTGTGTGGAGTTCGCAAGTTCTCCCCGTGCCTGCGTGGGTTTCCTCCGCGTACGCCGGTTTCCTCCCACATTCCAAAAACATGCATAGCAGATTTATTGGACACTCTAAATTGCCCCTAGGTATGAGTGTGAGCGCGGACGGTTGTTCGTCCATGTGTGTCCTGTGATTGGCTGGCAACCAATTCAGGGTCTACCCCGCTTACTGCCTGCAGACAGCTGGGATAAGCTCCAGCAACCCCCGCAACCCTAGTGAGGAGAAGCGGTACAGATAATGGATGGATGATTTCAGTCCTTTCTATATTAAAAAAAAAAAAGATATTGGTGCTCATGAAACGTGTGTTTAAAGTACTTCCTTTACTATTTATAGGTAGCGTCTTAATAGTGCTTGGCATAGTGTATCGTTTTTGTTTCCATTCAAAATGCACGAAACTTTCAGACGCTTACGCTAAACATCAATACGTCTATCGTTTGTGAATCACTGCAGCATCACACAACTGCACAGAGACAAGCGTGGCAGCAATTAAAAAAAATATAAATAAATATCAACTCAAAATCGGGAACTGAAAATCGAAAATCGTATCGTTACATCCCTATCAGTAACACATTTTCAGTACATCAAGCTTTCTTTGAGTGAGGAAATCCACTTTCATCCATGTCTTCTAAATTCAGCCCTGTTCTGGTTTTGCTCTGTTTTTTTTTGTAGATAGAGACTTATGTCACTACTTTCTTTTCCCAATGTGCGAGTACCCCAATGTTTCCAGTGTTGCTAAGGCCGTTCATAGGTACTTGCAGCATTAGTAATTATTATAAGTAGTAGTACAAATCAGAATCAATCAGCAAATGAATTCCTCAAGATACTTCAACATGGTCACAATGGCCGGGAATCGAACCCCCAACCTCTAGGTGTTAACAGCTGTGTAACAATTTGGCAACAATGGTCCAGAGTGTTGCCTTCTCTGGTGAAACAATCGAGGCACTGCTTCATCTGGGTAGTTTATGGTTTGGATGTGCTCTATTAAAATCACCCAGGATGATGAACAAAACACAAACACGTCTGCAGTCATTCGTCTTAGTTTACACACACTGACACGTTTTCCTTTGACGGACCATGGCGACAGTGACACTTGGTAGCCAACTTTGTTCTGATAACAGCAAGCTGCTGTAAGTAAAGAAGGTATAATTTTGATAGAGTTTGTACTTGTAATGTATTAGAGCGAGTCTACTTAGTCTATTGTGTTAAAACATTGTTATTTTGTTTATTTATGTTGCTTTAAGTGAAATAAAGCCGCAACAGCCAAATAAAATGTTTTGGCTATTTTGGAGGAATGACAATTGATTCCACTGTTTCCACTTCTATCTGTTTGTAATGCACAATACTTAGTAGTCGTTCAGAAAGTTTGCTCTTGGCCTATTTTTAACTAAAACGGTATAATACTTTTTTGATTTTTTGTTTACTAAATTTACGAAAACTAGACTGAAACTATTTTTGGAGTCTCCGTCGACTGAAACTACTTAAACTATCACAAACAGGAATGACTAACTGTGACAAAAACTAATAAGCATTTTCTTTCTAAATCTAAAATGCCTGCCAAAAACAACACTGGTGACATCTCTCAACATCGTCAAAGACAATACCCACCCGAACTCCCACCTGTTCGACCTGTTGCCCTCTGGCAGGCGCTACAGATGCATCAAATCGAGGACCAATAGACTGAGAAACAGTTTCTTTCCGAGAGCCATCTCCATTCTGAACTCTCACACACACACGAGAACACCCTTACCTTGCAGAACAGCATTGTGATGTGTTTTTATATACCCCATTCAGTACTAAATTCCATTGCACTCTCTTATTTATTTATCTAATTTATATATTTGTCTGTATTATTGTTGTATTGCACTGGAGAGGGGAGCCCTCTAATCTCGTTGCACACTTGAGTACAATGACAATAAAGGGATTTCTAATTCTAATTTCTAATTCTAATAATTATCCATCGAAGTCTTTCATCTGCATCAAACTCTCTAAAAACAACAGCCCTTATGTCTTCCCCCACTACATCCATCAACCGTCGCCCAGGTCCAAACCATCTACTTCTAAACTTTGACTTCTGTTTCCTTCTCACGTAATGTGTAAACGCCACCTGCTCAGCTCCTGCTTTTTTTGACTAACGGTAATAGCCACTCACCAGCTGAACACCTTTACAAATCTTAAGAAACGTTGTTGCCAATTGTCAACAGTGACGCTGGTGTGTCTAACAGGAAGCATTAAATTCTGGCTGAAGGATGTCAACTACCACCCTCTCAGAATTCTCACATTCCTAAGTCCTGTGACACCTGCAGCTACAAAGGGTCTTCACAAACAGAACAGTAAAACTCATGTAGATGCAATTTTGATGATCCCTTATATTACTGTTGTAAAGATTATAGCAAGTTTTATTTCAATCAACAGCGGCTGAATTTTGCTGCTGAATTTTCTGCTACATTTTGAGAATTTTTGTTCGTTGTTTAATCTTAGAGGTTCCTAACTTTTATTCAAACACACACAGTAGACAATGTAGTTTTTTGAGGTGAACATTTATTCTTTAATTCAACATGGGAGTTGGGAGTAACACATCATTAAAAACATATGGTGAAAAGGGTGTAAAAGAACGAGACTATAACATTGAAATAAAAGAAAACAATTAGAGCAATCAAATATAGAAAATTTTGGCGCAAGCTAGTGTTAACGTTCTCAAAAGGTGCACATGAGGTTCCATTACTAACTTAACCGACTTTTAAATCAATTCTAAGCACCAATTTAGTTCGGTACCCTGATAATTTACGCTCACTGATTGTCCTTGGGATGGATGAGTCCTGATAAGAGCTTTGCAGTCAACTTGACTAAGTGGTGAAGACACAAGGTGTCAGGAACAGTTGGAGGTAAAATTGAATAATTAAAAAGGCAGAGAAAAATGAAACAGTGGTCTGGCATCACACTTTCATACGGGCGGGCACAGTGCATGAGGCTGCTTGATATCAGGCCCTCTTGCGGAGGAGCATTGGACAGCATTCTGAGCGCTTGCTGTGGCCAACAGTTCCTTTGGGCACGGTAAGCATGCCTTTAGGTGCAGCTGGTGTCTTTTCATCCACGACGCCGGGCTGAGACCCATGAGCACTTAACTCAACAAAGGTCCCTGGCAGGAGAGAAACAGAGACCGCATGGCAGAAACCATGAAACGGAGAACAACAGAGGAGGCCACAAAGAGAGCGAGTGACAGGAAGTTGCATCAGCTTTATACTATGAGTTGCTCAAGTCAGGCCACTCCTGCAGGCTCATGTGAGGTAAGGTAAACTCTGTAAAGAATTTGTTCTGTTCATGAACTAAGGACAAAGGCCCTTTTGCAGTTCAGAGTGTCACAGGATGTAGTAATTCTGGTGGAGGATGGTCCTTCATGACCTTCGCCAGAAGTTTTCTGTTAGACACTCCGGTGTCACTGTTGATAATAAGGAGCTAAGCTTTTCGAGGAAGCGTTTCACCGATGATTTGTGATTTGTTTTGCTATGTTTTGTCAGATGGGCAGAATTCAGGCCTGGAGTTTTTCACTCTGGAATTTGACGCTGTTTGAAATAACAGTGCTAACAATGAACACTTTTATGTTAAATAAAAACCCAATTGAAACAATAGCCAAGAGTCAGCTTTCCAGAAATTGTCTTGTGTGATTGACTAAGGTCAGTTGGAGTCACTGTACACTTTCCGTGGTGTTTGGTAATGCATATGGTGTCGAGCAATTTTGTGTGTGGTCTGTTTCTCCTTCTCTCTCCTACCACAGAACATATCTCTCTTCTTCTCTTTTTACACTCGACCACCCACTAGCTAATGTAGTTCTCGAATAAGTATACAGTAAAATAGAGTGACTGTTTTAGAATTTTAACCTAAGGACACACTCCCACCTGTGAACTGGCCAACTGTCATCCAGCTAGCATACCAGCAAACTAGCCACTGCTAGCCCGGAGTGCTAGCCCTGGTTTCCGGATCCCGTGCTTAATGGTGCAAGATGAGACAAATAAAACAATCTCTGAACTGAGAGAGCTAGTCCATCGTCTGTCGGAAGAACGGCGTAGAACAGCCATCACCAAATGGCGGACTGCGGTCCGGATCCGGACCAAGAAACGGTTCAGACCGGACACATGACCAATGTATGAGGATTTTTTTTCAGGGCGCATTCGCAAATGTTAACACTGCAATTCTAGTTAATACGGAAAAGGCGTCACTGATTTGAGCCAATCAAATCTTTTGTTTACGACCCACTGCCAATTGCGCAGCAGACCGGAAGAGAGTGCTGCTGACTGTATGCCTTGCTAAAAAGTAAGCAAGGTCAATGCGTGTTGTTTTAAATGAATGGACGGAGAAATTTAGTTTCGCTCTGGCTGCAGCCGATTCAAAACCAGTGTGCATCACATGCTCCGAAACCGTCGCAACATTGCGAAGCGCCAAAGCACCGCCCTTTTGTGCAAAGTTATCCGCTGAAGTTTGAGGTGAGCGCACGCAAAAACATCGAACTTTGAGTGCAGTATAACAGATTTTTACATTTTCGTTCACAGCCCAGCGGCATGCAAACGAATGTTCACTAAAAGTAAACTAAAACATTAAGTGATGGGGAAATTGTGAAGGAGTGCTTAAATGCGGGTGCACAAACATTATTTAAAGGAAAACACAAAGGCCAGATGTGTGAAATAATCTACCAAATCACAATGGCCCTGACTCCGTTCCAACCCAGATTTAAATCACTGGCAGGGCAGTCACAAACTCATTTTTCTCATTAAGAGAAGTTAAAAAAATATTCAAAAGAAAAGGTGGTGTCAAAGCTCATTTTGAATTAGTTTTTCATGAGGACAGACATTTTTACTGATTGTGTACGGAACATGTTGACCTGTTTTACTTGGATAATTGGGCTTTCCGGTTTTTTTTAAGCTGATAACTCTTTGATTTAAGAAAAAAAGGTAAGTAAGTAAGTTTCGTATGGCTACACCTCTATTCATAGAGGTGTGGGTCCGGGAGCGAAACAGAGTTTCGGTTCGGACGCCGGGTTTATGGATCATTCTTGGTTTCCCCGTATGGGTACTCTGCCACCGCACGACGACAACGTGATGATCCGGCGCGGCGGCGAAAAAATGGTAAAAGATGTTAACTCAGCAGTTTTTTTTTTTTATTTTATTTTATTTTTTTATAGAAAAAAAGGTAAAAGATGTTAACTCAATGCTTAGCACTTGATATATTTCTGCAGGAGATATTTTAACGTTTTTTTTCTGGAAGTGGCACCCTTAAGTTCCTGGAGCCACATTTTCTTGAATGTGAAATAAACGCCTTATATTTGTTTGACTGGCAAAGGTGTTTAATGGGAACATTGCTAAATATTTATTATATAAGTGTGCTCTGTTGAAACTGACTTAATATTGAAACCATATAAAAATGTGAACATAGGCTAGACATTAAGGGAAGTTGGACTTTGGTTTGGACCTTTTCATCTGAAGAAATTTTACTCGTGGACCTCTGTGACTATTAATTGAATACCTCTGGTGTAGAAAATAGTCCATCATCTCATCTTTCACACCACGTTTCCCACAACTCTCTGCTGTCATTATGGATGGGAACTCCAGCGGGATCATGACGGCTGCGAGTGTAACTGAGGCTCCGCTGACGGACACAGTGAGATGGGATCCAGCTACCTGCGGGCCCATCCTGCTCAACACCACTGCATGGTACCACCTGGGTCAAGGTGGTGTCCCTCAGCCAGAGGAGCAGACAACAATCTTCCCGCCCTCGACTGGTCCTGGAGAATCGTTTTTCCGCTGTGACAGAGGATTCTCCTGTTGACATTGCTGCGCCCACGTCGGCCGTTGCATCTGACACCGGGAATGGGGTCCCAGGTGCTCTTTCAAATTCCCTGCCACTCATGACGCTGAATTTGGCCGGAGAGGGTAAGTCCACACGTGCCCCGCCAGCCGCTCACACGTAATGCTGCTCAAGGACCACACACGAGTGGGCCACAACATCGGCGCCACTCACCAGTGCCGTCCTCAGGGGGCACCATTTTGGACAACGTGGTCAGGATTCTCTCCACAGAGTCCGCGGTTTCCCTGGTGCTCCTTCACATCCTCTGTACTCACCAACCACTGTCATTCTTGGCGAGAGCATCATTAAACACACACGCTACATAGGTACCATCAGCCGCAGTTATCCCAGAGCCAAAGTTAACAACATAGAAAACGTCCTGCCTGATGTTCTTCTCTCTCTTCCACCATCGGTATCCCGGCACATTGTCCTTGTGGGGACGTATGAAGCAGTGCGCCGACAATCAGAGCAGACCAAGCAAGATTTTAATGTCATTTTCGACTTGCTAAAAACTTGCGGGCTGTCAATCTGGATAAGCGGCACTTTGCCGACGCTATCCCACGGCAGCAAGCGCTTCAGTCATCATTTAAGCCTGATCATAGGGCTGGGCGTTATGGCTCAAACTATATCGTGACGCAAGTATGTTATATCGGTCAGTATCAATATATATCAAATTATTATTGTCATTATTAATTATTTTTTTCTTTCTTACAATTGAAAATTAAAAAGGGGAAAGGGTTGAATTCCGATTTGTTTTATTTCAAAATGTAACATTTAACCTTCAAAATAAACTATAAAAAAAGTCAAACGCACGCCAGCCTCCCTTGTGATGCGTGTTCAGGGAGGGTGCTTGTTAGCCGCTTAACTGCTACGTAGGCTGGCCTCGCTTCTCCGGAGGTCTCGTGTGCTGGAGTTATGGGCCGTTTCGTCCAGTGCGTGTCCACGGAGGATGCTTGTCATCGGCTTAACTGCTACGTATGCCGGCCTTGCTTCTCCGGAGGTCTTGTGTGCTGGAGCTACGGGCCGTTTCGTCCAGTGGGCGTCCGCGGAGGGTACTTGTTAGTGGCTTAACTGCAACGTACGCCGGCCTCGCTTCTCGGGAGCACTCGTGTGATGGAGCTACGGGCCGTTTCCTCATGTCGGCCAGTAAGTCGACCTTTCGCCTCCCGTTTTTTTTTTTGCTTGTTTTGAGTCCCGCTAGCTCAGCAGCGCATGCGTAAGCCTCAGGTTGTATTTCCTAAATGGGAGGGAGTTTGTGACGAGTTGGGCCGTGATAGGTCGAATCTGCTCAGTTTTTTTTTTTGATCAATAATTTATCAATACCATTTTCTATTGATATCAACACCCAACTATCGCGATACATATTGATATTAAATTATGGTCACAGCCCTACCTTAACACATGGCTCATACGCACTTGCGAACTCTTGGTTTTGCTTTTATTGACAATTTTAACCTATTTTGGAATCATCGCTCTTTTTACCAGCTGGACGGTTTTCATCCGAGCTTCCTGGGTAGCTCGATTTTATCAGCTAACATTCATTATGCCGTCATTCATTACGCTCCCAGCTGACACCTATGGACAAATCACCCAGCCCGTTTTCCCACTCCTAGCTCTACCGCTGACCACTGCAATAACAACTTCACTACACCCACCTACAGGCCAATTTCAGTTTATTTCAATAGCTCCCGACAGGCCCCCATTATTATTACCACCCACACCAGATATTTTCTCAGTTCAAACCATTCCACGCGGATGCTTCCCCCCCCACACACGATCATTCTTTTACCTGTTAACATTTTAAATCCATGCGACCATGAACGCACGTCCAGCACAAACATTAACCTGCCTGTGCTAAACGTGCGCAAAAACAAAACTTTTATCCTAAACAACCTGATTTCAGACAACCTAGATAGAAGGTATTCTTTTATCTGAGACATGATTAGGTACAGATGCTCCAGTTGCTCTCACCGAGGCTTGCCCACCGAATTTTAAATGTTTATTTTCGAACACAGACCGTAAAGAGGAGGCGAGACTGTCAATTGATGATTTTCTTTTAACAGGTATTTATAATAATAATAATAATAATATTCCCTTTATTAGTCCCACAATGGGGAAATTCGAGATTCAAACCCAGGTCTCCTGGGGAGACTGGGTCCTGAACGCGGCGCCTTAGACCACTCGGCCATCCTGGCAGCCTTATCTTTTTTACCAAAGGAAACACTGGAAAGTTTTGCCCTGGTTGATGCAAGGAAACTTGGTCGAGTTTTCTCTCAGGTAAATCAAACAACCTGCCTTTTAGATCCAATTCCCACTTTGCTTTTCAAGGCATTATATGGATTTTTCGAGGAACAAATTTTAAATATAGTTAATTGCACTCGTCAGACTTGTCTTCCCCACTGCCTTTAACACAGCGGTGGTGAAGCCCCTTCTGAAGAAGAGCAATTCAGAAACCTGTGTTTTAAATAATTACAGACCTGTATCCAACTTACCGTATTTAAGTAAGATTTTAGAAAAATTGGTTTTCCTACAGTTAAATTATTTTTTTAAATAGAAATAATGTTTTAGAGAAATTTCAATCTGGTTTTAGAATGAAACACAGTATAGAGACAGCTTTTTAAATGGTTTCAGGTGCTTTGCAGATGTGAAAAAACTCAGTCTTGGTGCTCCTGGATTTAAGCGCCGCTTTTGACCACATTTTATTAAATAGACTTAAAGACCTAGTGGGCATCTCTGGTATTGCTTTTAACTGGTTTTATTCCTCTCTCACAGGCAGACGTTAAATTGCATTTTAGATATTAAGTCATGGATGGCAGAGAATTTCCTACAGCTCAATCAGGACAAAACAGAGGTTTTAGTTATTGGTCCAGAAGGTCTGAGAGAGAAACATTTACCAAAACTACAAGATTTTAAACTCTCACAATGTGTGAAGAACCTGGGCTGTCAAGATATCGCCTTGCGGCGATGAGGAGGTGGACCCAAAAGGCGAGGAGGCAGGAGGTGGATAGGGTTAAGGGAATTTATTGACACTCTCAGCAGGGACAAACAACGGGGCGTGGACAAATCAACAACAAAAGGCAACAAAAACGAGACGGGAACGAACCAGGCGGACAGGGAATGATGACACGAGCAAAAACAGGAACGAACCGCGAGTTGTGAGAGTCCGTGGTGCAGCAACAGGGAGCCAAACGGGATAATGACCCGACACTGGGTTGAGGGCATGGGAGGTATAAATAGTCCGGTAATCAGGGGAGCAGATGGGGAGCAGGTGTGTGATCGTGAACTGGGAACAGGTGCGTGGCTGGTGAGAATGAAAACAATAACACAAAGCACATGGCAGGGAGGTGACGAAAACAATAACAAAAGACACATGGCAGGGAGGTGACGAAAACAATAACAAAAGGCTGTCATGCCCGACGCGGATCATGACAGTACCCCCCCCTCAAGGGACGGATTCCAGCCGTCCCCAAGACTAACAAAAAAGAAAAAACCATGTCCCAAAAACAAGGGTGGGCGGAAGGGGTCGGGAGGTGGGTCAACGACCCGTGATCGAGGCCGGTCTGGCGGATGCCCGGGGGGCCAGACCAGCGAGTCCTTTCGTGGCCCTTCAGGGGGCCGTGCGGGTGGCCAGACCAGTGCGTCCCGATGGGGACATTCAGGCGGACGTCCGGGACGACCCGAACTCCACCTTGAGTCCGCTGATGGGGCTGAGACGAGGGGCGGCGGCGGGACGCTGGGTGCTGCAGAGGACGGAGCTTGGACCGGCGTTGAGGCGGGCGCAGCCGAGGCAGGAACTTGGAGCGATGGCGGGACGTCGGACGCCGCCGAGACGGAGACGAGGCATGGTGGAACGCCGGACCCCGCCGGAGCCGGGACGAGACGTGGCGGTGGGACGTCGACCGCCGTCGAGGCAGGCACTTGGTGCGGCGGCTGGTCGTCGAACCCCGCCGAGACCGGAACATGGAGCGGCGGCTGGTCGTCGAACCCCGCCGAGACAGGAACGTGGAGCGGCGGCGGCAGCTGGTCGTCGAACCACGCCGAGACAGGAACGTGGAGCGGCGGCTGGTCCTCGAACCCCGCCGAGACAGGAACGTGGAGCGGCGGCTGGTCCTCGAACCCCGCCGAGACAGGAACGTGGAGCGGCGGCTGGTCCTCGAACCCCGCCGAGACAGGAACGTGGAGCGGCGGCTGGTCCTCGAACCCCGCCGAGACAGGAACGTGGAGCGGTGGCGGTTCGTCGGATGCCGCCGAGGCAAGGGCGGCAGGCGGCGGCTGGTCATCGTCCACCGCCGAGGCAGGAATCTGGATCTGTAGTGGATCGTCGGACGCCGCCGACACGGAGGCGAGAAGGGACGGTGGTTCATCTGGCACCGCCGGGGCAGAGGCGAGAGGCGGCGGCGTGTCGTCCTCCACCACCGGTGCAGGAGCTTGGGGCGACGGCGGATCGTCGAGCACCGCCGAGGCAGCGACGGGAAGCGATGGCGTGTCCTCGGGCGCCGCCGGGACAGGGAATTGGGGTGGCGGCGGACCATCTGGCGCCGCCAATGGAGGGATTTGGAGCGGCCGGGGGCCGGGCGCACCAGAGGCCGGGACTTGGAGCAGCGGCGGGCCAGGTGCAGCGGGGACAGGGACTGGTAGCGGACGCAGGACGTGCTCCGCCGGAGCCCGGACTGGTGGCGGACGCAGAACGTGCTCCGCCAGAACAGGGACTTGTGGCGGACGCGTGGCGTGCTCCGCCGGAACAGAGACTTGTGGCGGACGCAGGGCGTGCTCCGCCGGCACAGGGACCTGTGGCGGACGCCTGGAGTGCTCCGCCGGAACAGGGGCTGGTGGCGGACGCATGACGTGCCCCGCCAGAACAGGGACTTGTGGCGGACGCAGGACGTGCTCCGCCGGAACAGGGACTGGTGGCGGACGCAGGGCGTGCTCCGCCGGACCAGGGACTTGTGGCGGACGCAGGGCGTGCTCCGCCGGAACAGGGACTTGTGGCGGACGCAGGACGTGCTCCGCCAGAACAGGAACTTGTGGCGGACGCAGGGCGTGCTCCGCCGGAACAGGGACTGGTGGCGGGCGCAGGGCGTGCTCCGCCGGAACAGGGACTTGTGGCGGACGCAGGGCGTGCTCCGCCGGAACAGGGGCTGGTGGCGGACGCAGGACGTACTCCGCCAGAACAGGGACTTGTGGCGGACGCACGGCGTGCTCCGCCGGAACAGGGACTTGTAGCGGACGCACGACGTGCTCCGCCGGAACAGGGACTTGTGACGCTGGCGAGGCGCCGGAGGGGGGGTCAGCAGCTCTCAGGAGGCCAGAACGGGCCCCCCCAGCTTGGGGTGAGCCGGGACGGGGCGTATCAACTGGCGGGGAGCCGGAACGGGGTTCAGCAGCTGGCAGGAAGTCCGGACGGGACTCAACAGCTGGGGAGGAGCCGGAACAGGACTCATCCGCTGGCGGGGAGCCGGCACTTGACTCATCCGCTGGCGTGGAGCCGGAACGGGGCTCGGCAGCTGGCGGGGAGCCGGGAAGGGGCTCGGCAGCTGGCGGGGAGCCGGAATGGGGCTCGGCAGCTAGCGGGGAGCCGGAACGGGGCTCAGCAGCGAGCGGGGAGCCGAGACGGGGCTCAGCAGCGGGCAGAGCGCCGGGACGGGGCTCGGCAGCTGGCGGGGAGCCGGGAAGGGGCTCGGCAGCTGGCGGGGAGCCGGGAAGGGGCTCGGCAGCTGGCGGGGAGCCGGGAAAGGGTTCAGCAGCTGGCGAGGAGCCGGGATGGGACGCTGCGGCTGGGGGGCAGCCGGGAAGGGACGCTGCGGCTGGCGGGGAGCCGGGAAGGGACTCAGCCGCTGGCGGGCAGCCGGGAAGGGACGCTGCGGCTGGCGGGGAGCCGGGAAGGGACTCAGCAGCTGGCGGGGAGCCGTGGCAGGGCTCAGCAGCTGGCAGGGAGTCGGGACGGGACTCAACAGCTGGCGGAGAGCCGGGACAGGGCTCAGCAGCTGGCGGGGAACCGGGACGGGTCTCAGCAGCTGGCAGGGAGTCGGGACGGGACTCAACAGCTGGCGGGGAGCCGGAACGGGGCTCATCAGCTGTCGAGGAGCCGGGACGGGGCTCAGCAGCTGGCGGGGAGTCGGAGTGGGGCTCTGGAGGCAGCGTCTGATGAGGGACCGGCACTGGAGGCTGCATGGTGTGGGCAGCTGACGGGGAGGCTACGTGGGTGGTTGCAGCTGGCATGGAGGCGTGAACCTTTTCAGCCTGCTTTAGGTCAGCCAGCTGTGCCTGCAGCGAGTAAAACTGCCTCATGCTCTCCACCGTCTGATCCTCCAGCGCCGCGATCTGAGCGGTCAGCTCCTGGAGAGTCTCCCGGGGTGGTGCCTCGGCGGCGCCCTTCCCCGCTATTGAGGCCACCCGCTCCGCTATCTGGGCCAGTTTTTCACTCAGCTCAGTGCGGCGGGAGTCCATCAGGTAGACGACCCTTGCGAGCTCGTCCTCGTAAGCGGGGTAAGCTGGTAACGAGGCAGACGTGGCGCTGAGCTGTTCGGCGGGTTGGTGGGGGGGGTCCGTGCGGCGGTGTCCATGACGCCGCCGCGAGCCCCTCGCTGGGTCCTTTTTTCGTGGTCGGGTCATTCTGTCAAGATATCGCCTTGCGGCGATGAGGAGGTGGACCCAAAAGGCGAGGAGGCAGGAGGTGGATAGGGTTAAGGGAATTTATTGACACTCTCAGCAGGGACAAACAACGGGGCGTGGACAAATCAACAACAAAAGGCAACAAAAACGAGACGGGAACGAACCAGGCGGACAGGGAATGATGACACGAGCAAAAACAGGAACGAACCGCGAGTTGTGAGAGTCCGTGGTGCAGCAACAGGGAGCCAAACGGGATAATGACCCGACACTGGGTTGAGGGCATGGGAGGTATAAATAGTCCGGTAATCAGGGGAGCAGATGGGGAGCAGGTGTGTGATCGTGAACTGGGAACAGGTGCGTGGCTGGTGAGAATGAAAACAATAACACAAAGCACATGGCAGGGAGGTGACGAAAACAATAACAAAAGACACATGGCAGGGAGGTGACGAAAACAATAACAAAAGGCTGTCATGCCCGACGCGGATCATGACATGGGCGTCATTTTTGACTCTGAGCTCAGTTTTATTCCTCATATTAAAAATGTAACCAAGATTGTTTTTTATCACCTTAAGAATATAAGCCGGAGTCCGCCCGTTTCTCTCTCAGGGTAACACGGAGGTGCTGATGCATGCTTTTATTTCCCGTCGCTTATAATATTGTCATGCCCTGCTCTCTTGTCTTTCCAAAGAGTATTTCCAGTGTACAACTACTTTCGAATTCAGCCGTGCTGGTGCTGACGAGGACCAGAAGTCGGGCACATATTACACCAGTTTTAAAATCGCTATATTGGCTCCCCGTGTGTTTCAGGATTGATTTTAAGGTGCTTCTATTAGTTTTTAAGTGTCTTAATGGTCTTGGGCCATCTTATTTATCCGACCCTCTCTTCTCATATCAACCCTCGCGGACCCTGAGGTCCTCTGGCTTTATAGTTATTCCGAGAGTGAGGACCGGAACACATGGTGAGGCTCTAGTCAGCAATTCTGGTCCTCGTCTGTGGAATAGCCTGCGGCCGTGGGCTGTCATTCCTCTCAGTGCGGTTTACCTACCTTGGGTACATTTTCCTCATATGGTTTCTCTGTGACTTGCCATGTCTTTCTGTCTTTCCATTTTGACAGTTTGTCAGGTTGTGTGAATGCAAGTGTTCTGTGTGTATGCGAGTTCAGGTATGCATGTGGATAGTCGGGTGGGTAGGAGTGGGTATTTGTTTTTTGTTATTATTGGGATGTTTTTATTGTACAGCACATTGAGCTGCATTTCATACATGAAAAGTGCGATATAAATAAGATTTGATTTGATTTGCTACAATAGACATATTAGACAAGTGCTCTTTTCTTTAGCTTGAAACAAAGTGAAGTCAATCCCTCCTCATAGGCAGTTCCTCCCGAAGTGCAGTGTTGGGGTAAAGCATTACAAAAGTAACAAAAGTAACGTGTTACAGTAATATGCTACATTTTGGCAGCAACCAAGTAATTCTTAATTTTTTTCTTAGAGTATTATTACACTTAGTGAGTCTGGAAACAAATTCGCGGGACCTTAGCGTAAATTTAATCCAATATTTCGAAAGGAAGTGCTGTTTACCTCCTCACTTAATGAGTAAACTACAAAGAGGAGCAATCGTCACAAGTTCCTTGACTACCTGCGAATGTAATGCAGCAATGTTGAATGGGTTGTTGGGAACTCTCTTTGAAGTGTTTTGTTTCTATTTACATGATGTTCAGCTTCCTTAATGGCTGTAAAGTTATTGTTTGTTGCACCAATCGCTGATGGTTTCATCAAAGAAAATGCAAAACATATACTCAAAATAAAAGCAGGAATAAACCTCAGTAAAAAGCAGTGAATAAATTGCGAAGAATTGAGTCATTGTGCTTTTTAGGTGTTATTTCAATTAATTGCCATCAATTGCAGTTGTAAAACAGCGGTCATTCCGATTGTCTGTTCGCAATCAAAATGCAATTTGTCTGCCTTGAAGCCAAAGACGTGCGATGGCCGAAGAAGCCATGCTACAGCACCTCCAATCGAACAAACTACAATACGTACATTTAAATTAGAGTCTAATGCACTTGTTTATTATCTCCATATTTTTGCTAATTTACCTCGAACCTTTGCTGTGTAGTAAAGATAATTACAACTAACTGAACTTTGAAAATTGTAAGGTCAGTTTTGACTATACCAATACGTACAGTATTTTTGCTTTCATTACATATGCCCCTTTTTCTGTTTTATTAGAATTATCAATTATCCATAATCCAACACTATTTTTGTGTGTAAATTAATTTGAGTATGTGGATAATTTTATTCATGGTTTAGCGTATGGGATTATTTATTTACCGGACAAAATATCAGTTCCAATATTTATATTAAAAAATAAACCTTATTGATAACTTGAACTATAGATCAAAGCTAGTGATCTCCCACCGTAGAGTCGCAACATTTAATATTATAGCTCACACT
Organism: Idiotropiscis lumnitzeri; assembly: GCF_059441095.1. Taxonomy (NCBI): domain Eukaryota; kingdom Metazoa; phylum Chordata; class Actinopteri; order Syngnathiformes; family Syngnathidae; genus Idiotropiscis; species Idiotropiscis lumnitzeri. Next base: position 587,913 of record NC_142403.1, read on the forward strand.
ACATAGTTAAATATTAAATATCTTTATTACAATTTAACGTTACCAGCTACAGTATGGTAGAAAATGTTGCATTTTCCTTTCAAAGTATCAAAATCATTATTAAATAAATTAGAATTAGAATTAGAAATCCCTTTATTGTCATTGTACTCAAGAGAGCTCCCCTCTCCAGTGCAATACAACAATAATACAGACAAATATATAAATTAGATAAATAAGAGAGTGCAATGGAATCCCCCATTTAAAAAAAAAATAAATAAAATAAAATACAATACAATAGAACTTTATTTATTCCCCCCGCAGGAGTTTCGCTCACTTCCGTTAACTCAGCATTTCCATTCTGTTGTAGCTTTTGCAATAGCGCTGCGGTTCAATGTTATCGTGTCTTGGGTTTTAGAATTGTTGTGACCGTTCTCGGCCACAGTACATAACGCTACAATGACAGTAATAATGTAAAGGAACTTATTACTTTCACTTGTAATACGTAATATATTACATTTTGGAAGTAACTTGGCCAACACTGCCCGGGTGTCTGGTGCAAAATCAGCTTCATCATAGATGATGAGTTTTTGGCTCTTTAGTTGCCAACAATAATGTGATATATCCAAACTCACTTGCCGTACAGTGACGATCCACTACAGGTTAAAAGGAAGGGAACAAAAAAAAAAACTTTTGAAAATGTTTGAATGATCACCGGAATATTACAGAATTTAGGGTCTTTTCCTCTTCATACAGGGGCTCATCACTACAAAGCTGGTGTCACTGTTGAGAGAAACGCATCGTCCACAAAGTCCAAAATATTGGGGCAATATTCTTAGAGGTTGATGTGGCCATAAGTAGGGATATCCACATACATTTTTGGCAGCTTTCTGACATATTAAGCAAAGTAAGCATTTTATTTTTTTTGACATGACGTGCAATTCTACATCATGTCCTCGGCCCTCGTTCTTTACCAATACGTACATTACTGACATATCTTCCCACGTTACACAATAACAGACTCTCACATGCAAACTTTGACCGATTTGTTGTATATAAACCTGCATACATTATTTTCAGTGAGGCCGTAATTAGCTGAAGCAGATAAGACAATCATCAATCAAACGAAAATGTTTGTTTATATTTTTAATATCTTGGTGATAAGCAACTCAACATTAGTATTTCACAACACAAAAGTAACTACTAAGATAAATTGAATTAAAAATTAGCATCGCAGGGAGGTTCTCTTAGCATGCTTTGCGCAAATAAGGATGTAAATAGCATTTAAAATGCATGTTTTGTGTCAATTATATTTCTTCTTTTTGTATTCTTCTTTAGTTGTTTCATTATTGTCGAGTATGCTATTCAGATTGCTGTTATATGATAATTTTAGTTTTTGATTGATTTCAGTTTTCGATTTGACACTTTGTTATAACTAATGAAATGTGTCCTGTCCTTTTGTGAGAGGAAGTGTGATCTGCTCAGAAAAAATTAAAGGGTGGATATTCTTCACTGACTGGTGAGCGCCACGGTGATAAAAAACTATGTTTTTAGAAGTCCGTGCCTCAAGTGTCTTGTTTGGCGGCCTCTGCCTCTTTTGGACCCACGCGTAGTGATATATCACATTTGTTCTGGAATAGTATATTGGCGGATTACACACGCAAGAGAGGCTGGGCGTGATTCTGTCGGCGAGATGGGCGGCCGTGGGTACTTAACCCTATTTGGGACAATTATAGAGTGGGACTAAGCTTTCGTCTTTGCTTAGTCCATCCTTTTTGAAAACCTTCTTGTTCTCTGGCCTCCATCCCAAGAATGGGCATCTGTGCAATGTTTGGCAGAATTTGTAAACACCAGAAGCTCTGTGTTTATGGAGTTTTTAAACCTTTGAAAGCTATTTATTATAATGCAATACATCTTTTGTCATGATCCGTCTGTTTGTTGTTACAGCTGAGTGGGCGTTCCCTCCTGCGCTCGTTCCCGTCGCATGTCACCTGGCCGGGAGAGACGCGCCCACGAGCCACACAGCTGAATCGCATTTCGTCCTTGATTACGGGCTACTTAAGCCACCGTCGCGGGCCAGTGTATTATCCAGCGTTGCTCACGCTCATGTTCTGTGTACTAGTTCTCTGCCCTGTTTACTCCGTGTGTAGTCTATTGCGTTTTTCTGTTTATTTAGTCCAGCTACACCTCGGCCCGCTTTTCGTTCTCGTTTCGTTGTTTGGGTTCTTCCTTATCCTTTTGTGGTAAGCCATTCTCCGTTATTCGTGTTGCTTGCATTTGCAAGCGCTTTCTTTTTATTCGTTATTCCTTTCCTGGTTTGAGTGTCTCCGCCAGCGTTTTTCGTTCTCGTCACCTGCGACGATTGTAATTATAGATAACCTATTGCCATTTATACTCCCTAATTATACATATCAATATATTCTTGTTGATTGATTCATAACCTGACGGTCATAATAAATATCTTTGTAAACCTCTTTTTTTCGTGTCAGCGTTTGAAGAGTCCACCCTCCGTTTTCCAGCCATGGCTGGAAAACGATCGTGACATCTTTATTCAAATAAACTATACATTTTTCCAAATAATCCGTGGACTCTGGGGAAGCCGCTTTGTGGAGGAGCAGTCCGCAATGATAGATACGACTGCCGCCAGTCATGATGGTTGCTAACATAGGTAATTCAGAGGAGAGCAGTTGACCACAGAGCTGTACTGGAGCACCGCAAACCATCATTTGGATTTACAGTTAAGCACCCAACTAGAGGTCAACTACGGCCTATTGTGTGTGCAAATGAATAAAATCCAATAAATTGGTGATCACCCTACGAATGTTAGAATTATTTTGAGCCTTGCATTTCCGCAAATTGTGCTGGATCACGTGACTCGTTGACCTACCTTTGTTAGGTCACATGAACAAAATTTTACATTGTTCACTGCCTTATGCGTGTGTGGTGATTAATGGTGTGGTATCTTAAAAACGTTTTGGTAAATTTATGGGATTGAAGGATTGGCTGGAAACACTAGAAAAGTGACGAAATACTCGGAAATATAATATTAAAGCAGGTAACATTAGGAGGGAACAGAACGGAATTTATTTCTAAAAGTAATAAAACACCCGACAGTGAGACGTCACAATACCGTAGGTGAGGGGTTGTGTGTCCCAATGATCCTAGGAAGAACGGCCCCCTTGATGAGAACCCGAGTGGTGTTCTGTTATTGGACTTCTGTTCTTGTAATGATTTGACTCTGACGAACACCATATTCAAACGTAAGGGTCCACTTGGCACCAGGACACCCTGGGCCACACTTCGATGATGACTTTGTGGTCAGGTCATTGGATAAGCAGCCACATGTTTTAGACCCTCGGGTAAAGAGAGGGAGGAAGCTGTCACCGGATCACCATCTGGTGGTGAGATGGCTCCGGAAGATGTCAGTCCAACCTGGTGTACCCAAGCGTGGGAGCGGATGGCCGAGTGACATTGTGTCAGAGTGGACAATATTGTATGCCTCAATTGTTGAGGCGGTTCATTGGAGTTAGGTGTTTGGTGCCGAGGGTTTGCCAAGACAAAAACACGGACATGGGAGGAGTTCGGCCAGGCCTTGCCAACCAACTTCCAGATGGCTTATAGGAAAGTCTGGTCCATCTATGGTCATGAGCACTGGGTCTTGACCATAGATGGATGGATGGGCTCTCACTTAGAAAAAGGTGAGAAGCTCGGTTATCCGCAAGCGGCTCAGGGACAAGCCGCTGCTCCTCCGCATTGAGTAGCTAAATTAGGCAGCTCGGGCATCTCGATGGGATGCCACCTGGCCGCCTCCCTGGTAAGGTGTTCCAGGCATGTCCCACTGGGGGGAGACCCTGAGGATGACCCAGGACAGGCTGGAAAGACTAGGTCTCCCAGTTGGCTTCGGAACAGAATCTCCCAGGAGGAGCTGGATGATGTGGCTGGGGAGAGGGAAGTCTGGGCTTATGATGACAAGATGTACATGATTAATTTTGATGGGTTTATGGGTTTGTTGAAGAGGCTGAAAAGCACAACATATGGTTAAAAGACAAAATCATACCAAATAATGAGTGTTTTTCAAATGTCAGTCAATGACTTTCTATAAGTGAAACATTTCGGCGCCGCGCGAGTGGCTGCCTGTTTAGAGCAGCGTGGCTCACTATTGAGCCTTTTTTGTGTTTTTTTTCCTTTACCCTGTTTTACTTTATTTTACCTCATCGCAGCAATGGGCATCCAACTTGCGGTAGTTTTACTGCTGTTGGGGATTGTTCTTTGCGCGATCGTGTCCGGAGACGAAACTCGGAGCTACGGATCGATCGTGTACTCAAGAGATCAGCTGTTCGCACTCCGTGCTAACCCCACGTCGGCTCCCGGAGCAAGCTGAGGAGGAAGAGACGGGGATGTCGTGCGGGGGCTAAACGCCAGGCAAGGAGGAGACGATACCACCCCGTCCTCCCGTCCGTTATTATGGGGAATGTTAGATCCCTCCCCAAGAAAATAGACGAGCTAACAGCGCTAACCCGGCACGAGAGGATTGTCCAGGAGGCTAGCTTGCTGGTGTTCACGGAGTCGTGGCTAACAGAGCTAACGCCGGACTCCGTCGTGGAATTGGACGGCTTCCAAATCCAACGCGCGGACAGGACACTGGAGAGCGGGAAGAGGAAAGGGCTGGCTGTATTTGTTAATGATAGATGGTGTAAGCCTGGGCACATAACTGTTAAGGATCAACTTTGCAGTCGGGACATTGAGCTGATAGCTGTTAGCATGCGTCCATTCTATTCACGCGAGAGTTCTGTCATGTGATCGCGGTGGCGGCGTACGTGCCACCCTCTGCTAACAGTGAGACAGCCTGTGACGTACTGACTGCAGCTGTGAGCAGGCTACAAACACAGCACCCAAATGGTGACTTCAATCATGCTTCTCCTTCCTCCTCTCTGCCTTCATTCACACAATATGTAACCTGCCACACCAGAGACAATAAAATATTGGACCTTTTCTATGCCAACACCAAGGAGGCGTACACATCACTGCCCCTCCCCTCGCTGGGCAAAGCTGACCACAACTTGGTTGCTCTCCTGCCTGTGTACTAACCTCTGGTCCGCAGGCAGCCAGTTGTGACACGCACAGTTCAGCGATGGTCCGGAGAAGCCGAGGAGGCCTTGAAGGACTGTTTAAACACAACTGTGTGGGAGGTATTCAGCGAAGCCCACGGGGAGGACATTAATGGTCTAACAGACACAATTACAGATTATATTAATTTCTGCATGGAGAACACCATTCCCACCAGGACTGTAAGATGTTTCTCCAACAACAAACCCTGGATCACACCAGACATTAAAGCACTCCTGAAGGAGAAAAAGAGGGCTTTTGTGTCAGGCGACCAGGAGGAGCTGAAGAGAGTGCAGCGTCAGCTGAGAAGGAGGATCCGAGAGGGAAAAAAGTCCTACAGGATGCGGATGGAGGAACAACTGCAGCGGAACAATGCCAGGGATGTCTGGAGGGGCCTGAAGACCATCTCAGGCCACTGACAACCAGGTAAGACCCAGAAGGGGGGGCTTCAGTGGGCAAATGAGTTGAACCTATTTTTCAATAGGTTTGATCTAATGCCTGACCCCGCTCAGGCTCCCCTGCGGCAGCCCCCACCAACCCCTCCTGCCACTGCGAACAAGACCCTCTCTCCCCCTCTCTCTCCTCTCTTCTCTCCCTCTCTCTCTACACAGGCTCCAGTTCACAGCCTCATCAGACAACCACCACTTCCTCCTGCTCAGCCTTGTTCCTCACAACATCTCAGGTGAGGAACCAGCTGAGGAAGATGAAGGCGAGGAAGGCAGCAGGCCCAGATGGGATTATCTCCCAGCTCCTCAAATCCTGCGCAGACCAGCTGTGTGGAATCGTCCAGCACATGTTAAACCTGAGCCTGAAGCTGGGCAGAGTCCCCCAGCTGTGGAAAACATCCTGCCTGGTTCCGGTTCCAAAGACACCCCATCCGAAGGAGCTCAACAACTTCAGACCAGTGGCGCTGACGTCTCATCTGATGAAGACCCTGGAGAGACTGGTCCTCGTCCATCTGCGCCCCCTGGTCAGCTCCTCAATGGACCCACTCCAGTTCGCATACCACCCTGGCATTAGTCTGGATGATGCCATCACTACCTGCTCCACACTTCACTCTCCCTCCTGGAGAAGGCGGGGAGCACTGTGAGTATAATATTCTTTGATTTCTCCAGTGCCTTCAACACCATCCAGCCCACCTTATTGGGAGACAAGCTGGAGCAGGCGGGAGTGGCCCACCACCTCATCACATGGATCCACGACTACCTCACAAACCGGCCACAGTACGTGAGAACACATGACTGTGTGTCTGACGTGCTCCTCTGCAGCACGGCAGTGCCGCAGGGAACTGTTCTGGCTCCCTTCCTGTTCACCCTCTACTCCTCGAACTACAAATACAATTCTCTCACCTGCGACGATTGTAATTATAGATAACCTATTGCCATTTATACTCCCTAATTATACATATCAATATATTCTTGTTGATTGATTCATAACCTGACGGTCATAATAAATATCTTTGTAAACCTCTTTTTTTCGTGTCAGCGTTTGAAGAGTCCACCCTCCGTTTTCCAGCCATGGCTGGAAAACGATCGTGACATCTTTATTCAAATAAACTATACATTTTTCCAAATAATCCGTGGACTCTGGGGAAGCCGCTTTGTGGAGGAGCAGTCCGCAATGATAGATACGACTGCCGCCAGTCATGATGGTTGCTAACATAGGTAATTCAGAGGAGAGCAGTTGACCACAGAGCTGTACTGGAGCACCGCAAACCATCATTTGGATTTACAGTTAAGCACCCAACTAGAGGTCAACTACGGCCTATTGTGTGTGCAAATGAATAAAATCCAATAAATTGGTGATCACCCTACGAATGTTAGAATTATTTTGAGCCTTGCATTTCCGCAAATTGTGCTGGATCACGTGACTCGTTGACCTACCTTTGTTAGGTCACATGAACAAAATTTTACATTGTTCACTGCCTTATGCGTGTGTGGTGATTAATGGTGTGGTATCTTAAAAACGTTTTGGTAAATTTATGGGATTGAAGGATTGGCTGGAAACACTAGAAAAGTGACGAAATACTCGGAAATATAATATTAAAGCAGGTAACATTAGGAGGGAACAGAACGGAATTTATTTCTAAAAGTAATAAAACACCCGACAGTGAGACGTCACAATACCGTAGGTGAGGGGTTGTGTGTCCCAATGATCCTAGGAAGAACGGCCCCCTTGATGAGAACCCGAGTGGTGTTCTGTTATTGGACTTCTGTTCTTGTAATGATTTGACTCTGACGAACACCATATTCAAACGTAAGGGTCCACTTGGCACCAGGACACCCTGGGCCACACTTCGATGATGACTTTGTGGTCAGGTCATTGGATAAGCAGCCACATGTTTTAGACCCTCGGGTAAAGAGAGGGAGGAAGCTGTCACCGGATCACCATCTGGTGGTGAGATGGCTCCGGAAGATGTCAGTCCAACCTGGTGTACCCAAGCGTGGGAGCGGATGGCCGAGTGACATTGTGTCAGAGTGGACAATATTGTATGCCTCAATTGTTGAGGCGGTTCATTGGAGTTAGGTGTTTGGTGCCGAGGGTTTGCCAAGACAAAAACACGGACATGGGAGGAGTTCGGCCAGGCCTTGCCAACCAACTTCCAGATGGCTTATAGGAAAGTCTGGTCCATCTATGGTCATGAGCACTGGGTCTTGACCATAGATGGATGGATGGGCTCTCACTTAGAAAAAGGTGAGAAGCTCGGTTATCCGCAAGCGGCTCAGGGACAAGCCGCTGCTCCTCCGCATTGAGTAGCTAAATTAGGCAGCTCGGGCATCTCGATGGGATGCCACCTGGCCGCCTCCCTGGTAAGGTGTTCCAGGCATGTCCCACTGGGGGGAGACCCTGAGGATGACCCAGGACAGGCTGGAAAGACTAGGTCTCCCAGTTGGCTTCGGAACAGAATCTCCCAGGAGGAGCTGGATGATGTGGCTGGGGAGAGGGAAGTCTGGGCTTATGATGACAAGATGTACATGATTAATTTTGATGGGTTTATGGGTTTGTTGAAGAGGCTGAAAAGCACAACATATGGTTAAAAGACAAAATCATACCAAATAATGAGTGTTTTTCAAATGTCAGTCAATGACTTTCTATAAGTGAAACATTTCGGCGCCGCGCGAGTGGCTGCCTGTTTAGAGCAGCGTGGCTCACTATTGAGCCTTTTTTGTGTTTTTTTTCCTTTACCCTGTTTTACTTTATTTTACCTCATCGCAGCAATGGGCATCCAACTTGCGGTAGTTTTACTGCTGTTGGGGATTGTTCTTTGCGCGATCGTGTCCGGAGACGAAACTCGGAGCTACGGATCGATCGTGTACTCAAGAGATCAGCTGTTCGCACTCCGTGCTAACCCCACGTCGGCTCCCGGAGCAAGCTGAGGAGGAAGAGACGGGGATGTCGTGCGGGGGCTAAACGCCAGGCAAGGAGGAGACGATACCACCCCGTCCTCCCGTCCGTTATTATGGGGAATGTTAGATCCCTCCCCAAGAAAATAGACGAGCTAACAGCGCTAACCCGGCACGAGAGGATTGTCCAGGAGGCTAGCTTGCTGGTGTTCACGGAGTCGTGGCTAACAGAGCTAACGCCGGACTCCGTCGTGGAATTGGACGGCTTCCAAATCCAACGCGCGGACAGGACACTGGAGAGCGGGAAGAGGAAAGGGCTGGCTGTATTTGTTAATGATAGATGGTGTAAGCCTGGGCACATAACTGTTAAGGATCAACTTTGCAGTCGGGACATTGAGCTGATAGCTGTTAGCATGCGTCCATTCTATTCACGCGAGAGTTCTGTCATGTGATCGCGGTGGCGGCGTACGTGCCACCCTCTGCTAACAGTGAGACAGCCTGTGACGTACTGACTGCAGCTGTGAGCAGGCTACAAACACAGCACCCAAATGGTGACTTCAATCATGCTTCTCCTTCCTCCTCTCTGCCTTCATTCACACAATATGTAACCTGCCACACCAGAGACAATAAAATATTGGACCTTTTCTATGCCAACACCAAGGAGGCGTACACATCACTGCCCCTCCCCTCGCTGGGCAAAGCTGACCACAACTTGGTTGCTCTCCTGCCTGTGTACTAACCTCTGGTCCGCAGGCAGCCAGTTGTGACACGCACAGTTCAGCGATGGTCCGGAGAAGCCGAGGAGGCCTTGAAGGACTGTTTAAACACAACTGTGTGGGAGGTATTCAGCGAAGCCCACGGGGAGGACATTAATGGTCTAACAGACACAATTACAGATTATATTAATTTCTGCATGGAGAACACCATTCCCACCAGGACTGTAAGATGTTTCTCCAACAACAAACCCTGGATCACACCAGACATTAAAGCACTCCTGAAGGAGAAAAAGAGGGCTTTTGTGTCAGGCGACCAGGAGGAGCTGAAGAGAGTGCAGCGTCAGCTGAGAAGGAGGATCCGAGAGGGAAAAAAGTCCTACAGGATGCGGATGGAGGAACAACTGCAGCGGAACAATGCCAGGGATGTCTGGAGGGGCCTGAAGACCATCTCAGGCCACTGACAACCAGGTAAGACCCAGAAGGGGGGGCTTCAGTGGGCAAATGAGTTGAACCTATTTTTCAATAGGTTTGATCTAATGCCTGACCCCGCTCAGGCTCCCCTGCGGCAGCCCCCACCAACCCCTCCTGCCACTGCGAACAAGACCCTCTCTCCCCCTCTCTCTCCTCTCTTCTCTCCCTCTCTCTCTACACAGGCTCCAGTTCACAGCCTCATCAGACAACCACCACTTCCTCCTGCTCAGCCTTGTTCCTCACAACATCTCAGGTGAGGAACCAGCTGAGGAAGATGAAGGCGAGGAAGGCAGCAGGCCCAGATGGGATTATCTCCCAGCTCCTCAAATCCTGCGCAGACCAGCTGTGTGGAATCGTCCAGCACATGTTAAACCTGAGCCTGAAGCTGGGCAGAGTCCCCCAGCTGTGGAAAACATCCTGCCTGGTTCCGGTTCCAAAGACACCCCATCCGAAGGAGCTCAACAACTTCAGACCAGTGGCGCTGACGTCTCATCTGATGAAGACCCTGGAGAGACTGGTCCTCGTCCATCTGCGCCCCCTGGTCAGCTCCTCAATGGACCCACTCCAGTTCGCATACCACCCTGGCATTAGTCTGGATGATGCCATCACTACCTGCTCCACACTTCACTCTCCCTCCTGGAGAAGGCGGGGAGCACTGTGAGTATAATATTCTTTGATTTCTCCAGTGCCTTCAACACCATCCAGCCCACCTTATTGGGAGACAAGCTGGAGCAGGCGGGAGTGGCCCACCACCTCATCACATGGATCCACGACTACCTCACAAACCGGCCACAGTACGTGAGAACACATGACTGTGTGTCTGACGTGCTCCTCTGCAGCACGGCAGTGCCGCAGGGAACTGTTCTGGCTCCCTTCCTGTTCACCCTCTACTCCTCGAACTACAAATACAATTCTCTCACCTGCGACGATTGTAATTATAGATAACCTATTGCCATTTATACTCCCTAATTATACATATCAATATATTCTTGTTGATTGATTCATAACCTGACGGTCATAATAAATATCTTTGTAAACCTCTTTTTTTCGTGTCAGCGTTTGAAGAGTCCACCCTCCGTTTTCCAGCCATGGCTGGAAAACGATCGTGACATCTTTATTCAAATAAACTATACATTTTTCCAAATAATCCGTGGACTCTGGGGAAGCCGCTTTGTGGAGGAGCAGTCCGCAATGATAGATACGACTGCCGCCAGTCATGATGGTTGCTAACATAGGTAATTCAGAGGAGAGCAGTTGACCACAGAGCTGTACTGGAGCACCGCAAACCATCATTTGGATTTACAGTTAAGCACCCAACTAGAGGTCAACTACGGCCTATTGTGTGTGCAAATGAATAAAATCCAATAAATTGGTGATCACCCTACGAATGTTAGAATTATTTTGAGCCTTGCATTTCCGCAAATTGTGCTGGATCACGTGACTCGTTGACCTACCTTTGTTAGGTCACATGAACAAAATTTTACATTGTTCACTGCCTTATGCGTGTGTGGTGATTAATGGTGTGGTATCTTAAAAACGTTTTGGTAAATTTATGGGATTGAAGGATTGGCTGGAAACACTAGAAAAGTGACGAAATACTCGGAAATATAATATTAAAGCAGGTAACATTAGGAGGGAACAGAACGGAATTTATTTCTAAAAGTAATAAAACACCCGACAGTGAGACGTCACAATACCGTAGGTGAGGGGTTGTGTGTCCCAATGATCCTAGGAAGAACGGCCCCCTTGATGAGAACCCGAGTGGTGTTCTGTTATTGGACTTCTGTTCTTGTAATGATTTGACTCTGACGAACACCATATTCAAACGTAAGGGTCCACTTGGCACCAGGACACCCTGGGCCACACTTCGATGATGACTTTGTGGTCAGGTCATTGGATAAGCAGCCACATGTTTTAGACCCTCGGGTAAAGAGAGGGAGGAAGCTGTCACCGGATCACCATCTGGTGGTGAGATGGCTCCGGAAGATGTCAGTCCAACCTGGTGTACCCAAGCGTGGGAGCGGATGGCCGAGTGACATTGTGTCAGAGTGGACAATATTGTATGCCTCAATTGTTGAGGCGGTTCATTGGAGTTAGGTGTTTGGTGCCGAGGGTTTGCCAAGACAAAAACACGGACATGGGAGGAGTTCGGCCAGGCCTTGCCAACCAACTTCCAGATGGCTTATAGGAAAGTCTGGTCCATCTATGGTCATGAGCACTGGGTCTTGACCATAGATGGATGGATGGGCTCTCACTTAGAAAAAGGTGAGAAGCTCGGTTATCCGCAAGCGGCTCAGGGACAAGCCGCTGCTCCTCCGCATTGAGTAGCTAAATTAGGCAGCTCGGGCATCTCGATGGGATGCCACCTGGCCGCCTCCCTGGTAAGGTGTTCCAGGCATGTCCCACTGGGGGGAGACCCTGAGGATGACCCAGGACAGGCTGGAAAGACTAGGTCTCCCAGTTGGCTTCGGAACAGAATCTCCCAGGAGGAGCTGGATGATGTGGCTGGGGAGAGGGAAGTCTGGGCTTATGATGACAAGATGTACATGATTAATTTTGATGGGTTTATGGGTTTGTTGAAGAGGCTGAAAAGCACAACATATGGTTAAAAGACAAAATCATACCAAATAATGAGTGTTTTTCAAATGTCAGTCAATGACTTTCTATAAGTGAAACATTTCGGCGCCGCGCGAGTGGCTGCCTGTTTAGAGCAGCGTGGCTCACTATTGAGCCTTTTTTGTGTTTTTTTTCCTTTACCCTGTTTTACTTTATTTTACCTCATCGCAGCAATGGGCATCCAACTTGCGGTAGTTTTACTGCTGTTGGGGATTGTTCTTTGCGCGATCGTGTCCGGAGACGAAACTCGGAGCTACGGATCGATCGTGTACTCAAGAGATCAGCTGTTCGCACTCCGTGCTAACCCCACGTCGGCTCCCGGAGCAAGCTGAGGAGGAAGAGACGGGGATGTCGTGCGGGGGCTAAACGCCAGGCAAGGAGGAGACGATACCACCCCGTCCTCCCGTCCGTTATTATGGGGAATGTTAGATCCCTCCCCAAGAAAATAGACGAGCTAACAGCGCTAACCCGGCACGAGAGGATTGTCCAGGAGGCTAGCTTGCTGGTGTTCACGGAGTCGTGGCTAACAGAGCTAACGCCGGACTCCGTCGTGGAATTGGACGGCTTCCAAATCCAACGCGCGGACAGGACACTGGAGAGCGGGAAGAGGAAAGGGCTGGCTGTATTTGTTAATGATAGATGGTGTAAGCCTGGGCACATAACTGTTAAGGATCAACTTTGCAGTCGGGACATTGAGCTGATAGCTGTTAGCATGCGTCCATTCTATTCACGCGAGAGTTCTGTCATGTGATCGCGGTGGCGGCGTACGTGCCACCCTCTGCTAACAGTGAGACAGCCTGTGACGTACTGACTGCAGCTGTGAGCAGGCTACAAACACAGCACCCAAATGGTGACTTCAATCATGCTTCTCCTTCCTCCTCTCTGCCTTCATTCACACAATATGTAACCTGCCACACCAGAGACAATAAAATATTGGACCTTTTCTATGCCAACACCAAGGAGGCGTACACATCACTGCCCCTCCCCTCGCTGGGCAAAGCTGACCACAACTTGGTTGCTCTCCTGCCTGTGTACTAACCTCTGGTCCGCAGGCAGCCAGTTGTGACACGCACAGTTCAGCGATGGTCCGGAGAAGCCGAGGAGGCCTTGAAGGACTGTTTAAACACAACTGTGTGGGAGGTATTCAGCGAAGCCCACGGGGAGGACATTAATGGTCTAACAGACACAATTACAGATTATATTAATTTCTGCATGGAGAACACCATTCCCACCAGGACTGTAAGATGTTTCTCCAACAACAAACCCTGGATCACACCAGACATTAAAGCACTCCTGAAGGAGAAAAAGAGGGCTTTTGTGTCAGGCGACCAGGAGGAGCTGAAGAGAGTGCAGCGTCAGCTGAGAAGGAGGATCCGAGAGGGAAAAAAGTCCTACAGGATGCGGATGGAGGAACAACTGCAGCGGAACAATGCCAGGGATGTCTGGAGGGGCCTGAAGACCATCTCAGGCCACTGACAACCAGGTAAGACCCAGAAGGGGGGGCTTCAGTGGGCAAATGAGTTGAACCTATTTTTCAATAGGTTTGATCTAATGCCTGACCCCGCTCAGGCTCCCCTGCGGCAGCCCCCACCAACCCCTCCTGCCACTGCGAACAAGACCCTCTCTCCCCCTCTCTCTCCTCTCTTCTCTCCCTCTCTCTCTACACAGGCTCCAGTTCACAGCCTCATCAGACAACCACCACTTCCTCCTGCTCAGCCTTGTTCCTCACAACATCTCAGGTGAGGAACCAGCTGAGGAAGATGAAGGCGAGGAAGGCAGCAGGCCCAGATGGGATTATCTCCCAGCTCCTCAAATCCTGCGCAGACCAGCTGTGTGGAATCGTCCAGCACATGTTAAACCTGAGCCTGAAGCTGGGCAGAGTCCCCCAGCTGTGGAAAACATCCTGCCTGGTTCCGGTTCCAAAGACACCCCATCCGAAGGAGCTCAACAACTTCAGACCAGTGGCGCTGACGTCTCATCTGATGAAGACCCTGGAGAGACTGGTCCTCGTCCATCTGCGCCCCCTGGTCAGCTCCTCAATGGACCCACTCCAGTTCGCATACCACCCTGGCATTAGTCTGGATGATGCCATCACTACCTGCTCCACACTTCACTCTCCCTCCTGGAGAAGGCGGGGAGCACTGTGAGTATAATATTCTTTGATTTCTCCAGTGCCTTCAACACCATCCAGCCCACCTTATTGGGAGACAAGCTGGAGCAGGCGGGAGTGGCCCACCACCTCATCACATGGATCCACGACTACCTCACAAACCGGCCACAGTACGTGAGAACACATGACTGTGTGTCTGACGTGCTCCTCTGCAGCACGGCAGTGCCGCAGGGAACTGTTCTGGCTCCCTTCCTGTTCACCCTCTACTCCTCGAACTACAAATACAATTCCACAACCTGTCACCTGCAGAAGTTCTCTGATGACTCTGTGATTGTCGGCCTCATCACAGACGGTAATGATCGGGAGTACAGAGGGGTTACGCAGGGTTTTGTGGACTGGTGTCAGCAGAACCGCCTCCAAATCAACGCTGGGAAATCAGAAGAGCTGGTGGTGGATTTCCGCAAGCGTCGGCACTCTCCACCTGCACCAGTGAATATGCAGGGAACAGACGTTGAGAGGGTCTCAACTTACAAGTACCTGGGTGTTCATCTGAACAATAAACTGGACTGGAGCGACAACACAGACGCTCTCTATAGGAAGGGTCAGAGCAGACTCTTCCTACTCAGGAGGCCGAGGTCCTTTGGCGTTCGGGGAACACTCCTCAGGAACTTCTATGACACGGTGGTTTCATCAGTCATCTTCTATGGAGTGGTCTCCTGGGCAGGAGGCATCTTGGGCCGGGACAAAAAGAGACTGGACAAACTAGTGAGGAGGGCCAGCTCTGTCCTGGGCTGCTCTCTGGACTCTGTGGACTCAGTGGGGGGCAGGAGGATGACGTCAAAACTGTCATCAATGCTGGACAACCCAGCCCACCCACTCAATGACACGCTGAGAACACGCCACAGCTCCTTCAGTGATAGACTGTTAGACCCTCGCTGTACCAAAGAGAGATTTCGCCGCTCCTTCCTGCCGACTGCTGTCAGACTTTTTAACAAGAACATTGGGTGAGGCCTACAAACGGGCGGGCATTAGTGCAATTGTGCAGTCCTAGGATGCAATATACACTACTACTGTACTTTCAGACAATGGTGTACTTAAATATTGGCCAATGATGTATCTTGTTTACCATTACAGTATTCTTATTACAGTACTTTTATCACTGCAGTATTTCTACCTTTGCAGTAAGTTCACTATTACAGTACTTTTGTCATTGCAGTATTTTTTATCATTGCAGTATATTTTATCATTACAGACCTTTTTACCACTACAGTACTTTTATCATTGCGGTATATTTTATCATTGCAGTACTTTTTACCACTACAGTACTTTTATCATTGCAGTATTTTCTATCATTGCAGTATTTTCTATCATTGCAGTATTTTCAATTATTCAGTAGTTTTTATCATTACAGTGTTTCCCCCTCTGTATGATGGACAGGCATTCGGAGTGTTTCCTTCCACTTATATACGTTTATACTGTGTATATTTGCATGCTTTTTATGAATGTCTGCTGCTAATGTTATACATTAACGGCTACATTACGCCGCCGACTCTGTGTGATCTATATCTTTGCTGCTGTAACACCTCAAATTTCCCCATTGTGGGACTAATAAAGGACATCTTTATCATTAACACAAATGAATTGTCATGTCATTATCCACACCGCTTATCCTGTACTGGGTCACAGGAGTCTGCTGGAGCCTATCCCTGCTCACTACGGGCGAAAGGCGCACTACACCCTGAACTGGTTGCCAGCCAGTCACAGGACAGAACAAATTAATTGAAATACACAAATAAAAGAAATTACAAATGAAAATGATAATTGTCAAAACAATTATACCTCTTCTGAGGATGTCAAACATAAGCAGCAAAAGCAGCCCAAAAAACAAGTCTACTGCAAGAGTTGCAGAGCTGGCTCATGTGTTCGGATTAAAATAGAAACATGCTATTGAAGAAGAAAAAGCAAAACCAAAGAGAACAAAAGACATGCCAGATTTGGAGGCTGAAACGGCCTCATTGGAAGCAAAAAAATTTAAAATGCCAATGAAGCGTGCCGGTCACAAGCATATTCAAATGCAAAGAGTACACTAAAGAAAAATGGAGCAATAAATGGACAAACGTAAACCCCACAACCCAAGGGTTCAACCCCCATCATGATAATGACACACAAACAGCCCAAAAAAAGGAGAGAAAAAAATACTCTAAATAGAAAATAAACTAGCGGATGTGCGACCAAAGAAATGGAAGAAAGCAAGAAAGCAGCACCACCTGCTGGAACACAATGAAAGCAAATGGAACTCAAATCAAACGCACCCTCTCATGGTACAAAAAGTAAAAGGTATGGAAATATGCAGTCAAAACAAAATGAAACGCA
This sequence comes from Idiotropiscis lumnitzeri, assembly GCF_059441095.1. Classification (NCBI taxonomy): domain Eukaryota; kingdom Metazoa; phylum Chordata; class Actinopteri; order Syngnathiformes; family Syngnathidae; genus Idiotropiscis; species Idiotropiscis lumnitzeri. Next base: position 604,625 of record NC_142403.1, read on the forward strand.
ATTTAAAAAAACTACTCTACTAGTGCCTGGAGACCTTTTGACTATTATGAGCAGACAAACTGAGAAGCTTTAATACAATACAATAACTTTATTTGCAGAGCGCATTTTACAATAGGGGCGGCACGGTGGCCGACTGGTTAGCACAATGGCCTCACAGTGAGAGACAGCATCGGGCGTGGGTTCAATCCCGGCTCCGGCCATCCTGTGTGGAGTTTGCATGTTCTCCCCGTGCTTGCGTGGGTTTCCTCCAGGTACTCCGGTTTCCTCCCACATTCCAAAAACATGCATGGTCGGCCGATTGAACACTCTAAATTGCCCCTAGGTATGAGTGTGTTATCGCGGATGGTTGTTCGTCTCTGTGTGCCCTGCAATTGGCTGGCAACCAGTTAAGGGTGTCCCCCGCCTACTGCCCGAAGATAGCTGGGATAGGCTCCAGCACCCCCCGCGACCCTAGTGAGGAGAAGCGGTACAGAAGATGGATGGATGGATTTTACAATAGCTAGAGCGATAACAAAGCGCTTTCCATAAGGTGCAATATAAATAAGCGGGAAATTAGAACGCAAATTAAAACACATAAACACATATACAGTAGATACCACAAGAACAGCAGAGCAGCGACAGTCTCATGCTGAGCCGAAAGTTAAAGAATAAAAAGTCCTTGGCACTTCGAGCAATATTTGGTCCACAGACCTGAGGCAGCAGACAGGTGCGTAGGGGTGGAGGAGCTCAGGGAGGTACACTGGTGCGAGGCCATTTAAAGAGACAAACAGAAGTACAGAACTCTAGAACTCTAAAATGCACTGGGAGCCAGTGAAGACAGGCCAAGAATGCGTTTATGTGGTACGTCTTCCGAGCTCCAGTTAAAAGAAAAACAGCAGCGTTTTGGACCAGTTGGAGGCGCATGAGGGAGGACTGGCTGACTCCAAAGTAAAGTGTGTCTCTAAGTGCTGCTGAGAAAGAAAGGGCTTCTCGTTAGCCAGCTTCCTAAGATGAAAGAAGCTGGATTGAACAACAGTACTGATTTGCCAAGTTAATTTAACATCACTGTCCAATTTAGAACCCAAATTCAAGACTGTTGGCGTTAGATAAGATGCTATGGAGCCAAGGGCAACACTGTTGATTGAAGAAGAGTCACTGAGACCGAACACCATAACTTCTGTCTTCTTTTTGTTGAAATTCAAGAAATTAAGTGGCATCCAGAATTTGATTTCCTCTCGACAGGACAAAAGCGTCGTTTTTTTTTGTTTTTTTTTAGAATTAGAAATCCCTTTATTGTCATTGTACTCAAGTGTGCAACGAGATTAGATTTGCTCAATGGGACATAGATCTGACTGTCATCCGGGTAGCAAGGAAGGAAATTCCATGTTTTCGTAGGATGGAAGTACAATGAAAACACCAAGGGCCCCAAAACAGAACCTTGTGAAACACCATTCGACAAAAGCGAACACAAAATGTCCTGCCAGTCAAATAGGATTTAAACAACTTTAGAGCGCTACCATTAATGCCCACCTCGTGCTGTAAACGAGCCAGAAGAATACTGTGGTCCACCATGTCAAACGCTGCAGTTAGATGTAACAAGACAAGACACATTGTCTCCAGTGTCATTTGCCAGGAAGATATTGAAAACTCGTAGCGGGCCTGACTCTGTGCTATACATTTTTTTTTAAACTTGATTGGAAAAACTCCAGGACCTTGTGATCATCCAAGAAAGATCTTAACTGCATGTGCACCACCTTTTCCAGAATTTTAGGAATGAAGGGAAATCTAGAAATGGGTCTAAAAGTCGACAGCACATCATGATCTAGGCCAGGTTTCTTAAGCAGGGGTTGCATCACAGCTTGTTTAAAATGTTGGGGGACACCACAAGACAGACTGCTGTTGAAAATGGCGAAAACCGAGTCGCCAATGCTTGGGAGAACTTCCTTTAAAGAACTGAGGAAGGACGGCGTCATATGGCTTAATATGGCAATTTAGATCCTCCATGGATGATAATGAGATCGCCTCAAAGGAATCCAACAGTGCGGAACAAGGAACGTGCGGCCGCACTCACTGGAAATAGATATAACTGCAGCAGAGGAAAACATCATTGCAGTACTTTTGCCATTACAGTACTTTTATCATTGCAGTATTTTCTATCATTGCAGTATTTTCTATCATTGCAGTATTTTTTATCATTGCAGTACTTTTACCATTACAGTACTTTATCATTGCAGTATTTTCAATCATTGCAGTATTTTTTTATCATTGCAGAACTTTTACCATTTCAGTACTTTTATCATTGCAGTATTTTCAATCATTCAGTATTTTTTATCATTGCAGCGTTTTTATTTATTTCCCCTCTGTACCATGGACAGACATTAGGAGTGTTTCCTTACCCTTGTATATGTTGTGGGATGTAAGTGTGCATATACATGGGGATTTGTGTATATACGTATATACTGTATATATATGCATGCTTTTTATGAATGTCTGCTGCTAATGTTATACATTAACGGCTACATTACGGCACCGCCTCTGTGTGATCTATATCTTTGCTGCTGTAATAACGCAAATTTCCCCATTGTGGGACTATTAAAGGACATCTTTATTTTTGTCTTTATCTTTATCTTTATTTATATAGCGTATTTCACAACAGCTGGAGCTTTTCTCATGGTGTAATATAAATTAGCGGGAAATTAGTACCCAAATTAAGAGACAAACAATAGATAGCAGCAGAACAGAAGAACTGCAGAAGGTCAAAAGCTAAAGAATAAAAATGTGTCTTCTAACAAGTTTTAAAAGTGGACAGAGAGGGGGCTTGGCTAACATTTAATGGAAGCTCATTCTATAAAGTAAGGACGTGTAACGTATGTCCCTGTATGAGTGAGGCCAGACATGCCTTTCACCAAATCTAAAGTCAATGAGTCTCAAAAAACGACCTCTCTGAGCCATGCCGCCCCCAACTTCAAAGAAAATACTTTCAAAACTGTTGATCGATGAAGCCAATACACACTACATTGAAAATGTATTTTTTAAAAAGTTGCCGTTCCTCCACCACGGCCCGACATTCTCGGAGCGTCCAAGTGAGAACTTGCAGGCGCTAATAACCGCCAGTCCAGGTCTCCGTTCGGCATAAACGTTTTGTTCTTCAACGACCAGGCTTTTAACAACGCGATCCTTGAGGTAATTGCAGGTGTGCATAGCTCACCCGATCGGCCAGCTCTGGGAAGCGCTCTCAGAAGGTGGGAATCCATGCTGCGTCGGAGGTCGCGCGGACGGTAGCGCAGCGGAAGCTCCCCTGGACAGCCGACGATTGTCAGCAAGCAGGTGTCAACGGGCTCTCGAATGCACCACAATGGAGTACATCCATGCATTTGGGATCCAGTCGGGGACAAAGCGTGTTTTAGCTCCCTTTTTTAGCTTTGTCAACTGACCACCGGGATTGCCGCAACCCTGCTTCCTCCGTGAGGGTAACGTGTAGACAGAAGACGTAAGCCAGGATGTCACCAGGCAACTTCCTACCCCAACCATGCTTGAATGCAGCTGAATCTACAACACTGCATCATTGGTCTAGCAAAGGCTGGCGATTGTACACCAGCTGCGAGTCCGTGAGCAACGCACTAATCACCAAAAAAAGGAAGAAAAGGGGTCGCCGAGAACACAGGCACACTGCTGCGCTCAATATCACTTACGCCAAGAAACATTTTAGATGGTGATTCTCTGCACTATAGAACCTTAATGAAAGCATTTGAACAAAGACCGGAAAGTCAAGCTTGCACGGCCTCTGGCCAATAAAGGGGAAGGATGAAAAGTCGTCTCAGAGTTGTAATCCTCTTAATGTGTGTCACATAGAAGTGTCATCATCAAGCAGCAGCTGATGATGACGCCGCTCCTATGAGACGAGTTTACGTGAGTCTTTTGGATCAAATGGTTCACCTGTTGTCAGCCCAAAATTAAACACAAACAAGTACTTTCTTTTTTTTTGTTTCATACAAGAAAGAAATATAGAGTATGCAAAAAATAGTACACTGTACACCTGGGTTTAATACTTCTCAAAAATAATTCAATCAGCGTATCCACTTTTGAAACTGGCAACAAGGCATTGCTTTATTTAATTAGGCTGCAGGGATGCATGCATCTAACTTTGGAAGTGGTATTGTGACATATCTTAATGTATCAGTTGCTTTGCAGTTGCTATGGTCCTTTTCTGCTCTGTTCTTTTATTATGTCATATAGGCTTGATGCTTTAGAGCAGGAGTCCTCAATCCTGTTCCTCGAGGGCCGGTGTCCTGCAGGTTTTCCATCTCTCCCTGCTGCAACACAGCTGATTCAAATGATCAGATAATCAGCAAGTTCTGTAGACGCTCGATAACGATCGCGCAGGTGTGTTGCACCAGGGAGAGGTGGAAAACGGGCAGGACCCAGACCCAGCAGACTGAGACAGAATCCGTCGAGCCGAAGACCACCTGGTACAAACCATCCCTCGACCACCAATCAAGGAGTAATCATCTCCTGGCTGCTGCTTCGCATTTTCCCAGGTAGCCCCTTGTGTCGCTCCTCCTCAATGGGTCACTAAGGCCGTCACAAGCCCCAGTCTGCCGACTACCCCCCCCTCAGCCAGTTGAACACCCCCACGCCCTTCGTGTAAGGTCTGTCTTTTCCTCCACATCTCTCTCACCTGTGCCATCTATGTCCTTGTTTTTTTATGTTCCAATTATCTTTCACGGCCCGATAATTTGTTTTTAAACTCTGATTTTTCCTCTGATTGTGAAGATGGCCATGAATTAGTTCACCATCATTCAGATTCAGATTCAAATGATTATTCAAGCCCGAGCAGAATTTGTCACACTTCCCTTCCCTTCAGACCCTTATGTGGGCACCTGGTTGGCCATTTACCCGGGACCTCGATGGGTAGTCAACATAGGTGTCCAAGTAAAGGTTCTGGTTCTTCCCGTAATCTGGCTTTTTCCAATTTGTGTCAATCCGAACCAGTGCCCTTAGTGTCCACCCCTGAATCCTTCCCTTCAGACCCCTGCTTGGGTCCCGGGTTGGCCTCCACGGGGTGGCCGACAAACGCGCCCAAGTAAACATTCTGGTTTGGAGGGCCTAATCCCATGCTTTCCAAATCGCATCATTCCGAACCTGTACCTAAATCACTTCACTCCTTGCCTTTCTCGCACCTTGTCCACTGTATATTTCTTCATGTAGTCCAGTTTGCCCCATTTCTTCCCTTTACTCGTGGCCACTCATGTCTCTTGTATTTCCCAACTTCTATGGTAGCAGGCTGATGAGGCAGGGCCCCGCGCCGGCTTCTCAGCAGCATCAGGCTCCCTGGCTCCACCAGAATCCAAACTTGCTCAGGCGCCGCAAGCCTTGCAGCCGCCCACCAACCTTCCCACGGCGGCACAAGCTTTGCGGATGCCCTCTGACCTTCCTCCGGCGGCGCAAGCTCTGCAGTCAATTTGCAACCTTCCTCAAGCGGCGCAAGCTCTGCGGCCGCTTTCAAACTCTCCTTCGACAGCGCAAAATTTGTGGCCACCCTCCAACCTTGCTACGTCGGTTCAATCTATGTGGCCATCCTCTGGCAGCGCAAATCCTGCAGTCTACTCCGCCCTGCAGCCGCCCTCTGACTCTGCTCCTTTGGCGTAAGCCCTGCGGCCCTGCGAATCTAGCGGTACAAGCTCTGCGCCTGCGCTCTGACCTTGCGCCGGCGGCGTAATCGCTCCGGTCACTCCCTCACTTCTCGCCTGGCCTCTTGTACGGCTACCAGATTGGCCCCGCCAACGGCCTCTCATTTAGCCTCTAGTAAGGCCACCGGATTGGCCCAGCCAAGAACCTCTTATCTGGTATATAGTCTTCTCCTAATTACTATAAGCGCAGCGCAGATTAAAGATAATAGATCTGGGCAAAGGTTCACCTCAGAACCTTTCTATTGGTGCTGTGACATGGTGGTCTTGTGCTAGCTGTTCTGTATTCTTTGACTCAGTCCTCGCGAAAATTTCAACAATTTGACTGGGCCCACAAATAAGATGAGCAGAAAGCCTTCTTTTAAAAGATACATTTGTCCCTACTCCCAAGGGCACTAGAATTTTTAAATTCCCTTAGGTCAGGAATAAAGTTAAGATGGCCTTTATTAGTCCCACAATGGGGAAATTTGCAGTGTTACAGCAGCAAAGATAAAGGTCACACAGATGGTGGCGTCATGTAGGCGTTAATGTATAACATTAGCAGCAACCATTCAGAAAAAGCAAACATGCGGATATACAAAAATTTACACCCGGATATCCGTTCGTAAGTGCGAGCAATACGAGTGTGTCGGGAGAACGCTCCTGTATCAATACAAAATCAGAATCAGAAATCCCTTTATTATCATTGTACAGTGTGCAACGAGATTAGAGAGCTCCCCTCTCCAGTGCTATACAACAATGATTTAATCAAATATATAAATTAGATAAATAAGAGAATAAATAATGTGATGGAAAATAATACGAAATTGGATAAATAAAACACATTACGTCGCTGTTCTGCAAGGTAATGGTGGTTGTGTGTGTGTGAGAGTTCAGAATGGTGATGGCTCTCGGAAAGAAACTGTTTTTCAGTCTATTAGTCTTTGATTTGATGCACCTGTAGCGCCTGCCAGAGGGCAACAGGTCAAACAGGTGTGAGTTCGGGTGAGTATTGTCTTTGACGATATTGAGACCTCTGCTGAGGCACCGGGTGGTGTAGATGTCCGACAGGGAGGGGAGAGGGCAGCCTATAATCCTCTGCGCCGTTTTGACTGTCCTCTGGAGCCTCACTCGGTCTGCCTCAGTGCAGCTGCTGTACCAGGTGGAGGCACAGTAGGTCAGCAGGCTCTCGATGGACGAGTGGTAGAAGGCCAGCAGCAGCTTCTTGTCCAGGTTGAATTTCCTGAGGACCCTCAGGAAGTGCAGACACTGGTGGACCTTCTTTACCACTGATGTGGTGTTGTGTGTCGAGGAGAGGTCATCGGAGATCTGTACTCCCAGGAACTTGAATGTGTGGACCCTCTCCACACACACACCTTTGATGTAGAGGGGGTGGTGAAGCAGTCCTGTTCCTCCTGAAGTCGATGACAATCTCCTTTGTTTTTGCAATGTTGAGTTGCAGTCTGTTGTCCTCACACCAAGCCGTTAGTCTCTGGACCTCCTCTCTGTAGGCTGCCTCGTCACCTTTCGAGATCAGACCCACCACTGTTGTGTCGTCGGCAAATTTGACGACGGTGTTGTTACCGTGGCCCGGGCTGCAGTCATAGGTGTAGTAGAGGGCATATAGGAGAGTGCTCAGCACGCATCCTTGAGGGGAACCGGTGCTCAGCGTTCGGGTGGAAGACGTGTAGGGGCCGAGCAACACCGTCTGAGGTCTGTTGGTCAGAAAGTCCTTAATCCAGGTGCTTGTGGGGGCAGGGAGGCCGAGAATGTCCAGTTTGGTGATGAGGATGTCTGTGATGATTGCATTAAATGCAGAGCTGTAGTCCACAAAAAGCATAGCTCTGCTATCGTTCCAGGTGGCCCAACACAACATGCAGAGCAGTGTCGATAGCGTCCTCAGTGGATCTGTTAGCTCGGTGTGCAAACTGGTAGGGGGTCCAAAATACGCCGGGAGCCAGTAGACACATCGATTATAGAGCTGTTGACCGGCTATCGCGAGGCTAGGAATCGGTTGCCGCTTCACCCTGTTATCATATTTAAAATAAAGCGCGAGTTTATGTAATGACCCTCGCGCAGTCACCACGTCTGTGGCAGTCCCGCAGAAGAAAACGCTGACGGCGATGACGAAATAGACGCTTATTCAATTTGACTTTTAATTGTCTACAACGATTTTTAACTATCACTTTTTTGGAAATATCGAACCGAATATCAAATTGAATCGCATTGCTTCTAAACTGAACCAAATCGTATCGAGCAATTCTGCCTTGACAGATATTGTTTATTATATCGAATTGTAACCCTTATATCTAGATACGTATCGAATCGGTTTCATACCAGAGATTCCCCATCCCTAGTATATACGTATATACAGAAATCCCCATGTATATACAGACTTATATCCCTCAATATATACAAGTGTAAGGAAACACTCATGTCTGTTCCTAGTGCAGGGGAAAGTCTGTCCATGGTACAGAGGGGAAATAAATAAAAATGCTGCAATGATAAAAAATAATACTGCAATTATAAAAAAGTAGAGCATGATAAAAAGTACTGCAATGGTAAACAAAATACAGCATTGGTCAATATAAGTACACCAATGTAGCCAAAACGGGCACAAGCCAGTGTCTTCTTATGCCGGTCCCAAGCCCGGATAAATACAGAGGGTTGTGTCAGGAAGGGCATCCGACATAAAACGTTAGCCAAATCAAACGTGCGAATCAAATATATGACTTCCAGACCGGATCGGTCGAGGCCCGGGTTAACAACGAGCGCCACCGGTGCTGCTGACCTACAGGGCGCTGGTGGAAATTGGATGACTGTTGATCGAAGGACAGGGGGAAGATGTGTTCGAAGGAAGAAAGAGAAGAGGAACACAAAGAGTCTAGGACTGAGAGTAGGGACTTTGAATGTGGGAACAATGACGGGGAAAGGTAGAAAGCTGGTTGACATGATGCAGAGGAGGAAAGTGGACATACTATGTATTCAGGAGACCAGGTGGAAAGGGAGCAAAGCTAGAAGTTTAGGAGCAGGATTCTAGTTGTTCTATCATGGTGATGATCAATGTTGTTAGTGGGTGTGCGCCACAGGTAAGTTGTGAGCTGGAGGAGAAGGAGAAATTTTGGTTGGACCTTGATGAAATGATTGAGAGCATCCCTAGAAATGAGAAAGTTGTCATTGGAGCAGACTTCAATGGACATGTTGGGGCAGGAAACAGTGGTGATCAGGAGGTGATGCGCAGGTTTGGTATCCAGGAGAGGAACGCAGAAGGACAGATGGTGGTTGACTTTGCAAAATGGGTGGAAATGGCTGTTCTTCCAAAAGAGGCAGGAACATAGGGTGACCTACAAGAGTTGAGGTAGGAGTACACAGGTAGACTACATCTTGTGTCTGAAGGAGATCAGCAACTGAAAATTAGTGGTAGGTGAGTGTGTAGCCAGACAGCAAAGGATGGTAGTGTGTAGGTTGACTCTGGTGGTGAAAACAACAAAGAATGCAAAGGCAGAACAGAGGATAAAATGGTGAAATTTGAAAGGGGAAGAGTGTTGTATGACCTTCGGGAAGGTGTTGAGACGGGCTTTTGATGGTCAGGAGGAGCTCACAAATGACTGGACAACTACAGGAAATGTGATCAGGATGACAGGTAACAATGTCCTTGGTGTGTCATCTGGAGGCAAAGGAGATAAGGAGACTTGGTGGTGGAACAAGGAGGTGCAGAAACTGATTCAGAGAAAGAGGTTAGCTACAAAGAAGTGGGACAGTGAGAGGACTGAAGAAAGTAGACAGGAATACAGGGACATGCAAGGGATGGTGAAAGTGGAAGTGGCATAGGCCAAACAAGGGGCTTACAATGACTTGTATGCGAGGTTAGACAGTAAGGAGGGAGAGACCGATCTATACAGGTTGGCAAGGCAGAGAAACAGAGATGGGAAGGACGTGCAGCAGGCTAGGGTCATAAAGGATAGGAATGGAAGTGTGTTGACAGATGCCAGTAGTGTCATGGGAAGATGTAAAGAGTACTTTGAAGAGTTGATGAATGAGGAAAATGAGAGAGAACAAAGAGAAGAAGAGGCGACTGCTGTGGACCAGGAAGTAGCAAAGATAATTAAGGATGAAGTGAAAAGAGCATTGAAGAGGATGAAGAGCGGAAAGGCACTCGGCTCTGATGATATACCTGTGGAGGTATGGAAGTGTCTAGGAGAGATAGCAGAAGAATTTCTGACTGGGTTGTTCAACCGACTCTTAGAAAGTGAGAAGAAGCCCGAGGAATGGAGGAGAAGTGTGCTGGTGCCCATTTTTAAGTACAAGGGAGATGTGCAGAGCTGTGGAAACTACAGACAAATAAAGCTGATGAGCCACGCAATGAACCTATGGGAAAGCATGGTGGACTCTAGACTGAGGGCAGAGGTGAACATCTGGGAGCAGCATTATGGTTTTATGCCAAAAAAAGAGTACAACAGATGCAATATTTGCTTTGAGGATGCTAATAGACAAGTACATAGAAGGTCAAAAGGAGCTGCATTGTGTCTTTGTAGATCTGGAGAAAGCTTATGACAGTGGGGGGACTACATCAGGGATCAGCTTTGAGTCCCTTCTTGTTCGATATGGTCATGGACAGGATGACAGACGAGGTTGGACAGGAATCCCCATGGACCATGATGATTGCAGATGACATTGTAATATGTAGTGAAAGCAGGGAACAGGTGGAGGAGAAGTTAGAGGCATGGAGGTTTGCCCTGGAAAGGGGGGGAATGAAGATTAGCCGTAGCAAGACGGAGTATCTGTGTGTAAATGAGAGGGACCCAAGAGGAAGAGTGAGCTAGCAGGGAGAAGAGACCAAGAAGGAGGAAGAGTTTAAGTATCTAGGGTCAACAGTCCAGAGCAATGGAGAGTGTGGAAAAGAAGTGAAGAAGCGTGTTCAGGCTGGCTGGAACGGGTGGAGAAACGGGTGTGATGTGCGATAGAGGAGTTTCAGCTAAAATGAAAGGAACGATTTATAGAACTGCGGTGAGACCAGCGATGCTGTCTGGTCTGGAGACAGTGCCACTGAAGAAAAGACAGGAGGCAGATCTGGACGTGGCAGAGATGAAGATGCTGAAGTTCTCTTTGGGAGTGACCAAAATGGATAGGATCAGGAATGAGTACATCAGAGGGACAGCACATGTTAGAGGCTTTGGAGATAAAGTCAGAGAGGCCAGACTGAGATGGTTTAGACATGTCCAGAGAAGAGATAGTGAGTATCTTGGCAGAAGGATGCTGAGTTTCCAAGTGCCAGGCAAGAGGTCTAGAGGAAGACCAACGAGGAGGTTTATGGATATAGTTAAAGAGGACATGAAAGTTGTTGGGGCTAGAGCAGAGGATGTAGAGGACAGGGTTAGATGGATACAATTGATTCGCTGTGGCCACCCTTGAACGGAATAGCCGAAAGGAAAAGAAGAAGAAGGTCAATATAAGTACACCATTGTAAAAAAAAACTACAGTAGTAGGGTGTATTGAGTATTGTTTCCTAGGACTGCACAATTGCACTAATGCCCGCCCGTTTGTAGAGTCGACCCAATGTCCTTGTTAAACAGTCTGGAGTGGCGAAATCTCTCGTTTGCACAACAAGGGTATAACAGTCTATCACTGAAGGAACTATGGAGTGCTCTAAGAGTGTACTGGAGGAGATGGGTTTGGTAGTCCAGCATTGATGACAGTTTGGCCATCATCCTCCTGCCCCCCAGTGAGTCCAGAGAGTACAGGGAGCAGCCCAGGACCGAGCTGGCCCTCCTCACCAGTTTGTACAGCCTCTTTTTGCCCCGGCCCGAGATGCCGCCTGCCCATGAGACACTCCGTAAAAAATGCAGAACTGTAGTCCACAAAAAGCATAGCTCTGCTGTCGTTCCAGATGGCCCAACACAACAATCAGAGCAGTGTCAATGGCATCCTCAGTTGATCGGTTAGCTCGGTATGCAAACTGGTAGGGTGTGGGAGGAAGGCAGTCTCTGATGTACTGGAGAATCAGTTTCTCAAGTTTTCGCACTTCATTATGACTGGTGTGAGAGCTACAGGACGGTAGTCATTCAGGTGGGTTGTGGGTGACTTTTTGGGGACGGCAATAATGGTGGAAATTTTCAAGCAGGAGGGGATGCCTGCTTGAGCCAGGGAGCATTTGAAGATCCTGCAAAAAACATGTGATAGCTGGTGGGCACATGCTCAAAGGACTTTGCATGGTATTCCGTTGGGTCCAGAAGCTTTTCTGGGGTTTACTGCCAGTAGCGCACGCCTCACATCATGTTCCTCTAAAGTGAGTGAAGGGGTGTTGCGGCATGGAATGCGGGGGTGTGGCGGGTCGGGTGAATCAAAGTGAGCAAAGAAGCAGTATAGCTCCTCCGCCAACAACGCACTCTGGTCTACTGGTGTTATGCTACCGCCTCTGTAGTTGGTGATGCTCTGTAGACCCTGCCACATCTCCTGTGGTCTGTTGCTGGCAAGGTGGGACTCTAGCTTCCTCTTGTAGTTCGTTTTGGCTTGCTTATGTCTTTTTTCAGGTTAGCACGAGCCACACTGTACAGAGCTCTGTCGCCTGACCTGAAGGCAGTGTCACGGGCCTTGAGGAGTGAGCGAACCTGGCTGGACATCCAAGATTTCGTGTGAAAGTCTGAATGGTCATGTTCAGGGACACAGTTTCCATGCAGAACTTGATGTAGTCACTGTGTGTACATATCAAGGTCCTGATGGTCAAAGAGGTCCCAGTCTGTGTCTTGGAAGAAGTCCTGTAATTCACCCATGGCGGTCTCATGCTAGGTTTTCACAGTCTTTGTGGTGGGCTTGAATCTGCGTCTGAGAGGGGTGTACGCAGGTGTGAGCAGCAAGGACAGGTGTTCTCACTGGCCAAGATGGGCAAGGGGGATGGCTCTGTACCCGTGCTTGATGTTTGAATACACATGATCCAGAGTGTTGTCTCCCCTCGTTGGGCTAGTGGAACTTTGGGAGTACATTTTCTATATTAAAGTCTCCCACTACTATATGAACACCATCAGGGTGGGTCCGCTGTTGTTTGTGGATGACGCTCGCGAGTAGCGAGAGCGCAGTGCTAGCGTTAGCATTGGGAGGAATTTAAACAGCAGTGACGATCACTACTGTTATTTCCCTCGGGAGAAAATAAGGTCGACATTTAACGGACATGTACTCGATATCAGGGGAGAAGTGCTTCTCAACGATCGTGCTGTTTTTGGACCAGTCCTCATGCACGTAAATACAGAGACCCCCACCCCTGCTCTTACCGGTGTCTCTCAGATGAACCGCACGATGAAGCGAGCGCCCGGCTAGCTGGATGCTAGCGTCGGGAACGTTGGATTGCAGCTTTCTCCATCCTGCATAATTCCTCTTTCACTTTGTCACGCATTGAGAAAGGCACCCGGCGGTCAGTGTGCACAGCATGTGGTGTAGCATCATCCTTCAGCTGGAATTTGACAGGCTCAGTTTTGAGTACTATGCTCACCAAAAGCTTGCTAGAGGCCGGAAATGGCTTGTGTCACGTCATCCACTAGCCGGACTCGGTTCATTTTTACTGACAGAGGTCGGCCTAGTACGTTCCTGACAGTTGGGCCGCGCACTACATTTGCTTCCAATGGATATTTCTTTCCCTTGTAGCAAACCGTGGCATTGATATGACCCAGTCACAGGTTTGTTTTTGGGAAAAAAATTATAATGATGGCACAGTCGAAAAATAAAGTTCTGTGGGTTTTATTGGATGCAAAAATTGCCCAATAGGTGAAAAATATATTTACAGTGAGGACTCAAGTGACAAAATAACCAAATAAAGAAACCCAAAACAAGGAGAAAATATTTACAATTGAAAATTCAACTTCGACTTTAACTTAGCTCTGTTGGCTTATGGTCTGTAGCATCTAGTCACCCACAACGTTACTAGGCTCAGCCCTCCTGACAAATGAATATGGAACTCCTTTAATATGCTAAGCCCCTCCCTCCGGGCAAACCATTTAAGATAATCTTGGTATTTATAATAATAATATTATTCCAATTTCAATGTCTGTGAACTAAAGAGGAACCAAAATTTACATAAATAATATCGTCATGTTATAAAAAGGTCTTCATAGCACAGCTGTTAAATTACTACAAAATAATACAAATAATTGGCTAAAAATGGTTCAGTCCAAAGTCAGGTGACCTCTTCTTCCGCCATCGATCGTCTTTTAAGGCACAATAAGGAATTGCCTTGGTTTGCTCCGTAGGATGTGTGCAACTGAGGCAGCAGTATCCAGGTTAGTGTATTGTTGTGTACGCGTGTGTGTGCGTGCATGTCGAGCGAGTGTCGAGTGTGCACTCCCGACACCAGCAATGAGTTTCACGAATTGTCCAGGCAGTGATGAAACAGTCTTTATGGAAAGTATGACCACGGACTGTTACACGGGTCGGCGTGGAAAAGTCTGTATGGAGCATAGCTCCACGGGAACAAAACGGCCAATGTCGTGACGGAGTGACCGTCATTCAAAGGCGCTCCGTCACAGACCCAGACACGATAACCCATCTCCTGGGCTGTCGAGGTAGATTTCAGCTGGTATCAGGGCTCGTGGTGGTGTGAGTTACTGGTATGAATCCTCACTCAGTACACTGACATCTGCTCCGCGTCTATTTTAAACTCCATCAGTGTGGAATCTACCTTGAGCTGCACTGTCCACTGCTCTTTTTCCTCTGCACTGTGCACAGAACCTAAGTAAAAAGATGCCTGTTCTGCCTCTGAAATTTCATTGTCAGACTTGTTGCGGCACATCTTTGCCCAATGGCCAATTTTCTTGCAGTAGTTACATGTAGATCTCAAACAGGACATTTATCACCTTTGCTAAGTTGTGCTTTTCCACATCTTCCACAATTAGCATAATTTCCTCCCCATTTCTTTTCTTTTACATCAGGTCCTCCCATTTCTTTTCTTTTGATTTGCCTTTTTGCTTCCAGTTACTTTTTCCTCGTCCACATTGTATTTCATGCGAATGTCCCGCAGAACCTCCTTGCAGGCTTACTTGTGTTACAACATTTTCAGACTGCCTGACGGTCTGTATTGTCAATGCAAGCGTCAGGTCCAGCATCATTTGTAGCCTATGCAAGAGCTCTTTATCGATTATCCCAATGATGATGCGGTCACGGATATTTTCCTCCCTATTCATGCCGAATTTGCAGTGTTCTGATAGGTCGTAAAGGGCTTGAATGAAACACTCTGCCTTCTCACTTGCCCGCTGGATACGCTGGTGGAAACATGGCTTCTCATGTATAACATTCCTCCTCATCATCGAACGTTTTCACCACAACGCTGAAGTAATCTCTAAGGCATTCTTCGGCTAACGTGAATGATTTATATATATTTTCTGCCTCATTGCCCATGGCATATATTAGGCAGCTCACCTGGACTCTCCCGTCATCCTTGTCCAGCTTTATGGCGAGCCTGAAACGCTCAAAACCTTGCCTCTTGTCCGGCCATTCACTTGGTTTATTGAACGAAATACTCGTTGGGGGATTAAACTTCGCCATGACGAATTCTTCTTCTCTGCAAGTTATTCCTCTCCTGACACCATGTAGAATGATCCCAGTCGAGTTTATCCGTTCAGTCTCTTTATTAAATGCCACGTGAACAGGTGGTATTCACATGAGCTAGGTGCATCAATCCTACTGCCGTAAAGCGTACTGCAGACGAATATGTTATAAAACAGCTGCAAAGCACTTTCATTTATGGCATATGTGACAAAAGTAGTATATAAATAAACATGAGTTGAGTTGATTACATTCACGCCCCTCTACAATAAGTGAATCAGAGGTTGACTTTTTTCAAATGATTTTTTTTTAGTTATATTTTAGTTATTTACTTTTTACGTCTCTATTGAGCGGTTAAGAATCCCCCAACACACACACATGGTTCCTACCCTTCTAAACACTTAATGAATGTACTTTTTAAAATGCAAAATATAGAACGCGTTGCTGATAATTATAGGCGACGAGCTGTCTAATTTTCATGGTCTTTTTTTTGTAATACAAAGTTCCCCGGAAAAAAACCCAAACATGTTTTGACTGGTACGACCTAGAAGGATGAAATATAGCAGGAATATGTGCCAAAATAGTAAGGTGCAATATATAAATTTATGGTCACAAATGAAAATCCACAATAGAGTTAATCCACAATAACCAAAACCTGAAGTAGTGAAAACCCTGTATTATTTACTGACTGTGAGAGAGAGAATGTGATACAGTTAATCACTCATAATTTCAAATTTGTGGGAAATATAGAATAAGGGGTCTGTCATACAGATATTTAAACATTAGCATTCATTAACACAAATGAATAGTCACATTAAATGATGTTGGTTTGTGGCTCAAATTTTGCTCACTTGTTTAAATGATATCTGCAGAAGCTGATGATCTTTGCTTATGGTACAAATATTTTGTTGCACAGGACATGATATTATTAACTCAATCTTAACAGTAGGGAATGGATTGAATGAATGGTTGAATGAAAACAAATGTTTGCTACTTGAAGAGAAAGCAGAATTGATTTGTTTTGGAAATGACAGATTAATTACCAATGTAGAAAACTGTTCATATGGAAATTGGAATTGGACAGTACTGTTTGGCTTTAACATAGGCTATGAGTTTTGCTGGAAGATACATATTGGAAACGTTAAAAAAAAATACAAAGGATTAGAAGCCATTGTAGACCTATTAATATCAATGAAGAGCAAAAGAGGGAAATGAGAGTAATGCATAGAATGGACTTTTATATGGACAACAATCAACTTTTATTAGATCAGACAAAATTATGGAAATATCGAAGTTATTGACATGTGATTTGGAATGTTTTTGGGATGATTGGCTTAAGTTCATAAATTCTCTGCACATATTTAAAAGATCCTTATAACAGGAAATACTTAAACAATAGCAAGTATTAATGGATGAAAATGTTTGAAAATATTATTTATTTTATTCTACTCTGATTTATACTAAATGTAACTAGGTTACATTAGGTTACAATAGGCATTTCGCGAATTTACCCTAACCCCACCATTGAGTTGATGGCCCTTGAAAGCAACAAGTGAACATCTTCTAAATTGCCAGACTGCTAATGTCATCTATAAAATATTTGACATCACAGGTCCCGGATTGCCAGCCACATCCAGCCATCAGATTCACTGAGTGGTTTAGGATCCACAATGATTGGTTAAAATATAGTTTGTTGATTTAGCTTTTTCATGTGTTCCACGGGTTTCATTCCTTGCATCTGGTGCTTTTTTGAAAGGTTTTAGGGGGCGATCGCGAGCCATTTTTAAACAATTGCATGAGAAACGAATAAAATATTGATTTTGCCAGGCCTGATATGTGTGAAAGGTTTCATGAGTTTTCATTCATATTTAGAAACTCAAAATCAGCGTTGTTTTATTGGCTAACTGTGCGAAGCCACGCCCACAGCTTTTCATGAAGAATGCCAAATTTTGCATTGTGACATCCTGAAGGCCTAAACACTCATCAGAGAAATTATAAGGTAGAACTTGTTAACCTGCTCTGAGAAAAACATCAACGAAAATAACTTGTATTTGCTTTAACCATAGGTGACGCTACCACTACAATGAAAACTACGTTCGCAGATGTCTTCAGGGTTGATATCCTAAATGTGAAAATTTTCGAGACGATAGGATCATCTGAGTCATGTTACAGGAGCTTTTGTTGCCGCGGAGCATAATCAGACTTTGCGGCACCATATTGGCCACGCCCTTCGCCGAAAAGTCACAAAATTCGGCATAAAGTACGATCAACGTCTTTGGGCTGTTCTGACAAATTTTCAGTTGGATAAGTTAAATGGGCTTTGTGTAGTAAAAAATGTAAAAGATTATATATTTTTCTGTTGCCACTAGGTGGCGCTATATGTATGGCAGAATATTGACATATAGATGTCTTTGGGACATGACACTTCATATACATGTGAAGTTTGAAATTTTTAGGAGCATGTGCAAGAGAGTTATTAAGCATTTTGCCTATTGTGGCGAAAGAATCATTAAATGCAAACTTTGAAGCCCCGCCCCTGTCATATAGTATATCGAAAGCTAAAGATTTTCGTCTCAGTGTTTGTCCCAGGTCTTAAGATTGTACCGCCAAAATTTTAAGTCAATCGGATAAATTCTCTATGGCAGAGTGCAAAAGAAATGAACTGTAAATGAGCAAAAATGGGCCAAAAGTTGATATTCAAAAATTCATAACTTGCTGACTGTACACTTTAGACCATGGCTACAATGGAC
The DNA here is from genome assembly GCF_059441095.1 of Idiotropiscis lumnitzeri. Lineage (NCBI taxonomy): Eukaryota > Metazoa > Chordata > Actinopteri > Syngnathiformes > Syngnathidae > Idiotropiscis > Idiotropiscis lumnitzeri. Next base: position 622,548 of record NC_142403.1, read on the forward strand.
TTGTGCGGTCGCTGCTCGGGCCCTAATGATTTGAATCGGGTGTGATGCAGCAGGGAAATGTGGAAAACAGGCAGGACAGCAGGCCTTGAGAAACAGGGTTGAACACCCCTGCCAAAATAGTCACATGGGCTCGTGAGAGTTGCCCTCCCTATGGCCAAGGGAGTACAAAGAATAAGAAGCATTTTGGACGGATTAGACCTTCTTCAGCAATTTCACAGAAAAGGGTCCACAGCCGTGTATAGATCTTTCTGGCAGACATTAACACCAGTGTTTTTCACCGACCCAGCATTGCCATAGCTGGTCATTTGACGAAACCCACCAGGAAAGGAGGGATGTGTCAGGGGATAAGCTGAGCTATTGTTTTGTTTACGAGAATTAGCCCCAGGAGGAAGGTGTGAAAAGGCAGTGAGCCACCCCTGGAGCATTTGTTTTTACTCAAGACTCAGATGTCTCGTCAAGTAGCCAAGTCTCAGGGAAAATCGCTAGACAATTACTCAACTTTTGATTGATCTCAGAAGTCCTAAGTTATTTTTTTTTAAATTTATTTTTGATTTTGTATCTTTTCCTTTGTTACACAAAAACATGACAGTAAATTTGGCACGCAATCACCCATAGCAACACGCACACCAGTTCACGTCAGCGTTATGTGTATATATATATATATATATATATATATATATATATATATATATATATATATATATAGGGCGGCACGGTGGACGACTGGTTAGCACGATGGCCTCACAGTGAGAGACAGCGTTAGCGTGGGTTTCCTCCGGGTACTCCTGTTTCCTCCCACATTCCAAAAACATGCATGGCAGGCCGATTGAACACTCTAAATTGTCCCTAGGTATGAATGTGAGCGCGGATGGTTGTTCGTCAGAGTGTGCCCTGCGATTGGCTGGCAACCAGTTCAGGGTGTCCCCTGCCTACTGCCCAAAGATAGCTGGGATAGGCTCCAGCGCCCCCCTAGTGAGGAGAAGCGGTACAGAAGATGGATGGATGGATGTATATATATATATATATATATATATATATATATGTATATATATATATATATATATACATATATATATATATACATCAGGCCTGCACGATATGCGGTTTGAACATCGCAATTGCAATGTGCGCATGCGCAATAGCCACATCGTAGGACGTGCAATGTTTCTTTTATTTTTAGAACACCAAAACTTTTTTTTTCATAAAAGCAGCACTCTACATTATGCTTTACATTGTTGAGACTATACAGACCGTCTTGCTCACGCCCCCTACTAATTAGTCAATTGCAACTTCCCCAAAAATCGCAATGTCATTTTTTTCCAATATCGTGCAGCCCTAATATATATATATATATATATATATATATATATATATATATATATATATATACATATATATATATATATATATATATATATATATATATATATATGTATATATATATATATATAAATTAGGCCTGTCAACAATAATGCGTTAACTCCTGTGATTAATTTGGAAATATTGACCCGTTAAAATAAAAATAACGCAAATTTAAAATAAATTTGATCGCAACTTAATCCCGTAGTCTCCCTTCCTGGATTTTTATTTCCCGGAAGTGAAATGCAGAGAAAAATGCCGCCATACACAAAGGTGTGAACCAGGTCTGCTTGATGGCAAATTCCTTGCGAAATGCGCTATATAAATAAAGTCGTATTGTATTGTATTTTGAAAATCTGGGAAGGGAGACTACGGGAAGTCAAATCGCTGCGGTTGCAAAATTGGAGAAAGAAATGTTAATACCGAATCTATTGAAAGATTGAAAAAAAAGTGAATGTTGTGTCATTTCCCTTTCACGAACGAGTCAGTGATTGAAGGTGTTGTACTGCCATTATCATTTTACCATTACAGCTGCAACATTTTTGGAAACAATAACAACAATAATAACACAAATGGAGGAATTTGAATTAATGCAAATTACTGCAACATGAGTGAGTGAGCATTTTTTTGTTTTACTCACTCCTTCCGTGGCTTTGGGAATCGTTAAGGTATACGGAGAGAAAAGATGGACACATATGATTATGAAACTTTATATAAATACATCATATAAATACACAATCTTGCAGCCCGAGTCAAGCAAGACATTGTTGCAACTTCAGTAGGAGAAACGTAAACATTGCGCTCCTGTTGTGTCACAAGACAGACAGCGGAAGCCAAAACTTTCCCGCTATTTTGGCTTCAATGACTACCCATCTGTGAATAAAAAAACATTTTACATTATTTACCTTATTAAATTGTTGACCAAATGGTACATACATAATTGTAAATATACTCATTAGAGAGCTAATTTTTTAATTTTTTAAAGTTTGTAAATGAAGTCAAGCAATATATATGAAAAATCCAGGATGCTTAGGGAGAATGAGGCTTGGATCGGGCAGGGGGAACATTTCACAATTACAAGTTCGGCTAAACTCTAGTCAAAAAATGTTGTATAACAAATGCCCCTGGGGTGGCTCACTTCCTTTTCACAACTTCCTCCTGGGGCTAATGCTCGTTAACAAAACGATAGTGCAGCTTACCCAAACCTTTTATTACTATTACTTTTTTTTTTTTTCTACTCTTCGCATGTAGGACACTTTGACAGGGAGGCTCATTGTGCACATAGACACTGACAATAAGCTTCACCTGTATAGTTCTCCTTTGTACCACACATTTCACTTCATTTTCATTTCTTTCTTTACTTCTCTTCCTTTCTTTCGTTCTTTCTATATTGTTGTGCATGTAATCATACATACCTCCTTTCCTACATATTTTCTTGCCCGGTTTTCTTGCACATTCCTTGGAAATTCTTTTGACTGTAAAATGAATAAAAGACTAAAAAATAACATGTGGCCGCAGGACACACATTACAAAAGTGTTGGCATGCATGCACACCCCCACTCACACACACACGCACCCCCACACACACACACAAACTGATTAAATGAAATTGTAATTTGAAAAATAAGTGTGGGGGAAAATGAATAACAGTTGGTCATCCAATCTTGTTTATGAAATACAGCCATGGTTAAGGGGCTGTATTTGTTTAGTGGCTCGAAACAGAAAAAAGGTGGTACAAAAGGTCAAATATTTAAGAGAGGTGAATGTGGACAGAGCTATTTCACAGGTTACTCGGGTTCTTTGTAAGCCAGGATTTTTGGAGTCATTCAGTTTTTCTGTCAAAATTCCATGATTGATAAGACACTTCTTAAAATTTGTTTACACTATAGTGGTGTTTCTACGCTTTAATGACTTAAAATGGGTCAGCCTGCAGTAAAAAACAAAACAAAACATTTTTGTTATATTTAAAAACTGTTTATATGACCTGACAGTAGAACATTTAAAATTATCTTGGGAAAAATCTTCCCTCTCTCATCCCATTTTAGGCCTCCAAAGTCTATTGCAATTATTTTAAAACAACAAGCATTGTCTATCAGAGACTGCTGAGACAGAATGCATGACTGAGGGGTGTTGTCAATCATTTGCAGTGCACACATGGGCACACGCTGCAGCCAGGCAGGGCAACCAGCTGTCTGAGTTCCCTTGGCCGGATTATTTATCTCAGATTAGCAACAAAGTTAAAAAAGAGGGATTAAGACAATTTTCAAGAAAAAAACAAGGGGAACAACACAGCACGGCCTCATGAATTGAGTCATGCTGGCAATGTAGCAACGGTGAGTAAGATGCTACATACTGTAGCTATTCACTGTACCTGTTTTTACTGTGCAGTTTTCAGTTAGAGAGGGGCGTGGGTTTGGTCGGAGACTGGACCTCAGTTGAGCCAGCAACGAAATATTTACTCTGCAATTTGGCTTTTTCCTTAGGCTTTTTGTTGTTTTTTGCTTTGTTTTTTTTCTGAAAGAAGTCCACACTTGGATCTGTGAAGTTTGTTTGCAGCCTGCAGATCGTTGTGTTAGTTGAATTCTGTTTTTCTTGTTTTGTGAAATGACAGAGAATTTGAGAAAGAAAGAAAACCAACATCCATTAGAAGCTTCTGTGAAGTTAGTGGACAAATTTAAAGTTCTCGAAGTGTACTTTTGCTCAGCATTGTCAAAGGCTTAAGTGCCATGCCCATTCATGTGATCAGTCTGTAGCCATGTGGATGACTGAGCAGAAAAGTTGGTTCTGTTGAGTAACTTGTTTCTGATTTAAAAGTAGGAGGTTTTTAATTCCTGTTTTTGTAGTCATTTTGAGCGTTTTTTCTCTTCATTCAACTTTTCAGTTACTTTAACCTTTTCAATTGATGCTGCTAGACAAGATTGCTAACATTTGGACTGCTACATAGCCTCTCACACAGGCTGCAATCTATCAGCCATATTCATAGAAAAAAAAGTGGGGTTATAAAAGTGGTAACTAATTACAGTAATTATGATTGACACGGACATGATGACACTTATGGCTGAATTCATTTTATAATTGAAAATGACAAAATTGTGAGAGGCATATCAGCAATCCAAAGCTCATCACCCATCCTTATTCATCATCAAAGTGTTAAGATAATAATAATATTAATAATAATAATAACTAGAGAAAGCTATTTCTGGACAAATTGTGTGTGAAGGCTGAGGAGTTGAAGCCATCTGGGTGGAAGGATGTGGAATGATATTGAATGATTTTGAAACATAGAGAATGAAATTGAATAAGTTTGAATCATAGAGAATAGAATTGAATGAGAATGTGGAATGATAGTGAATGATGGAAGGTGGAAGGATGTTGAATGATAGTGAATGATGTTGAATGACACTAAATGGAAATGAATATGAATAAATTGATTGAGATAATATTAAAATGTAAAATGGTGATAATGTGAAAGCATTGTGTCAATTTAAAAAAAAAAAAAGAAGTTCCATGGACTGGACTTGAACGACCTGCCGGGTGGGAAACGAGTGCTTAACCTCTGAACCACACAAGGATGTATAGGTACAATGAATGGGAAAAGATATCTTTGAAACAGGAATACATTAAGTGAAGAATGTGAGAGAGAAAAAAGTAATGTGAAATGACTGAAATAAATGTTTTGAATTTCTAACTGAAACCATGTACACGTCAATTGTAAAGATCCATTTGGAATGGACGAATGGATGAATTTCTGACACTCAAATTGAGTGAATCAAGTGAATCCGTTCAAATTCCGTCATTTCCGGTTCACTTCCGGTCGATTTACATCACTTCCGGTTCACTTCCTGTCGAATTGCGTCATTTCCGGTTCACGTTGGGGCGAATTAAATCACTTCCGGTTCACTTCCTGTCGATTTTCATCACTTCCGGCCGGATTCAATCACTTCCGGTTCACTCCCGGTCGTTTTACGTCACTTCTGGCTCACTTCCGGTTGATTTACGTCATTTCCGGTTCATTTTCAGTCAAATTACATCACTTCCTGTTGACTCACGGTCGTATTACGTCACTTCCGATTCACTTCCAGTCGAATTACATCACTTCCGGTTCACTTACATCACTTCCGGTTAACTTCCTGTTTCATGACGTCACGTCTTGAATTTTAAACTGGAAGCATGTAAATGTGAAATGTTAAATGTTTAATTGGACATGAATGGGGATTTGTGGGGTAAAACGTGAAATGGGAATGCATGAATAGAGTGAATGACATGAATTATGTGAAAGGAGTTCCAGGAATGTGAAATGAATGACCTGAATGGGTTAAATTTTAATTTTGAAGCATTTAATAGTGAAATGTTGAATCTTCCATTGGAAATGAATGGGGTTTTTGGGGTTGAATAAAGTGAAATGGTGAATTATGGGAAATAGGTGAAGACATGAAAAATGGAAGCCTACGAGGCGTGAATTTTTGGAATAGAACAAAGTTGTTACGGTGAAAATCGGATGAAAACTGTGGAAGTAGTTACGCGCCGAAAAAAGGCGAGGAATAAAAGAGAAACTATAATAAAGTCGAAAGGTGTAGAATAACATATGTGTGAAGGTCTCAGCCTTCACACAATTATAAGATCATTGACTGCACATTTTTCTTGAAATTTAAACGGGTGAAACGAGGATTCTTTTCTGTGTCGGGTGCCTGTTTATTTGGTGTGCATGGTCATGGCCATGGTCAACTATTGATCATGATGTGTAGGATGGTAACACATTCCCAACAAGTTTAAAACACCAACTTTAGATTAAAATTTTACCAATTATTATATATATAATTTGACACACTGCCTTGGCACACTTTTATTTTGAAATTGTTCCTTTAGTGTCTGATGCCTTGGCGGCTGACTTGACTTTTCTGACCACTGTTGCCACCAACATCAACACTTCTTCATCCTGCAGTCAGGCTGTCACAAGAATTAACGGCTAATGGTGAGCACTTAGCTGCTCAGCGAGTGCCCAATTTAGGCTGGAAAGAGGTGTCTGACTACTCTCTAAGGCAGTTTAACAGGCAAGAATGACTCTCCACTTTGATCCTAACAGCCTCACACAGTTGCATTTCCACTGAACAATTGTTAACCAGGCCCACCCGTGCTGTTTTATCCGGCAAACTTGCTACTGTGGCTCTGACATACTTTGACCCATATTAATGTCCACTTTATATATATATATATATATATATATATATATATCATGATCATTCGTTATTAAATGACGGGTTACCTTCTCGTATGCATTCATAATTGTTCTTTAACCAATTTATTCAATTATTCTATACAATTTTCAGTGAGTTATCCGAATACAAAAATATTCGATGGCTGCAGCAATATAGCAATAAACAAACAAAAAAACAAATTGTTGCTGATGGAAAAGGGAGGCAGAGAGATGGTCAAGGAAAAATAAATTTCAAATGTTATTTCCAAACACACAGTTCTATACTAAATGCATGCTTATTGAACATGCTCACATGTCATGCGATCTACTAGAGAAAGACAAAGAAACAAGATTGCAATAATACAGACAAAATATTACAGTCACTTAGAACTCTTAGGCAGATTGCAGATTTATTTTACAGACACCCTCTATAATCCTTTCAAACATGTCTCCTTTAGTCAATTGACTAACTCACCATCTTCCGTGGGCACATAGATGTTAAGGTAGAGGCAGTCCTCACTCTGGTCCTGGACGTATGATGATACAACGTCAATACTGTTGGTGAACCACACTGGCAGCATCACATCAGGAAGGTGGCCCTCCACAATGTTCTGCGGGCACACTGGGGCAAAGTGTGTTGCATTGCGGATATCCGGCCATGGCACTAATTGCTCAGGTGGCTGAAAGCGGTGCTCGCCTGTGGGTGGGGCTGCAAATGGGACACCAAGAAACTGTACAACTGGGCCCAAGATCTCATTGTTCAACTCCTTCTTGATTCCACGGAGCTTTCCATTGGGGGTAGTAACCACTGGGTCATTTTCATAAATTTTCTCAGCCTTCACAGCACACATGTGCATTAGCAATATACCCAGCCATAGAAAGGACAACAATTTACCAGTGCTTGTGTGACACTCCAAACCAATGTACCGCATTTTCTTGCTGCACATATAAGAATTTAAATATAGTCCAAGTAGTAAGATGGGTAAGATGATAGTTGACAACTCAGAAAACCAAAAGAGACTGTTTAATCCAGGCCCTGCAGAAAAAAAGTAAAGTGCAACAATTAGTAACCACATGAAAATAAGGGGAGAAGGGGGGGTTCACGTGATTATTATTTTTTGTCAGAACCAGATTTATAATTCTGAATGAAAATATTACAAATATTTATTTCAATCACAAATGTCTTGACATGAACAATTATAAACAATGTACATTGACTGACAGTCCACACCAAGGGTAATTATATTGCAAGACCTGATTTACGATGGACGACGATGGCAAACGATGATTAAAAATTCAGTTTCATTGTGTACTTTTTTATATTGATATTTTGTTGTGCTGAGGAAATGTTTGAATGAATGAATGAATAAATGTCATTGACAACAGAACAGGCAGAAATCGACCCATATAAAAGACCAAAAGAGGGAGACAAGACATAAGAGCCTGTTGGTACTCGCGTTTCAGCGACCCGAGTTCTGAGTTGGGAAGGAAGACAATCGCAGGGAACACAGAGACAAACAACCACCCGCACTCACACATACCTTGGGGCAATTTAGAGTGTCCAATCAACCTGCCATGGATATTTTTTGGAATGTGGGAGAAAACCGGAGTAACCGAAGGGAACTCACACAGACACGGGGAGAACATGCAAACTCCACAGAGGAAGGCCAGAGCCGGAATCGAACCCACCACCTCTACACTGTGAGGCCATCGTGCCAACCAGTCACCCACCGTGCCGCCCCGCGCAAGTTCCAAAATCTGTAAATGTGTGACTTCGATGAACGCTCTGTTGACGGTCTGGGAGCATTTCCTGCCCACACGCTGCTGATATACAAGAAAGACAAATGTAACAGCATGCAAATGTTCAAGTGGAAGGGTGTGCATAAAAGAGGATGCAAAAGACACGCCCTGACTGCTGAGCCCTGTTCGAGGTGTGGCTCAACCTAAATGTTTGACACTGGCCACACGAATTCTCAACATCTAAGTGACTTCTTTTTTCTTTTATTTCTGTTAAACCATTTCCTTGGTGGCTTGACGATGAAACACCTTATTTCACATTGAAAATTACAAACTATCAACTGACTGAAACCCAAATACTAACCTCAACCATACAGGGAGTGTACCCTTTGTTTGGGATATGTGGTACGACACATTCCACTCATTTCTTAGTAGGAGACCTCTTTTGACCACAACTTTTGAATCCAATTGTCATGTTCTGTGACTAACTTGTGTTTTTCCAGTCCCTGGGCCTGGTAGATGGGCGGAGCCTCCAGTGCACACCTGCTTGTCATCCCAATCAGCTGGGTATAAAGGTGCTGGAGAAGTGGGAGTTAGACCCCGGAATATCGTTGCTGCTTGCCTAGTTTCTTAGTCAATCATGTGCTTTTGTCGTCACCACGTAACCTTGTCTCCCGTCCGGTTTTAGTATTTCTTGTCTTCGATACATTTGTTTGTCCTCGCTTGTGAAGTTAGGACTTATTTGTGTTTTGTTTTTAGTCACCTGTCATTCTCCCAATCGGGCTGAGTTCTTTTGTTAGTTGTTCACTGTGCTTCCGTTACATTCATTTCCGTTAGCATTTGTTGTCACTTGTTCCGGTGTCTAGCTTCCACCCTGCACTGGCGATCCGCTTGCGTTAGTTTTGTAAGCGCATTACCATTATGCTGATGTTGTAGTTTTGGTTACTTTGCATTTATCCTTGCTCTCGTTTCAAGAAAGTTCTATTTGCTCACAACTGTTTTTGGCTCTGCTTTGGGGTTCAAAATTCTGTGCGCACAACTTGACACCAATGGCCGAGACACTCAGAACCAACATCAACTACACGCGAGACAAACATTTGTGGCTCTACATCCCTCTGTTGACCGCCCAAAAAATTTAAAATGAAAACAGCAAATGTTATGCCAATATATAAAAATGGAGATAAACATCTACTCACAAACAACAGACCACTATCACTGTTGCCACAGTTCTCAAATATTCTAGAAATGTTTTTGCCAAGCAGACTCGACAACTTTATCGAAAAGCATAATCAAAAGTGAGAATCAATCGAGAGAAAAGATCCACCTCTGTGGCAGAAATGGAGCTTGTGGATGACATCACTACTAGTATAGATAAAAAAGAATTTACTCTCGGGATTTTCATTGACTTAAAAAAAGCCTTTGACACCATAGATCAGGGGTGTCTATTTCCAGACCAGCCACACACCTGATTCAAATGAGCAGGATACTAAGCAGGCTTCTTCAGAGCTTGCAGATGAGCTGATCATTTGAATTAGATGGGTTGTAACCGGGAAAGATTGAAAGCATGCAGGAAAGCGACCCCCCAGGACTGGATCTTGACACCCCTGCCAGAGATCATAATATCCATCCATCCATTTTCTGCCGCTCATCCGGGGTGGGGTCGCGGAGGCAGCAGCTTCAGCAGGGGAACCCAGACTTCCCTCTCCCCAGCCACGTCTTTCAGCTCTTCCGGAGGGATCCCCAGGCATTCCCAGGCCAGCCAGGAGACATAGGCCGTGTCCAAATTAACAGGCTGCGACCTCAGAAGGCCTGTTCGCAGGCTGGGTCCTCCGAAGCCGAACAAGGCTCCTCCTCGTGTAGCCTGAATGGACCGCATAACCCGTGGTGAATTTGGACAGGCTCAATATCTACGTACAAATTAATTGGCAGCGTCCTTCGATGTCCAATATGGCGACCAGAAGACGTCACTTCTGGTGCGACAAGACCTCTTACGCAGTTGTCCAGATTTACGCAGCCTCCGAGAACTAGCCTTTCAAATCTGGCCTCGTTTCCATGGAGTTTCCATGGAGACGGGCCCTGAGTAAAGGCTATGCAACCTTCGTAGCCTTAAATGCCTCGCTCTTCTTCTACTTCGTTCTACACTCTTCCTCTACAAAAAAAACAAACGAAGCTGCGTACGTGTTCCACCTCATCGGAGTGCACTTTCAGATGTAAGTTATTTGTATGTAATTTTAAAACATCACTCATAAGAAATATTGGGCAGCAATGGTTGGATATTTAGCTCCAGATTAAGATAACTTTATCAGTCATCGGCCAAATATAACTAAGGTCGTTCTGGTAACTCTTGCATAGAAGGTATGGCTGAAACATTTGAATCGTCATAATTCTGCACATTAGCATTATTTTATTTAATCTTTCCCTTATGTTTTAGGGAGCAAGGAGATGACCGCACGGTCGATCAAGCTGCGAGGGGAATCGTATATACGGCAGCCTCTTTACGGTGGCCAAGTTCTCCACAGCCAGTGCATGGTGTAAAAAAGTTAATATCGGGAAAAAACATTTGACGGGTTATTGTCTTATCTATTTCCATCGACTTACTCAAGATGCGCGAATTCAATGGTTCCTAATTTTTCTTGGGTTGTGTACCCGTGTCGTACCTCGGGTACCCCCCTGACTCTTATGTGTTGATTATTCACTAAATGTATGTAACAGAACTGTTCATTAATTATTATTTTCTCTACCTTAACATGATGATTTGTACGGCTATATATATATATATATATATATATATATATGGATATATATATATATATATATATGGATATATATATATATATATGGATATATATATATATATGGATATATATATATATATATATATATATATATATATATATATGGATATATATATATATATGGATATATATATATATATATGGATATATATATATATATATGGATATATATATATATATATATATGGATATATATATATATATATATATATGGATATATATATATATATGGATATATATATATATATATATATATGGATATATATATATATATATATATGGATATATATATATATATATATGGATATATATATATATATATATATATGGATATATATATATATATATATATATGGATATATATATATATATATATATATATGGATATATATATATATATATATATATATATATATATATATGTGTAGAGAGAGAGAGAGATCTTTGGTACCAAATGAGAAAAAGTTAATAATCTTTGGCACCAGTCAAATTAAACACCAGTTCAAGATTATTGTCGACTCTATTGAAATAAAAAGAGTAAATTAAATGACATTTCTTGCCGTTGTTATAGATGCAAAATTATGCTGGAAATCACAAATAAAAAATGTGAAAAGTGAACAATCTAAAACTACAGGTATCCTTTATAAAATGAAGGACCTCCTAAAAAGGAAACATTATACACGTTATATTGTTCATTATTACTGCCATACCTGACCTATTGCTTGGAGACATGGGGAAATATATATCAAACAAATACACAGTCCATCCATCCATCCATTTTCTGCCGCTTATCATGGGTCAGACTGCGGAGGCAGCAGCTTCAGCAGGGACGCCTAGACATCTCTTCCAGCTCTTCCGGAGGGATCCTCAGGTGTTCCCAGACCAGCCGGGAGACATAGTCCCTCCAGCGTGTCCTGGGTCGTGCTCGGGGTCACCTGCCGTTGAGACACCCCACCAGGGAGGCGTTCAGGAGGCATCATAATCAGATGCCCGGGCCACCTCATCTGGCTCTTCTCAACGTGGAGGAGCAGCGGCTCGACTCTGAGTCCCTCTCGGATGACAGAGCTCCTCACCCTATCTCTAAGGGAGAGCCCGGACACCCTGCGGAGGAAACTCATTTCGGGCGCTTGTACCCGAGATCTTGTTCTTTCGGTCATGACCCATAGCTCGTGACCATAGGTGAGGAAAGGAATGTAGATCGACTGATAAATCGAGAGCTTTGCCTTTTGGCTCAGCTCCTTCACCACGACAGACCGATACAGCATCCGCATCACAGCAAACCTTGCACCTATCCGCCCGTCGATCTCGGGCTCCATCCTCACTCGTGAACAAGACCCCAATATACTTAAACCCCTCCACATGGGGAATGATCTCGTCCCCGACAGGAGAGAGCACTCCACCCTTTTCTGACTGAGGACCATGGTCTCAGATTTGGAGGTGCTGATCTTGATCCCAACCATTTCACGCTTAGTTGCGAACTGCTCCAGTGAGTTGGAGATCACAGCTTGAAGAAGCCAGCAGTACCACACCATCAGTAAAAAGCAGAGTGCAATACTGAGGCCACCAAACCGGACCCCCACATTGCCTTGGCAGCGCCTAGAAATTCTGTCCATAAAAATTAGGAACAGAATCATAAGGGCAGCCTTGATGGAGTCCAACCCTCACTGGAAACAAATTCGACTTACTGCCGGCAATGTGGACCAAATTCGGACATTGGTGGTACAGGGACTGAACAGCCCGAATTAGTACACAATAACCCCTTATGACAACAAAAATATTTGGACCGCGATTTCCCTTGCCGGACGTGGGTCATCGGCAGTGTTGCTTTCATCAACGATGTCAATGACGAAAATATTTTGTCAACGCTCCTTTTTTTCATGCCAATAACGACACGATGACGAGCTAAATGAGGTTCTTGATGATGAAAACATGACGTGACGTATCATGAATTTTCGTTGACGAGACGGGACGAAATTGTTAGCGTGTGGTTCGTCAGACGCTCCAAATATATGGCATCCCTTCCCATTGTACATGTAATCTGTCTTTCAAAAAATGCATTGCTGGTCTATCCGTTGTTTGGGCACGCAGTGCGCATGCGCCACACACACACCTGTACACGAACAAGGTCTGCGGCCATTCGGCACAGCTCACACACACCGACACGCTTTCCTTTGCCGGACAATGGCGACAGTGACACTCGCTAGGCTACTTCGTTTTGATAACAGCAAGATGGTACAAGTAAACAAGACATATGTTTGGTAGAGTTTGGAGTTGTGCTACTGTATTAGAACAAGTCTATGTTGTCAAACGTTTTTTATTTTATGGTGCTTTAAGTAAAATAAAGCCACAACAGTTGCTAAATAAAATGTTTGGTTCTCTGCTTATTTTGGAGAAATGAGCATTGATTCCACTGTTACCACTTGTATCTGTTTGTAATGCATAATTCTTAATATTCCATCAGATAGTCTATGCTATTGGGTGGAAACCTCGTATGCCTATTTTGAACTAAAATGGACTAAAACCTTTTTGAGTTTTTGTCGAATACATTTACGAAAACTAGACTAAAACTTTTTTTTGGCGCTTTCCGTCGACTAAAACTATCACAATAGGAATGACTAAATGTGACGAAAACTATTAAGTATTTTTGTCCAAATGACTAAGACCAAGACTAAATCTAAAATGCCTGCCAAAAACAACACTGGTCACCGGGGCCACCCTCTGAAGCCAGGCCTGGAGGTGGGGCTCGTTGGGGAGCACCTGGTGGCCAGGCCTGCAACTCTGTCACCGTATTCAGAAAATGTTCTAAATTAAACAAGGTTGCTGTTATAACCTAAGGGGCCTTTACGTTGGAAAAGTGCCTGTAAAAAAAATTAAGATAAGAACTAATGTAAAGCAAATGCGTGTCTCTGTGAAAGGTGTCAATCTATGGAATAATTATGCTAATGAATTGAGAAGGTATGAATCACTTGTGGTGTTCAAAAGAAGGTTTGAAAATATTGTACAACAAAATTATATAAATCAAGGATAAATATGAAGAACATTTATATAAACATTTAATTATCATATGAACCTGGTACAGAAGTACATTTTCTACTATGGCATAATTCTTTGTATATAAATTATCTACCAGTGTAAAGGAAATAGTTTAGCAAAAATAAAAAAGAAGGCACTTAGAATCGAAGTGAGCAGCGTCAAACGTTTAGGTTGAGCCTTGCCTTGAACTGCACTCTGCAGCCATGGCTATGAGCAGTAGGGACCGGTTGGTTCTATAAATTTCACCAACAACGCTCGTGTTTGCGGTGCGCTCTTCTCATCAGGTACGTTTCTCCAAAGAGTACTACCACGAAATGTGCTTGCATTTTGTGCTCGGAAAATTATATGGGCAAGACTTAGTTGTGGCTGAAATTTCCTTTCATTAGTTATTATTTGGGGGCTTAATTTTATATTCTACGTGCGGTAATGCTAACTATTTTCCAACGTTAACTGGTTCAGATGTGTCCAGGCGATAGCGTCGAACGTACTTGGACGTTTCTTATGATTTTAAAGCCTTCTGTTTATCTTTGGTGTAAACACTCATTTTTTATATAAGCCAGCCATTGCACGGTGGGCATGCCTGTTAAATCGTCCATCCAGTGAGTGAGGCCGCAGGATTTGACAAATATTGTCCCATCAGTGAGTCAACTCAAAGTAACATTTACGGTGGTGGACATGGAGTTCATTTACATACACACTCAAATGACCATTTTTCGCATCCATTCCAAAGTAAGCAATCATCCATCCATTATCCTGGGCTTAGGCCTTGGTATCTCCAGCAGCATGTGGTCCGCAGACCTGAGGCAGCAGGCAGGTGCGTAGGGGTGGAGGACCTCTGAGAGATACACTGGGAGCCAGTGAAAGAAGCCAAGAATGGTGGTATGTGCTCCATCTTCCGAGGTCCAGTTAAAAGGGGAGCAACAGCATTTTGGACCAGTTGGAGGAGCTTGAGGGAGTACTGGCTGACTCCAAAATACAGTGCATTTCAGTAATCTCCCCTAGATGTAACAAAGGCAGGGATTACTGTTTCTTAGTGCTACTGGTAAACAATGGGCTTCACTTTAGTCAGCTGCCGAAGATGAAAAAAGCTGGATCGGACAACAGTACTGATTTGCCGATCTAATGTCCAATTCAAAACCCAAGTTTGAGGCTGTTGGCTTTAAGACAACATGGCAAGGGACCAAAGTCAACAGGGTTGAAAGTAAAAGGGCCACTGGGACCGAACACCATAACTTCTGTCTTCTTTTCGTTGAAAATCAAGAAATTAAGTGAAACTCAGGCTTTGATTTCCTTTAGACAGGACAAAAGTGGTCTCAGGGAGAGAGCGTCTTTTTTGCTCAGCGGGATCAAGGTTTGACTGTCATCATTAAAGCAATGGAAGGAAATACCATGTTTTCGTAGGATAGAACCTAGGGGCATTAAGTACAACGAAAACAGCAAGGATCCCAAAACAGAACCCTGTGGAACACCATACGACGGAGGGGCAGAGCGAGACTTAGCGCAACCTCTGCAAACACAAAAGGTACTGCCAGCCAAATAGGATCCAAACCACTCTGGAGCGCAGCCACTAATTGCCTACCTGATGCTGTAAACGAGCCAGAGGAATACTGTGGTCCACCGTGTCAAATGCTGCAGTGAGATCCAACAAGACAAAACGCATATAGTCCCCAGTATCATTTGCCAGGTGGATATCATCACAAATCCATATGCAGGGCTGACTCTGTTCTAAGTATCTTCTTGAAACCTTACTGGAAAACCTCAAGTCATTGTGTTCGTCAAAGAAAGATCTTACCTCATGTGAACTAACTTTTCCAGAATTTTAGAAATAAAAGGCATTCTGGAAATGGGTCTGCAATTCAACAGCACATCTTGATCAAGGCTAAGTTGCTTAAGCAGGGATTGCACCACAGCATGTTTAAAATGTTGGGGGACTACACTAGAAGACAGACTGAAATTTAAAAAAAGGCACCAGCCACAACGTGCTTCCTTTCTTGGTGATTGAGCATCCCCGCTGTGCTGCAATGAAAGGGAGGTTTACATCTTAATTATTTGTATGTGAAATAGCCTGTAACTTTAGGACTCTTGTTGCAAACACCAGGTAACACCTCGCTTCATTATCCCCAATGCTTTAGTGCAGGCATCACCAAATGGCGGACCGCGGTCCGGATCCGGACCGACAGATGGTTCGGACCTGACCCATGACCAATCTATGATGAATATTTTTCAGGGCGCATTCGCAAACGTTGACGCAGCAATTTTAGTTAATACGGAAAAGGTGTCACTGATTTGAGCCAATGAAATCTTTTGTTTACGATCCACTGCCAATTGCGCAGCAGACCGGAAGAGAGTGCTGCTGACAGTATGCCTTGCTAAAAAGTTAGCAAGGTCGATGCGTGTTGTTTTAAATGAATGGACGGAGAAATTTAGTTGCGTACTGGCTGCAGCCTATTCAAAACCAGTGTGCATCATATGCTCCGAAACCGTCGCAACATTGCAAATCGCCACTACGAAACAAAGCACCGCCCTTTTGTGCAAAGTTATCCGCTGAAGTTTGAGGTGAGCGCACGCAAAAACATCGAACTTTGAGTGCAGGGTAACAGATTTTTACATTTTCGTTTTACAGCCCAGCGGCATGCAAACGAATGTTCACTAAAAGTATCATGGATTTTAGGGAAACATAAAAAAACATTCAGTGATGGGGAAGTTGTGAAGGAGTGCTTAAATGCGGTTGCACAAACATAATTTAAAGGAAAACACAAAGCCCAGATGTGTGAAATAATCTACCAAATCCCAATGGCCCTGACTCCATTCCAACCCAGATTTAAGTCACTGGCAGGGCAGTCACAAACTCATTTTTCTCATTAAGAGAAGTTAAAAAAATATTCAAAAGGAAAGGTGGTGTCAAAGCTCATTTTGAATTAGTTTTTCATGAGGACAGCCATTATTATTGATTGTGTACTGAACATGTTGACCTGTTTTACTTGGATAATTAGGCTTTCCATTTTCTTTTAGGCTAATAACTCTTTGATTTAAGAAAAAAATGTAAAAGATCTTAACTCAATGCTGAGCACTTGATATATTTCTGCAGGAGATATGTTACTGTTTTTTCTGGAGCCAAATTTTCTTGATATTTTACTGTTTTTTCTGGAGCCACATTTTCTTGTATGTGAAATAAACGCCTTATATTTGTTTGACTGGCAAAAGTGTTTAATGGGAACATTGCTAAATATTTAGTATATGAGTGTGCTCTGTTGAAAATGACTAAATATTGAAACTATATAAAAATGTGAACAGAGGCTAGACATTAAGGGAAGTTGGACTTTGGTTTGGACTTTTTAATTGGAAGAAATTTTAGTCGTGGACCTCAGTGATTTTTAATTGAAAACCTCTGCTTTAGTGTATGTCACGGTTGACCTGGATCACTGCAGCTGCACATGTGCGCCCGAGATGAGCATACAGCTAGTAGGGAAAAGCGCAATACGAGGCAGCAGTTTCAACAGAAAAGCAATGCATCAAATATGCATAATACAATAAAATACAATACAATACAATTTATATAGTGCGTTTCACAACAGCTGGAGCTGTAACAAAGCACTTTCCATATGGCTATATATATAGGGTCACTGATGGTGTAGTGGTACACTTGCCCGAGTTATGTGTGGGCAGCGTGGGTTCAGTTCCCACTCAGTGGCGGTGTCTATGTCTGCCCTGTGACTGGCTGGCAACCAGTTCAGGGTGTAGTGCGCCTTTCGCCCATAGTCAGCTGGGATAGGCTCCAGCGCCCTCCCGCGACCCTGTACAGGATAAGCGGTGTGGATAATGACATGACATGACATATATATATATATATATATATGTGTGTTAGGGGTGCAACAATTCACGATTAGGTTCAGTTCGATACATTAGTTTCACGGTCCAATATTTTTTCGATACAATTTTTTTTAATTTATAGTTTATTGAAGCTTACATTTGTTTAAATTCAAAAGTGAACATTTTACATTTAATTAAATCAATTTTAGGAATACCTGACTCATTTTCTGCTATGCATACAAAAAAAATTTGCACCGTGAAAAAAAAAAGAATGTTGGACGAATACAAAATAAATTATCTGAGAAATGAACCATCTTATGTGGTGAATTCTAAGCAACAGATTACAGCATATTTGACAAATAAACAGCTCCTTAGAAAATAAAAATTAGACTATACTTATCTTGAAGTATATATTCAGCACCATTAACTTATTAAACAAAAACAGGACCATAAACTCTTGGGTTAAAGATATAGGCCAGGGGTGCTCACACTTTTTCAGCATGCGAGCTACTTATAAAATGACCAAGGCAAAATGATCTACCTACTATAAAAATGCACATTTTTACATACATTTTATATATAATATATATATATATATATATATATATATATATATGTCTAGGCGGCACGGTTGCCGACTGGTTAGCACGATGGCCTCACAGTGAGAGACAGCATCGGGCGTGGGTTCGATCCCGCTTCCGGCCATCCGGTGTGGAGTTTGCATGTTCTCCCCGTGCTTGCGTTGGTTTCCTCCGGGTACCCCGGTTTCCTCCCACATTCCAAAAACATGCATGGCAGGTCGATTGAACACTCTAAATTGCCCCAAGGTATGAGTGTGAGCGCGGATGGTTGTTCGTCTCTGTGTGCCCTGCAATTGGCTGGCAACCAGTTCAGGGTGTCCCCCGCCTACTGCCGGAAGATAGCTGCGATAGGCTCCAGCACCCCCTGCGACCCTAGTGAGGACAAGCGGTACCGATGATGTATGTATGTATGTATGTATAGATATATAGAGTGAGAGAGAGAGAGCGAGAGCGAGAGCGAGAGCGAGAGCGAGAGCGAGAGCGAGAGCGAGAGAGAGAGAGAGAGAGAGAGAGAGAGAGAGAGAGAGAGAGAGAGAGAGAGAGAGAGAGAGAGAGAGAGAGAGAGAGAGAGAGAGAGAGAGAGAGAGAGAGAGAGAGAGAGAGAGAGAGAGAATTTTTTGTACAATGTATGTAGATGTAGCCAATCTCTGTGGCAGCTTTCGCTTTTCAAGTAAGTTGTCTCTGACTGCTGCCCTGACAACTGGCTTTTTAATTCCTTCACCTTTCTCTTCTTCAGCTCGCTTTTCGGCGGAAAGTCTGTATCATATTTTCCATGAACAGTCCAAAAATCGCGCTCCACATTTCCCTTGCGATGGTAGACTGGCAGATGAGGCAAACGCACTTCGAAAATGTCATCGTGAAAAACAACTCCTCCTCCCATTCCGTATTAAAGTGATACGTTTTTGTCTTCTTACTTGGTCCAGCACTCCCACTCATGTTTAAACCCCCCTTAAGTTCAAGAGAATAAAACGAGGGCTTAAAATTGGAGGTAACCAACTCGCTAGCTTGTTAGTTGTGCTGCACTTAGCACCGTTGTTTGCGCATGCGTGGTGACCTATATGTCACAAAAAAAAAATCAGGTGTCATCTGACTGGGTGCCCTGTATCAATCACATGATGGATAATGATAGGCTGACGTCTATTTTTTAATGTCGTGCGATCTACCCATACTAATCGATGTTAAGAGCACCCCTGATATAGGCTATACATGGTATGTAAAATAATATTAAAATATTTATTATAACATTTATTTATTTTAAATATAAAATGTTTTGTAATGCATCTTTATCAGTCGAGTATACATAACAAAAACAATCTTTCTCAATAGTGTATTATTTGAAACATCGTTTTTTTTTATTTCAATTATTGTAACCCAAAACTCATCCAAATATAGCAAAAAATAAACACTTTATCCCTGAAATATTTTTTTTAAACCACTGTACTTTGTGTACACATAAAGATGTATTGGAGTGAATTGTACAACTCCAAAGTATTTTAAAATAAATAAAACAGGTATAGTTGTGAGACGTTAAGTATGGTGGAGTTTTTTCCAATTCAGGTATGGTTGTAGCCATGTTGCAACCGCTAGCGAGCTTCCCATGCAGTTTGGGCCAAAATTAATGTGGGAGGGGCAGTAACGCACAGTGAATGGGTCTGTTCTTGCCAATCCAGCGTAGAAAAAGGCAGAGTAGACAGCAATGCTCCTCATCGTCATAAAATTTTGTGAATTGTTCGATTCAGCGCGCACCGAACCGTGACCTGAACGATTCAATACAGATACACTTATTGTTGCACTCATATCGATATGTATCGCGATAGTCAGGTGATCGATATTAACTTCTTTTGCCTTTCCTTTCGGCTTTTCCCTTTAGGGGTCGCCACAGCGAATCAGTTGCCTCTATCTAACCCTGTCTTCTGCATCCTCTGCTCTCACCCCAACTGCCAGGCTGCCAGGATGGCCGAGTGGTCTAAGGCGCCGCGTTCAGGACCCAGTCTCCCCAGGAGGCCTGGGTTTGAATCTCGAATTTCCCCATTGTGGGACTAATAAAGGCATTATTATTTTTTATTATTTAACTACTTTCATGTCCTCTTTAACTACATCCATAGACCTCCTCTTCCTCGAGACCTCTTGCATGGCACGTGGAAACTCAGCATCCTTCGACCAATATAATCACAATCTCTTTTCTGGACATGTCCAAACCATCTCAGGCTGGCCCCTCTGAGTTTATATCCAAAGCCCCTAACATGTGCTGTCCCTCTGATGTACTTATTCCTGTACCTATCCATTTTGGTCACTCCCAAAGAGAACCTCAGCATCTTCATCTCTGCCACGTCCAGCTCAGCCTCCTGTCTTTTCTTCAGTGGCACTGTCTCAAGACCAGACAACATCACTGGTCTCACCACATTTCTATAAATCTTTCCTTTCATTATAGCTGAAACTCTTCTATCGCACATCACACCTGATACTTTTCTCCACCCGTTCCAGCAAGCCTGCTGCACAGGCTTCTTCACTTCTTTTCCCCACTCTACATTGCTTTGGACTGTAGACCCAAGATACTTAAACTCCTCCACCTTCTTGGTGTCTTCTCCCTGTAAGATCACTCTTCCTCTTCCTCTTCGGTCCCTCTCATTTACACACAGATACTCCGTCTTGCTACGGCTTCATTCTTCATTCCCGCCTTTCCATGACAAACCTCCACGCCTCCAGCTTCTCCTCCACCTGTTCCCTGCTCTCATTACAGATCACAATGTCATCTGCAAACATCATAGTCCACGGAGATTCCTGTCTAGCCTCCTAAGTCATTCTGTCCATGACCATAGCGAACAAGAAGGGACTCAAAGCTGATCCCTGATGTAGTCCCACCTTCACCTTGAACTCCTCCGTCACACCTACAGCACACCTCACCACTGTCTTACAGTCCTCATACATGTCCTGCACCACTTGAACATACTTATTTGCCACTCCAGACCTCCTCATACAGAACCACAGTCCCTCTCTGGACACTCTGTCATAAGCTTTCTCCAAATCTACAAAGACACATTGCAGCTCCCTTTGACCTTCTCTGTACTTCTCTATCAGCCTCCTCAAAGCAAATATTGCATCTGCTGTACTCTTTTTTGGCATAAAGCCATACTGCTGCTCACAGATGTTCACCTCTACCCTCAGTCTAGATTTCACCACTCTTTCCCACAGCTTCATTGTGTGGCTCATCAGCTATTTTTCCTCTGTAGTTGCCACAGGTCTGCACACCTCCCTTGTTCTTAAAAATGGGCACCAGCACACTTCTCCTCCATTCCTCGGGCATCTTCTCACTGTCTCAGATTCTGTTGAACAACCCAGTCAGAAATTCTACTGCTATCTCTCCTAGACACTTCCATACCTCCACGGGTATATCATCAGGGCCAAATGCCTTTCCGCTCTTCATCCTCTTCTCACTTCATCCTTACTGATCTTTGCTACTTCCTGGTCCATAGCAGTCGCCTCTTCTTCTCTTCGTTCTCTCTCATTTTCCTCATTCATCAACTCTTCAAAATAGTCTTTCCATCTTCCCATGACACTACTGGCATCTGTCAACACACTTCCATCCCTATCCTTTATTACCCTAACCTGCTGCACGTCCTTCCCATCTCTGTCTCTCTGCCTTGCCAACCTGTATAAATCGGTCTCTCCCTCCTTACTGTCCAGCCTCGCATACAAGTCATCGTAAGACCCTTGTTTGGCCACTTCCACTTTCACCTTCCGCAGCATGTCCCTCTATTCCTCTCTACTTTCTTCAGTCCCCTCACTGTCCTACTTCTTCTTAGCTAACCTCTTTCTCTGGATCCATTTCTGCACCTCCTCATTCCACCACCAAGTCTTCTTATCTCCTTTCCTTCAAGATGACACACCAATAACTTTACTTCCTGTCACCCTGATCACATTTGCTGTTCTTGTCCACTCATCTGGATACCTCCTGACCATCAAGAGCCCATCTCAACTCCTTCCTGAAGGTCATACAACACGCTTCCCCTTTGAACTTTCACCATTGTATTCTCTGCTTTGCCTTTGCCCTCTTTATTGTTTTCACCACCAGAGTCATCCTACACACTATCATCCTATGCTGTCTGGCTACACACTCATCTACCACTAATTTTCAGTCGCTGATCTTCTTCAGATTACAACGTCTACACAAGATGTAGTCTAGCTATGTACTCCTACCTCCACTCTTGTAGGTCACCCTGTGTTCCTGCCTCTTTTGGAAGAACAGCCATTTCCATCCTTTTTGGAAAGTCAACCACCATCTGTCCTTCTGCGTTCCTCTCCTGGATACCAAACCTGCGCATCACCTCCTCATCACCACTGTTTCCTGCCCCAACATGTCCATTGAAGTCTGCTCCAATGACAACTCTCTCATTTCTTGGGATGCTCTCAATCATTTCATCAAAGTCCAACCAAAAGTTCTCCTTCTCCTCCAGCTCACAACTTACCTGTGGCGCACACCCACTAACAGCATTGATCATCACCGTGATAGCAACTTGAACCCTGCTCCTAAACTTCTAGCTTTGCTCCCTTTCCACCTGGTCTCCTGAATACATAGTACGTCCACTTTCCTCCTCTGCATCATGTCAACCAGCTTTCGACCTTTCCCCGTCATAGTTCCTACATTCATA
Source organism: Idiotropiscis lumnitzeri (assembly GCF_059441095.1). Classification (NCBI taxonomy): domain Eukaryota; kingdom Metazoa; phylum Chordata; class Actinopteri; order Syngnathiformes; family Syngnathidae; genus Idiotropiscis; species Idiotropiscis lumnitzeri. The sequence continues at coordinate 645,706 of NC_142403.1, forward strand.
GTCCCTACTCTCAGTCTTAGGCTCTTTGTGTTCCTCTTATCTTTCTTCTTTTGAGCACATCTTCCTCCTCTCCCTCGACCAACAGTAGTCCAATTTCCACCAGCGCCCTGTAGGTCAGCAGCGCCGGTGGCGCTCGTTGTTAACCCGGGCCTCGACCAATCCGGTCTGGCAGTCATATATTTGATTCACATGTTTGATTTGGCTAACGTTTTACGTCGGATGCCCTTCCTGACACAACCCTGTGTATTTATCCGGGCTTGGGACCGGCATTAAGAAGACACTGGCTTGTGCCCCCTTACGGCTACATTCGATATCAATAGAAAATGGTTTCGATAAATTATCGATCTAATAAAGTGAAACAATGGAGCAGAATATTCATCGTAAGTAGAGGTGGGGGGAAATTCCAATTTTTAGATGCATCGTGATTCAGACATGGACCAACCACAATCAATTCACTAACGTCGAAATTTTGATTATTCAAATATGTTAATTGAAGAAATACATAATGTTCAAAATAATGCAGAACTAAGAAGCGCAGCTACCGCAATTTCCGGGACGCACACGCACTGAGGAAAACAAACATGGATTACTGCCATCCACCTCATTGTGAGGTCCAAAATGCTTCTTATTTAAAAGCAGATGTATGGAATCACAACAGTGGATGAGAACTGGACAAGTGCCACGCTAAGATAAAATACTTTGGTAACACAACAAACATGAGTAATCATGTTAAGTCAATTCCACCCTACGGAGTCTGAGAGACGGCTGGCTGTTGTTGCTACAAGTGGTGCTACCGATCAGAGAACAAGCAAGAAAGCAATTTGAAAACTTCCAAGATCATTGGAAAAGGCGACGCGAGTTACGAAGGCCATCTTGGCAATTAATGACAAGTTTTGGGCGTCCCTTTTCTGTTGTGGAAAACAAGCTATTTCTAGCACTATTGTATACATTGGAGCCCAGGTACGCCGTAAAATTCCAACACTATTTTACTGACAAGGCGATGCCGACACTCAACAACCAAATCAAAACAGAAGTCATTGCCGTGCTGTCAAAGGCAAATGTGATCGGAGTGCGATCTAATTGTAAGAAGTATTTTTTTGGGGGGGCATTTTTTAAATTTCTATAAATGACTGGACAACACATTTCTTTCACATTAAATTCCAAATGTTCAGACAACCTTAAGTTTACTCAGATTTTTTCGTGAGTATGTCCAAATATGGTCAATTTTATTTAATTTTTTATCACAAATCAGTTCAAGTGGTCCGTTCACTTTGTCTTGCTCAAAGTCATAGCAATCAAATATAAGGCCAACGCAGCATCAAAAGGATGTGTGGAATGGGAAGGGAAGCTTGAAGCAGCTGAAAGAGCAGCTAAAGCAGCAACATTGGAACACAAAGCCCAACTGATAGAGTTAAAAGCACAGGAGACTAAAGCAACAACAACTCGGGAAGCTACTGAGGCTCGATAATGTCGCTAACATGCGAGCAATCATCAATAAACCTCTACAAATTGAGAGAAAAGTGGAGAACTGATGCAACTGTTTCCTTTGATTCTCAACAGAATCATACTAAAAAACCCAAGTTTAAAAATATAGTCGACTTCATCAACATGGAGGCTAAGATCTCACTACATCCACAGTGTGGGGGTTCGGTTATGGGGGGGCCTGGCGAGCTTCTCTGTTTACAGATCTCCGGCAGTCTCCCGACAGGCACGCCTCCGGCTGGAGAGGGCATTGGCTCCTGCGCACCTGCAGCTCGTCTACAGCAATCACCGCGGGATTTAAAGCTCAGCGCTGCCAGGAGCCAGACGCCGGATTATCCCGTGACCTACCGTGGTACCTGGCTCATGTCGTCGTCTGCCTCGCACTTGCCTGGTTTCCGTGACATGCTCTCCGCGTTAACCCCTGTCTGTCCTCGTTCTCCCCCCAGCCGTCCAGTGCCCGTCCGAGCCCGTTCCTCCGCTGCCAGCCGTCGAGCGCCTGACCGCCGCCCGCATCTCGGCCGTCCCCACGCCGCCTTCCTGCCGTTCTCCGCCTCCGCCTCCTCGCCGACGTCTTCACCGCCTCGCCGAGCTCCACGCCCGCGCTCGTCCCGCCACAGCGCCGGCCTGCCCTCCGCCCATCGCCCCCGCTGCTCCCTTGCTGGCGAGCTTCTCTCCGCTGCTGCAGGCGCACCTGTCCTGCCGCGCCGCTCCGCCACCAGCCTTCCTTCCCCGACTCCCGAGCCCGCTGCTCCATCCCCGATCCTATCAATAAATCCTCCTCAACCTTCCACGCTTGCTTTTGGGTCCAGTCTTCCTTCCACTCGGTTCTTAGAACCACCACAGAATAATCCGGCCTCTACAATGGACCCAGCGAGCCCGGACCCCTTCCAGGAGGCTCTCTCCCACCAAGATAGACAGCTGGGCCGTCACGAGAGGATGATGCAGGAGCTCATGGACTCCGTCCAGGCTCTCAACCTCCAACTCGCGCTCCTCTCCAAGCAGGTGAGCTCTTTCTCCTCTGCTCCCGACCTCCCGGAGGGCACCTCCCCGGTCCCTCCTCCTCCCGCTATGCCCTCGCCGAGCGGCAGGGAACCTCATGTCCCCACGCCGGAGCCGTTCTCCGGCGACTTGGGCTCTTGTAGCCAATTCATCTTGAGCACCTCACTAGTTTTTGACCTGCAACCCCAGAGTTACCCGACCGATTGAGCTCGAATTGCCTATATGGTCAATCTGCTCCGCGGCCGCGCCGCAAAATGGGCTACCGCTCTGTGGGAGGCATCGGCGCCGGCGATGGCCTCCTACCATAACTTTTGCCAAGAGCTGCGGCGGGTTTTCGATCATCCCGTCAAGGGACGAGAAGCAACCCGTCGGTTGCTCGCTCTTCGGCAGGGTTCCCGGTCCGCCGCCGACTTCTCTGTGGAGTTCCGTATCCTTGCTCACGAGTGCGGGTGGAACGAACCCGCGCTTCGGGGAGTTTTTGTCAATGGTCTGACGGATCAGCTCAAGGACGAACTGGCCGTCCGCGACGAGACCACCTCCCTCGAAGAACTAATCGCCCTCGCGGTAAAGGTTGACAAACGGCTGCGGAAGCGGCAGGCCGATCGGACGCGGAGGTCGCCCCGACCAGTTGCGCGCTTCCCCGCGCCCCTCGCCGACACCACCCCGCGGATTCCGGTCTCACCCCCCAACGGCCAGGAGGAGCCCATGCAACTGGGAAGGACCCGTTAGGACCCCCAGGAACGCCAGAGGCGTCTCTCGAGCCAGCTGTGCCTCTATTGTGGCAGCCCCGGTCATTTCATCGCCGACTGCCCGGAAAAGCCAAAAGAAGGGGCTCGCCGTTGATCAGGAGCCCTGCGGCGAGCCATATCGTGTCAGCCACGGGCTCCTCTTCCCGCATGTCCATCCCCGCTCGCATCCTGTGGCAACGCCAGTCCCTCTCGGTCACCGTTCTGGTGGACTCCGGGGCGGACGGCAATTTCATGGACCTGGCTCTGGCTCGCCGACTAGGAGTTTCCCTGGAGCCTCTCCCTTTCCCGCGGCGAGTGGTGGCACTAGACGGACGCCTCATCTCCCGGGTTTTCCAACAGACCGGGCCTCTCACCCTCATCGTCTCCGGTGACCACCGGGAGACCATCCAGCTCCTCCTCATCCATTCACCGCAAGTCCCCCTTGTGCTGGGCTTCCCTTGGCTCCAGATGCACAACCCCGCAATCGACTGGAGGAGATGCTCCATCACGGGGTGGAGCGAGCTCTGCCACTCGCAGTGCCTGCTCTCCGCAGACCCGGTCCCCCGATCCTCCCCTCTCGCCCCGGCTCCACCCGACCTGGCGGCCGTGCCCTCCGACTACCATGACCTGGCGCAGGTTTTCAGTAAGGACCTCGCCCGCACCCTTCCTCCCCATCGGCCCTATGACTGCGCCATTGATCTCCTCCCCGGGGCTCCTCTTCCCAGCTGCCGGCTGTACAATATCTCCCGACCGGAGAGGGAAGCCTTGGAGACTTACATCCGCGACTCCCTGGCTGCCGGTCTCATTCGGCCCTCATCCTCGCCCCTGGGGGTGGGTTTCTTCTTTGTCAAAAAGAAGGATTCCTCACTTCGCCCCTGTATTGACTTCAAGGCCCTGAATGGCATAACCGTCAAAAACAAGACCTCGTTGCCCCTCATAGACCCCTCGTTCGAGCCCCTCTGCGAAGCCCAGGTCTTCTCCAAGCTGGATCTTAGGAACGCTTATCATTTGGTTCGCATACGGGAGGGCGACGAATGGAAGACGGCTTTCAACACCCCCCTTGGCCATTTTGAATACCTCGTAATGCCCTTCGGCCTCACCAACGCCCCGGCCGTGTTCCAAGCCTTGATGACCGACGTCCTTCGGGACATGCTCAACCGCTTCATCTTCATCTACTTGGACGACATCCTCATTTTCTCCCGTTCCCTCGAAGACCATCGCCGCCACGTCCGTTTGGTACTCCAGCGCCTCCTGGAGAACCGCCTGTTTGTTAAGCCGGAAAAATGCGAGTTTCACGTACCCTCGGTCCATTTCCTGGGATATATCATCGCCCGGGGTCAACTCCAGCCGGACCCCGCTAAGATCCAGGCGGTGGTGGAGTGGCCCACTCCCACCACTCGTAAGGAACTCCAACGCTTCCTGGGCTTCGCCAACTTTTACCGACGCTTCATCCGCAACTACAGTAAGGTCGCAAGCCCCCTCACCGCACTCACCTCCACCACTACCCCCTTCCAGTGGACCCCGGCGGCAGCTCAAGCTTTTGGACACCTTAAGGAAGCCTTCACCAGTGCCCCGGTACTTAGACATCCCGATCCCTCGCTTCAGTTCATTGTGGAGGTGGATGCCTCCGACACCGGGGCGGGAGCCGTCCTCTCCCAACGGGACCCCGACACGCAGAAGACACACCCATGCGCCTTTTTCTCCCGACGCCTGTCTCCCGCGGAGAGAAATTACGACGTCGGCAATCGAGAACTGTTGGCAGTCGTTTGGGCTCTCCAGGAATGGCGGCATTGGCTGGAGGGCACCCCCGTCCCCTTCCTCGTTTGGACCGACCACAAGAACTTGGCCTACCTACAATCAGCCAAGCGGATGAACCCCCGCCAAGCTCGATGGCATCTCTTCTTGAGCCGGTTTCACCCTTTCCTTTCGGCCCGGGTCCAACAACGGCAAGGCAGACGCCCTATCCCGGATGTTCGCTACACCCGCCAGTCTGGAGACCACGGAAACCATCCTGCCCCCCTCTTGCCTCCTGGGAGCGGTCTCCTGGGAGATCGAGTGCACGGTACGGGAGGCCCAGCAGTCTCAACCCGATCCCCGAGCGGACCCCTCGGATCTCCTTTTCGTCCCCGACGCCGTACGGTCCCAGGTGCTCCAGTGGGGGCACTCATCATCGCTCACCTGCCACCCGGGCGTCGCGCGCACCCTCCGTTTCCTCCGGGAACACTTCTGGTGGCCCAGCATGACCAAGGACACACGGGAATTCGTGCTGGCATGCGCGGTGTGTGCCCGAGGGAAGGCCTCACATTCGGCCCCGGCCGGCCTCCTCCGCCCCCTGCCTATCCCTAGCCGCCCCTGGTCCCACATCGCCGTAGATTTTGTCACGGGCCTCCCCCCATCCGACGGACACACGGTCATTCTCACCATCATCGACCGCTTCTCCAAGAGTGTTCACTATGTCCCCCTTCCCAAACTACCCACCGCTCTGGAGACGGCCAAGCTCCTAACCCAGCACGTTTTCCGGCTCCACGGCATACCACTTGACATCGTCTCCGACCGAGGCCCCCAGTTCTCCTCCCAAGTCTGGAAGGAGTTTTGCAAGGCGGTGGGCGCTACGGCCAGCCTCTCCTCCGGGTACCATCCCCAAACCAACGGGCAAACCGAGCGGGCCAATCAAGACCTGGAGGCGGCGCTGCGGTGCGTGGTGGCCCGGAACCCTGTGTCTTGGAGCGAGGCTCTCCCATGGATCGAGTACGCCCACAACTCCCTCTCCTGCGCTCCCACGGGTATGTCTCCGTTTATGGCTTGTCTCGGCTACCAACCCCCCCTATTCTCAGAACAGGAGCACGCGGTGGCGGTCCCCTCCGTTCAGGAGCACATCCGTCGGGTCAAGGGAGTCTGGGCGGAGGTAAAGGCTTCCCTCACTCGTTCAGCGCAGCGGAACAAACTCCTGGCCGACCGTCATCGAACTCCGGCCCCAGACTACAAGCCTGGTCAACTGGTCTGGCTATCATCCCGCGACCTCCCCCTCCTGACGGATTCACGTAAGCTGTCCCCGCGTTACATTGGTCCCTTCCCCATCACCAAGATTATCAACCCCTGTTCCGTCAGGCTCAAGCTTCCCGATTCTCTTAAAATCCACCCTACATTTCACGTCTCTCTCCTCAAGCCTGTGTCCTCCAGCCCTCTGAGCCCTCCGACCATCGCCCCTCCGCCCCCCCTGATGATCGACGACCACCCAGCATTTACAGTGTCCAAAGTATTGGACGTGAGGCGTCGGGGGAGAGGTTTCCAGTACCTCGTCGACTGGGAAGGATATGGCCCGGAGGAACGCTCATGGATTCCACGCAAACACTTCTTGAACGACTCCCCGATCCGGGAGTTTTATGCCCTACACCCAGACAAGCCAGGTAGGACGCCAGGAGGCGTCCGTTGAGAGGGGGGTACTGTGGGGGTTCGGTTATGGGGGGGCCTGGCGAGCTTCTCTGTTTACAGATCTCCGGCAGTCTCCCGACAGGCACGCCTCCGGCTGGAGAGGGCGTCGGCTCCTGCGCACCTGCAGCTCGTCTACAGCAATCACCGCGGGGTTTAAAGCTCAGCGCTGCCAGGAGCCAGACGCCGGATTATCCCGTGACCTACCGTGGTACCTGGCTCATGTCGTCGTTCGCCTCGCACTTGCCTGGTTTCCGTGACATGCTCTCCGCGTTAACCCCTGTCTGTCCTCGTTCTCCCTCCAGCCGTCCAGTGCCCGTCCGAGCCCGTTCCTCCGCTGCCAGCCGTCGAGCGCCTGACCGCCGCCCGCATCTCGGCTGTCCCCACGCCGCCTTCCTGCCGTTCTCCGCCTCCGCCTCCTCGCCGACGTCTTCACCGCCTCGCCGAGCTCCACGCCCGCGCTCGTCCCGCCACAGCGCCGGCCTGCCCTCCGCCCGTCGCCCCCGCTGCTCCCTTGCTGGCGAGCTTCTCTCCGCTGCTGCAGGCGCACCTGTCCTGCCGCGCCGCTCCGCCACCAGCCTTCCTTCCCCGGCTCCCGAGCCCGCTGCTCCTTCCCCGATCCTATCAATAAATCCTCCTCAACCTTCCACGCTTGCTTTTGGGTCCAGTCTTCCTTCCACTCGGTTCTTAGAACCACCACACACAGTTTGGTGATATCAAGGATATTGTCAAGCCAAGCCTTCAGGAAACATCACAATGGAAAATAAACACAGTAAATCCATTTTTGTAACAAATGTTATGTCAGGGAACAACCAAGCTATCACAGCAAAACCAGAAAGACAGACTTGAAGACTGTTACCAAAGCAGTCACACTTTCACCAAGCCCTGTCTTTTTTGTGAAGGCGGACACACCATGAAACAATGTAAAAAAACTGAAGAAATCTCTTCACAAAGATAAATTAGACTTCCTTTGGGAAAAGGGACCTTGTTTTAGTTGCCTGAAACAAAGACACATGAGCAAGTTCTGCCAAGAGAGAATGAAATGCCAGGTCTGTACACTAACAAATCAGAGTATACTACATATTAATGGAAAAGACCAGCCTGCGACCGACAAAAGAACTCACAGTAACAATGAGAAACAATCGGTGCTCAGTAACTTTGGAAATATCAGATGAAAGCAACGAATGCAATGAGGCCGATGATCCAAACTGCACACTGGCCATTGTTCCAATCCAAATAAAAGCTAAGAAAGACAACAAGGTAATCAATGCACACACATTATTAGATACAGGCAGTACTGAGAAAATTTGTACAGACAAGCTTTTGGATGGGCTCAGTCTACATGGAAGAAAATTGGACATTCTTATTACAACAATGGGAGGTCCATGTCCAACCAAGACTGGAAGTAAGCTGCCTGGAGAGCTGCAACTTTTTGTGTTTTTGCAAAAAGTTATCCCTGTTACTAAAAGTAACATTCCACAACAAAAGGACATTGACACATGGCAACATCTTAAGCGAGTGCAAATTCCTCACTTCAATGCAGCAAAAGACCCATTGTTATTGATTAGGACCAATGTTCCCAAAGCAATGAAACCAGAGGAAGTCATCAGGGGTGAGAATGATGGACCTTATGCCTTATTCCTTCCACAGACTTGTGCTGCAATGATGTAAAGCTTTGGTACATTCCGCACCATGGAGTGTATCATCGTAAAAAACACAAAATCCGTGTTGTGTTTGATTGTTGTGCTTCCAATCAAAACCTCACTGAATGGGGACCTTCTTCAGGGGATGCACCTCACCAACACTCTGATTGGAGTCCTAACCAGATTCCACCAAGAAGTATGTGGAAGCCATTTTTCACCAAGTCAAAGTCCCAACACAAGACACTGACCTGATGCGATTTCTAGGGTGGCCTGATGGGGACACCAAAGCACTCTGGCAGAACACAGGATGGTTGTACATATATTCAGTGCTACTGCATCACCAAGTAGAGCCAGCTATGCCCTTAGAAGATGTGCCCAAGACAACAGGAATCTGTTCAATTTTATTAATTAATTAATTTATTTATTTATTACTCTCCATTTCCCCTTATTTTTCTTCTTTTTTTTACAACTGCCTGTCCCAATGACCAATTTGCCCACATTCAACATCAGCCTGGTACAATACCTATATTATTCTTGTGTTATGAACAACACGGACAGTGGTCTTAGATTTGTTTTGTGGAATCTAAGGGAGGTGGGGAATGCAACCAAAGCCAATAAGGTCATGACCCACCAACAGCCTCTTAAAGGGGATTTCCTTCAGGAGGCACATCTTAGAAATAGAGGGATAATGTGACTTAAGAGAAAGTGGATGTAATGTGTATAATTCTAAATTTTATGCCAAGGCTAGGGGAACGCCCATACTAATGTGCAATAATATTTTGTTTGAACACCATAGAACTGTTACTTATACGGATGGCCGTTTCGTACTTGTTTCTGGTCATTTGCAGGGCTCCCTTGTGATACTGTGTCAATGAGCGAAATTGGGATGATGATTCCTCTTTTACTAAACTATTTGCTTCTTTACCAAATGTTGACAATTACTATCTCAATATTGGGGGTGATTTTAATTTGAATCAGAATGTTTTGTTGGATGAATATTCATCCAAGACCACCTCTTTTAAGCAAATCGGCTAAATCAATATACTTTTTTAAGGCTCAATTGGGCATCGTGGACCCATGGCATCATGCTACCCTGTCACCAAAATATTCTCTTAATTTTTGCATCCACATAATACATTTACGCGTATAGATTTTTTTCTTATTGATAACAGATTGCTCCCTAAAATAGTGTCACGTGACTACCACACAATAGCCATATCAGATCATTCGCCAGTGTACTGGCCTCGCAGAACCTTTTTGCTAATCAGATAGTTAAACACCTCCACACAATTAGTAACTGACGCCAGGATGGGTTTAGAACTTCTCTTTATATGGCAGGTGTGAGACTGTAACAAATACATAACAAAAAATGAATAAAATGCAACAAATCTAACACTGGCAAAATAAAATGGCGGCACAGTCAGCAATGCAAATACTTTTCGTCCTAATTTGCGATTTACAATCTCTACTGATTAACATCAATCGATGGTTAAATATTTGGAAAAACACTTACATGGAATGCCGTTTTATGCACTTAAGCGTCAAACACAACTTAACTACTACTAGCTTCATGTACGACAGTACTTGGTGTGAGCAGGAAGCGCTTGTTCTCGTGGTGACTTTTTTCACTTTCTTAAAGGGACAGCGCACCACTATACTGAGGCTAACAGGGGAACTGCACCAAACAGTTAAATGTAAACAACTGAAAAAATAATAACAGCCAAAAGAGCCAGTTTCTCTTGATTTGAAACAGCTATTTGGAGACATTTGGAGAAGGCATTTTGGGCTTCTTAGCCCATCTGTACTTTTGCCTCTGTTGAGGAATTGTAATTTTTCATCTTCAAACACTTATGTGGCTTTCAGAAGTTGGCATGATAAAGGGATTGAGATGATTAAGGATCTGTATGGGAATGTTTTTTCGTCTTTTGCCGACCTTTCAACAAAATTTGACCAACCGAATTCAAACTCGTTCCGTCATCTCCAGGCTGGAAATTTTGCTAAATAACAGTTCCTTCATTTTCCCAACAGACCTCCTGAAACTCGTTTGGATATTCTACTTGGAATGGTACCTCAACAGAGTAAATGCATTTCATTTTTGTAAAAAATACTTGATAGTATACAATTTGAAGTCGATTTGTGCTATTAGGAGTTGGGAAAGATGAGCTTCAGATGACACTATCTGATCAACAGTGGAATCTAGTTTTGAAATTGATTCATTCAGCGATTTTGTGCCCGTCATTCCTTGATCCAGTGGCAGCAGACATTCATAAAAAGCATGCAAATATACACAATATATACGTACATACACAACATATACAAGTGTAAGGAAACACTGCTAATATCTGTTCATGGTAAAGAGGGGAAATAAATAAAAATGCTGCAATGCTAAAAAAATACCGAATGATAGAAATACTGCAATGATAAAAATACTGCAATGATAAAGATATTGGAATTGTAAAAGTACTACAATGATAAATAAAAAAAATAAATGAAAAAAATTACTGCAATGATAGAAAATTGTCATGATCCACGTCAGGCATGACAGGGGTTTTGTATTGTTTTCTTGTCATGCGGTTTTGTTATTGTTTTCGTCACCTCCCTGCCATGTGCACTTTGTTTTTGTTTTGGTCAGCTGTGATAGCGCCTCCCCTCAGCACTCGTCCTCACCAGCCACGCACCTGTTCCCCGTTACCCTCATCACACACCTGATTCCTATCTGCTCCCCTAATGACTCAGACTATTTAAGCCTCCCAGACCCACAACACGTTGTCGGGTCATTTTTCCTTGTTGCCGCAAATTACGGACTGCTACGACCACGTGTTGTTCCTGTTGACGTCCACGTCCACGTCCTCGTTTTCCGTTAAAGTCACGTTTTGGTTCCCCTTGCTCCCTAGCCCCGTGCCATGTGGTCTGTCCTTGTTTGTTCAGTCAATAAATTCCCTTCACGCGACTCACCTCTCTGCCTCCTCGCCTTTTGGGTCCACCTCCTCCTCGCCCACCGGCGAGCAAACCTAACAAAAATACTGCTATGACAAAAGTAGTGTAATGGTGATAATACTGTAATGGTAAACAAAATACAGCATTGGTCACTATTTAAGTACAGCATTGGATAAAGCACAGTCATAGTGTGTATTGCATCCTAGGACTGCACAATTGCACAAATGCACCTAATGTTCTTGTTAAAAAGTCTGACAGAAGCCAGCAGGAAGGAGCGTCGAAATCTCTGTTTTGTACAGCGAGGGTATAACAGTATATCACTGAAGGAGCTGTGGAGTGATCTTATTGAGGGGATGGGCTGGGTTGTCCAGCATTGATGACATTTTTGCCGTCATCTTCCTGCCCCCCACTGAGTCCACAGAGTCCAGGGAGCAGCCCAGGACAGAGCTGGCCCTCCTGACTAGTTTGTCCAGTCTCTTTTTGTCCCAGCCCGAAATGCCTCCTGCCCAGTAGACCACTCCATAGAAAATGACCAATGAAAGCACCGAGTCATAGAAGTTCCTGAGGAGTGTCCCCTGAACACCAAAGGACCTCAGCCTCCTGAGTAGGAAGAGTCTGTTCTGGCCCTTCCTATAGAGAGCGTCTGTGTTGTCGTTCCAGTCCAGTTTATTGAACAAATGAACACCCAGGTACTTGTAGGTTGAGACCCTCTCAACGACTGTTCCCTGGATATTCACTGGTGCTGGTAGAGAGTGCCAACGCTTGCAGAAATCCACCACCAGCTCTTTGGATTTCTCAGCGTTGATTGAGAGGCAGTTCTGCTGACACCAGTCCACAAAACCCTGAGTAACCCCTCTGTACTCCTGGTCGTCTCCGTCAGTGATGAGGCCGACAATCGCAGAGAACTTCTGCAGGTGACAGGTAGAGGAATTGTAATTGTAGTCTGAGGTGTAGAGGGTGAACAGGAAGGGAGGCAGAACAGTCCCCTGCGGCGCTCCCGTGGTGCAGAGAAGCACGTCAGACACACAGTCCTGTGTTCTCATGTACTGTTGTTGGTTTGTGAGGTAGTCATGGATCCATGTGACGAGGTGGTAGGACACTCCCGCCTGCTCCAGCTTATCTCCCAATAGGGTGGGCTGGATGGTGTTGAAAGCACTGGAGAAATCAAAGAATATTATACTCACAGTGCTCCCCGCCTTCTCCAGGAGGGAGAGTGAAGTGTGGAGCAGGTAGATGATGGCATCATTCACAATGATGCCAGGCTGGTATGCGAACTGGAGTGGGTCCATCGATGAGCTCACCAGGGGGTGCAGATGGACGAGGACCAGTCGCTTTAGGGTCTTCATCAGATGAGACGTCAGTGCCACTGGTCTGAAATTGTTGAGCTCCTTCGGAAGGGGGGGTCTTTGGAACCGGAACCAGGCAGGATGTTTTTTCCACATCTGGGGGACTCCGCCTAGCTTCAGGCTCAGGTTGAACATATGCTGGACGATTCTATACAGCTGGTCTGCGCAGGATTTGAGGAGCTGGGAGCTAATCCCATCTGGACCCGTTGCCTTCTTCGCCTTCATCTTCCTCTGCTGGTTCTTCACCTGAGATGTTGTGAGGAACAGGGCTGAGCAGGAGCAAGTGGTGGTTGTCTGATGTGGCTGGGAACTGAAGCCTGTGGAGAGAGAGAGGGGAGAGAAGAGAGGAGAGATCGGGTCTCGTTCGCAGAGGCAGGAGGGGTTGGTGTGGCTGCAACAGGGGAGACTGAGCGGGGGCAGGCATCTGATCAAACCTCTTGAAAAAAAGGTTCAACTCATTTGCCCACTGAAGGTCCCCCCCCCCAATCTGGGTCTTTGGTTGTCCGTGGCCTGAGATGGTCTTCAGGCCACTCCAGACATCCCTGGCATTATTATGGTGAAGCTGTTCCTCCATCCACATCCTGTCTGACTTTTTCCCCTCTCTGATCAACCTCAGCTGATGTTGCACTCTCTTCATCTCCTCCTTGTCGCCTGACACAAAAGCCCTCTTTTTCTCCTTCAGGAGAGCTTTAATGTCCGGTGTGATCCAGGGTTTGTTGTTGGAGGAACATCTTACAGTCCTGGTGAGAATGGTGTTCTCCATGCAGAAATTAATATAGTCTGTAATTGTGTCTGTTAGACCATTAATGTCCTCCCCGTGCCTTCGCTGAATACCTCCCACACAGTTTTGTTGAAACAGTCCTTTCAGGCCCCCTCGGCTTCTCCAGACCATCTCTGAACTAGGCGTGTCACAGCTGGCAGCCTGCGGACTTGAGGTTTGTACACAGGCAGGAGAGCAATAAGTTGTGATCAGCTTTGCCCAGCGGGGGGAGGGACAGTGATGTGTACGCCTCCTTGGTGTTGGCATAGAAAAGGTCCAATATTTTATTGTCTCTGGTGTGGCAGGTTACATATTGTGTGAATGAAGGCGGAGAGGGAGAAGGAGAAGCATGATTGAAGTCACCAGAGATAAGGAGCAGGGCATTTGGGTGCTGTGTTTGTAGCCTGCTCACAGCTGCAGTCAGTACGTCACAGACTGTCTCACTGTTAGCAGAGGGGGTGGAGGTACACCACCTCCGCGATCACTTGACTGAACTCTCGCGAGACGTTGAACGGACGAATGCTAACAGCTATCAGCTCAATGTCCCGACTGCAAAGTTGCTCCTTAATAGTGATGTGCCCAGGGTTACACCATCTATTATTAACAAACACAGCCAGCCCTCCCCCTTTCCTCTTACCGCTCTCCAGTGTTCTGTCTGCACGTAGGATTTGGAAGCTGTCCAATTCCAAGATGGCGTCCGGCGTTAGCTCTGTTAGCCACGACTCCGTGAACATCAGCAAGCTAGCCTCCCGGAAATTCCACTCGTGCCGGGTTAGCGCTGTTAACTCGTCCATTTTATCGGGAAGCGATCTAACATTCCCCATAATCACGGACGGGAGGACGGGGAGGTATCGTCTCCTCCTTGCCTGGCGTCTAGCCCCCGCACAACATCCCCATTCCTCTCTTCCTCCACAGCTCGCGGGGGATATCGGGTTTTGCTCCGGGAGCCGGCGCAGGGTTAGCACAGAGTGCTAACAGCTGATCTCTTGTGTACACGATCGATCCGTAGCTACAAGTTATGTCTCCGGACACGGTTGTTTTTTGCGCAACCGTGCTTTTGCTGCCACCAGCAGCAATAAAACCACCACAAGTTGGATGCCCATTGCTGCGATGAGGTGAAATAAATAAAACAGCGTAAAGGTAAAAACACACGAAAAAGGCTCAAATAGTGAGCGGAGGCTACTCTAACAGGCAGCCACGCGCGCGGCGCCATACTTTTATCAAATGGTGTATTTATATTGACCAATGCTGCATTTTGTCTAACGTTGCAGTATTCTTATCATCGCAGTACTTTTATCATTGTAGTACTTTCATCATTGCAGTACTTTTATCATTGCAGTATTTCTATTATTGCGGTATGTTTTATCATATTAGTATTATTTATCATTGCAGCATTTTTATTTATTTCCCCTCTGTACCATGGACAGACATTAGGGGTGTTTCCTTACACTTGAATATGTTGTGGTATGTAAGTGTGTATATTCATGGGGATTTGTGTATATATGTATACACTGTGTATATTCGCATAGGTTTGCTTTTTATGAATGTCTGCTGCTAATGTTATACAATAACGGTTACATTACGCCGCCGCCTCTGTGTGATCTTTATATTTGCTGCTCTAACACCACAAATTTCTCCATTGTGGCACTAATAAAGGACATCTTTATCTTTATCTTTATATTAATTATGATATATGGGGTAAATAGAAGCTATGGCGCTTATGACATGACCTGAGCTACAAGAAGAATTGAATGTGATAATCAGGACTGTCCGATTGATTCCACTTACATTGTATAAGGCTTAAACGTGACCCAGGTGTCAATGCAAATTGTTTGTTAATGTTCATCTTCATTGATGGATATGATTGTTATTTATATTACATATTATAACCAATGTAGAGGTAAATAGTGTCCCTCAGTGTATCCAATCATTTCCACTAGACACTCAGTCGGCATCAATCCATTATTCCGTAATTTATTTGCCTTGACTTGATGAGCAGCCCAACCAATCAGGTGAGCAATCAGACCTGCCCACCAAACTTTGATGGGTGAGTTTGACAGAAAAAAAATAATTTATGAAACACTGCAACGCAGGAGCAAGAAATAATGAATAAAATACAACAACAATTAATAACAATTAATTAAATACCTAAATAATTCATCAGATACAGAAATTATGAAATACAGCAATATATTTTTTACATAAACGCATTGGCAATTTAATTAATTAATGGCACATTTGTTTAATTCCACATCTAATTAATACATGAAACATTTAGTTTAATGAATGACAATTTTGATTCAACATTTCATGGTGCATTTATTTATTTATTTAATCTTGGCACTTTCAGTCCTCCATAATAAACATGTCATGCACTATTGCAATATTTGTGCAGTATTGTTGACACATGTTGAGATTTTTGTCGCTCATTTTCTGTACGTTGCAGGTATAAAATTAGGAACATTTGCATTATTCATACAATATTTTTTCACTTTAGGTTTTACAACGACCTGTAAGACATAAATCATGTGCACTGCTGCTGCAATCCTGTTATTATAGGATTTTATTTTTGATAGTTTACATTTTCCTTGTTTCTGAAGCATACATAAAAATAAGTTTAGCAGAAAGGCAAAAACAAATGACAAGATTTTTTTTTTTTATTACCAAATGTACATGACATATGATACAGAAAGCGGCTTATGTTGCACAACAACACTAGGGCTGACGCTACAGTAACAATCTTCTCGAGGACTTTTATGTTCTTATCTCCGCATACTAGCAGCATGCTGATGGGTACTTTTTTTTGTCAGTATTTAGTACTTATTGTGATTACTGCCCATCACCTTTACCACATGAATTTGGAAAGGGGCTATTTTCCGTGTAATCCCCACATCTCTTGCACCCAACTGGGAGTGTCCTTTTGTGAATTCAGGTATGTTTACTTCAGCACACATTCTGTCAAAGCCACCATCTGCCAGCACCAAATCACCTGGTTGAAATTTGACTAAAATGCCACTCATTTCAGTTCATGTGCTTCGACATAAATTAAATGGAGAACAGTGGTGTAATATCAATAAGGTACTACATGGTTGTGTTGTTCTTGTAGTGGGAGTATTACTGAGCTTGAGCTTTAAGTTTTGAATGTTGCATATATGAATATTTTAAAAGCGTCCAGTATTACAGTCACGTAGTGGCCTAAGTACTCCACAAACTGATGGGACATATATGGCCGGGGAGAGGCAAGTCTGAGGGCTTCTGCTGCCTCCGTGACCCGACCGACTGACCGAGATGGATGGATGGATGGATAGAATTCACCAAAATGTGATTTATAGGTTTTGGTATCCATGCCTACGATATGGATAGAATGATACACAGACGGACGGACTGACGGACAGACAGACAGAAGCCTCAAAATCTTTTTGCTGCCTTGATTGCATAACAAAGAGAAATTAGATAATTGACATAAGCCTGGCTGGTCTGGGAACGCCTCGCCATCCCCTCGGAAGAGCTGGTTGAAGTAGCTGGGGACAGTTATGTCTCGGCTAGCATGCTAAAGCTGATATCCGCAATAACACGGCCCTGGATAAGTCAAGATGGATGGATGGATGCTGTCATCAACTAGCAGCACACTATACGACAGCCGCAAACTTCACATCTGCCCACCAGTTCATGGTTACGGTTGCAATTAAAAATAAGTTATCTGTTGTGTTTTGTGCTCACATTGGGTGTTTTTTTTGTAATGGTATTTTTCCCAAATTTCTTTTTTACTGTGATGGGAAAAAAGCAAGTGAATACTGAGAAGAATATTTTGATGTCTATGAAATTAGAGCATGAAATCACAGAAAAATATCAGCAAGCGTGTTAAAAAATCCAAGATAGTTAAGTGAGAAAATATCAGTTGTAATAACTGTTTCATTCTCCTGTTTAAGTGAAATGTGGGCAATTATATTCGATTAGGTGAAAAAAGTTGCTAAAACATTAGTAGAAGCCCATAACATGGCCTATAATGTAATAAATCTGCACGTTTTAAAACATAGTATCCGCATAATATAATTAAAGTAATACATCTAAAACGTAATATATTTGGGCAGATGACTAAATACCTTGTATTTGCTAGTTACTAGGTTATTGGCTTGGTAAAAGAAAATCCAGGCAAATACCATTATTATGGTCAATTGTGAAATAAATTGTTGATCAAAGGCAATTATTTTAAAGGTTCAGGACTTTTATTACATTGCCAGTTTTTTTTATTATTGGACAATAACATTTTAAAAAGGGCAAATGTATTACATTATAGGCAACTACATTTTTTTATTATATTCTCTTCTATAATGTAAAAATGTTATAAAGTTTCCTATTTGTATGCAGTATGTTATTTGTGCCATTTTCTTAAAAAAAACAAAACAAAAAAAAACATTAAAAAAAAACATGACAACATTTTTGGGTGTTGGACCTAATGCATTTATGCCCATTATAATGGGGATAATGGATTGATGTTGATTCGAGGTATGAGTGATTTGAGTTACAAGTGTGGAGATGGCACAAATTAAACTCATAAGTCAAGGAAACCCTTGTTAAAATATTACCGAAATTATTGCCTGTACAGTGAATACAAGTTTGAATTTGACAGTTTGAATTCTGCAAACATTACTGTAATAGTGGTTAGTACTATATTTAGAAGGATTTCATATCATCCATCCATTTGCTGTACCGCTTATCCAAACTAGGGTCATGGGTCAGCCAATGTGGGCTGAAAGATGGAGAGATTTTAAAATTGTTTCCTCTGTAGATGTAGATGGATGTAAGTATGCATATAAATGGGGCTTTGTGTATATATGTATATACTGTATGTATTTACATAGGTTTGCTTTTCCAGATGATTGCTGCTAATGTTATACATTAACGGCTACATTATGCAGCCATCTCTGTATGACCTATACCTGCTGCTGTAACACTGTAAATTTCCCCATTGCAGGATTAATAAAGACCATCTTGAGCTTGAAATGAAATTTGAAAGCAATAACTGCAATTCCATTATCCTCTTTTGCTTTAACTTAAACAGTTATCAATGAATAAATTAATTTAGATAATCTAAACCTAGAATTAGTTGAAAAGGAAAAAGGAGAGGAAAGAGAGGTATATTAATGGAGAAAACAATAGTGAGTTGTTAGGGTGGATGGATGAGGGTGAGGGGCGGTGAAGACAGACAGCATTGAGTAGATGTTTTCCTTCAGGGGTGAGCTATGTAGATCAGAGCCCGAGGGACTGCATGAACTGCAATAGCCTGGACTCTGTCTCCAGAAAAAAACATAAATGCAGTGCCATATAATGAATAAACAAAACCAATCACAAAAAGAGATAGGGACAACAAACGATAGACATTATTACACAAGGTTCTGATTTCAAATACAATGCCTGCTGATGTCATTTTTATGCCTGAGGGATGGGCAATCACAGAGCTTGGACTTTTGAGACTTGAAGTTGGTCAGAAATATGAAAATTAGTACTGCTGTTGGAGAAATGCCAGACTTCTTGACAGGCTAGAATTTTTAAGGACGTTTATCGTTGAGGTTTAATTTCAGATCTTGTTAACCAATTCAATACTGCCTCGGTATTTAGCCGTGATAAGTCTTGTTTTTTTAATCGATTAGAGCTACATTTCCATAATTAACAAAGACACCCACAAATGATTAATTTAGCATGTCAACAATAATATAGTAAAAGAAAAACCCGCATTAATCCATGTTAATCACACAACTGTGCCCCCAATGGTTGAAACTAGGAATACAATCTTGCACACACAAACACACATAAAAACAGACCACCCCCTCACCCCAGCTCCCCTCTACCGTCATCCTAGTAATCCGTTTTTGAAAAGATCTGAAATTAGTGATTGAATGAATCAATGAATTACATTGAGTGTCGTATCATTAACTGGATTATTATGTTTGAGAGAGAAATTGCATCCACACAGCCTGGGAGGGACATGCGTCAGAACAGTGTTGAATGTATGATTTATTGGGAGCAGTATAGTAACACTGCTGTTTACGAAAACAAAATGAATGTGCTAGGTCTGTCAGCCGACTGAGAGGAATTTGCCAAAGATGCATAACGACCCCCCCTACACACACACACACACACACACACATTATCAATTTCCCCTCAGAAGAAATGACGACATGAAACATATACTAGAATTCCACCCCCCCCCGTCCCTACGACCCACTCTCCCAGAAACCTATGTCGTGCGATAAAGAAATTCAAACCACTGCATAGGCGCCTTCAATTCTTAAATTATGTTATTCCATATTACCGAATTCCTTCCGTTTGACAAGAGATTTTGAGAAGCATGTTCATTTACCATGTTAGTCTCCAGTCTGCTGCATGGTCCACATAGTCCTCTGTACACTGCGTATCACTGAAAAATTGAGTCTTTTTTTCTCGACGTCGCCCGTAAGAAATGCAAGGATGAAATAGATATAAGAAGCCTCAAATCAATGGGTTCAAATGAACGCATTGGCGGACAAAAAAGGCAATGAAGGGTGGGGGGTGGGGAAGGTTATTCCACTTCACAAAAATTCGCATACGTTTCATTGACAAACGTCGACATTAATAATTACATTCAATGACGAGCATACCGCCACTACGCGCTGAGGGTTTGACGCACAAACCGTCTACTTCGGAAATGGCGGTGATGCTGAAAAAAAAAACGTGATTCCACCCCACGACCACCCGCTTCGTACGAGATGCATTTGATGATTTGAAATACTAAATAAATAAATAATATACCGTCCTCTTTCCCCTCTTCATACAATTATAATGCGCACAGAGATTGGTTAACTACGTCACAAGAGCGTGTTTTGTCCTAAGGATAGGAATTAATTATGCAAATTCTAGTCTTCTGTTTGTATATATATACTCTATAATTGGCTGCATGTTAATTAACTTACTGCGACGAAATGTGATCAGTTTTACTGTTAAAAAAATAACACCATGCATTCCATATTCCATTATTATTATTTTATCTTTTTCATTTTATTATTGTAATAATTATTACTGATCACTTCTTATCCTATCCCAGATGTCTTCGGGTTGGTGGAGTACACCCTGGACTGGTTGCCAGCCTGATCCATATTATTACGGCCCGAGCAGTGACTGCTGCGAGGTCCGTATTGTTTTTCTAGAAATTATTATTGTAATTAGGACAGAGCAGCGACTGCTGCGAGGTCCCTGTTGTTTTTCCAGAAATTATTACAATTAGGCCCAGAGCAGCGATCGCTGTCAGGTCCCTCTTGTTTTTCTAGAATTATATATATTTTTTTCTGTTCGTTCAATCGCATTTTTGACCCCCTTAAACATGCACGAAAACTCACCAAACTTTGCAGTCTCATCGGGCCTGGCGAAAAATTTTATATTTTAAATTCGACGTAAACAACGCAAATAAAATGTCTCAGTGGTTATTATTATTATTATTATTATTATTATTATTATTACGGCCTGAGCAGCCACTGCTGCAAGGTCCCGCTTGCTTTTCTAGAAATTAATATTAGGGCCCAAGCAACGACTGCTACGACATACCTATTATGTTTCTAGAAATTATTATTATTATTATCATCCTTATTATTATTATTATTATTATTATTAGGGCCCAAGCAGCAACCGCTGCACGGTCCCTATTGTTTTTCGAGAAAATATTCTAGAAATTATTATCATAAGAGCCCGAGCACTGACCGCTGCGAGGTCCTAGGTTTTTCTAGAAATTATTGTTAGGGCCTGTTGGAATTAGTCGCCAAACAGATACAAAGTACTAAGTAATAAACCCATAATTAACTAAATCTATTCAATGCGTATTAGTTTTTATATTCAAGAAAGAAGATGTCAAATAAAGACTCAACAACTGATCAAAAGTTTTGTTCCGATAGTTTCTTAAATTCTCCGGAGTTCAGGAAATTGTACAAGTCAGATATCGGGGCGGCTTTTTCTTATCCGCACGAACTGCATTCAGGCGAGTCCAGTTGGAAAAAAAACGTGCTTTCTATCAGCCCACCCTCACATTTTACATGAGTTGTCTAGCCAGGTTTCTATGACAAGGGTAATGTTGGTTGAAATTGGTCGTCCTCGCTCCCTCCCACGGCACGGGTCTACGTCCAAGGGAAGGTCATCTCCAGGTTGGTTATCGCCTGGAAAGTTGATTTCCGTCCGGTTCTCAAGGCTGGCATTCTCCAGCAATCTTGTCTGTGTGTAATTGTGTGTGTGTTCCGATCACAAATTGTCATGTCTTTTACAATGTATTTTTGAAATGGCGTCCATGTGAAGACTCCAGTGCCCAATTTGGTATGTCTGCATCTCTACGGCCTACGTGGAAAATGTGCTATATTGTATTTGTTTCTGTTGCGAGGTCCCTATTGTTTTGCTAGAAATTATTATTATTATTAATATTATTAGGGCCCAAGCAGCAACTGCTGCAAGGGCCGTATTGTTTTTCTAGAACTTATTATTTTTATTCGGACCTGAGCAGCGACCGCTGCGAAGTCCCTCTCGTTCTTCTAGGAATTATTATTAGGGCCCAAGTAGCAACCGGTGCTAAGTCCCTATTGTTTTTATAGAAAGATTTTCGAGAAATTATTATTTGGGCATGAGCAGTGACCGCTGCAAGGTCCCTATTGTTTTTATAGAAATTATTATTAGGGCTCGAGCAGCAACGGCTGCAATATCCCTTTTGTTTTTCTTGAAATTATTATTATTATTAATATTATTAGGGCCCAAGCAGCGACTGCTGCAAGGGCCGTGTTGTTTTTCTAGAACCTATTATTATTATTATTAGGACCCGAGCAGCGACCGCTGCGAAGTCCCTCTCGTTCTTCTAGGAATTATTATTAGGGCCCAAGTAGCAACCGGTGCTAGGTCCCTATTGTTTTTATAGAAAATATTTGAGAAATTATTATTTGGCCATGAGTAGTGACCGCTGCAAGGTCCCTATTGTTTTGCTAGAAATTATTATTATTATTATTAATATTATTAGGGCCCAAGCAGCAACCGGTGCTAGGTCCCTATTGTTTTTATAGAAAATATTCGAGAAATTATTATTTGGGCATGAGCAGTGACCGCTGCAATGTCCCTATTGTTTTTATAGAAATTATTATTAAGGCTCGAGCAGCGAGGGCTGCAATATCCCTTTTGTTTTACTTGAAATTATTATTATTAGGGCCCGAGCAGCGACTGCTGCAAGGGCAGTATTGTTTTTCTAGAACTTATTATTATTATTATTATTATTAGGACCCGAGCAGCGACCGCTGCAAAGTCCCTCTCGTTCTTCTAGGAATTATTATTAGGGCCCAAGTAGCAACCGGTGCTAGGTCCCTATTGTTTTTATAGAAAATATTCGAGAAATTATTATTTGGGCATGAGCAGTGACCGCTGCAAGGTCCCTATTGTTTTTATATAAATTATTATTAGGGCTCGAGCAGCGACGGCTGCAATATCCCTTTTGTTTTTCTTGAAATTATTATTAGGGCCCGAGCAGCGACTGCTGCAAGGTCCCAATTGTTTTTCTTGAAAAGAAGTTTGCAATTTAATATTTCCTTCGCCACAATGGCCAAAATGCTTAATAACTCCCCTGCACATACTCCAAAAAATCCCAAACTTTACGTGTACATAAATAGTCCCGACCTGAAGACATCTATATGTTATTATTCTGTTATACACATAGTGCCTCCTAGTGGTGACTAAAAAAATATTTTGTACATTTTGATGTACTGCATGACGCCTTTTTTACGAATCCAACTGAAAATTTCTCAGATTAGCCTCAAGACTTTGATCTTACTCTATGCCGAATTTTGAGACTTTTCTGTGAAGGGCGTGGCCATAATGGTGCCCCAAAGTCGGATTATTCTCCGTGGCAACAAAACCTCTTGTAATTTGACTCAGATGATCCTATCTTTCTTGAAATTTTTCATATTCGATGAACCAACCCTGTCCAACCCTGAAGACATCAACCAAATTACTTTTGATTGTAATGGTAGCATCACCTACTGGTTAAAGCAAATGCAAGTTATTTTTGTTGATGGTGTGGTATGTTTTGTTGTTGAAGTGTGGGTCTGGCTCAGCTTTTCTCCGGACAGGTCGCCGAGCAAGGCTGGATTGATGATGGAAAAAATCTTCTGAGCCACACCAGTGGTTGGAAAAGCATTTATTGGTGTCAACACAGCTGATGTCAGAAGTTCCCCCAAAAAGAAAAAAGAAGAGAGCCCCTCTCTCCGGCCTTCCCTTCTTATAGGAGAAGGCCACCCAAGACATGAATATCTAAATTTCCCTTGTTACATATGCATTCTTGTTATACTAGTCTTCGGCTAAGCCCCAGAAGCCCCCTACGGTGAGAGCAGACGTAGTTGCTCTTTTAAGTGGCCTTCAGGTGCCATCCAGTCTGCTGTTATCACCTCGACTGCTCTTCGCACCCTGAAAGACCACTCACCTCAGCCAGCCTTCTGGCCCCCGACAAATACTGGTCAAGCCTTTTGTCCCTCAGAGCAGTATCTTGTTTACATTCTAATTTCAATATAAAGGCCAGTCACGTCTTTAGTCTCCACTTCATGTGGTATATCCATCCATCCATTTTCAATACCACTCAATACCTCACTAGGGTCGCGGGGGGTGCTGGAGCCTATCCCAGCTATCTTCGGGCAGTAGGCGGGGGACACCCTGAATTGGTTGCCAACCAATTGCAGGGCACACAGAGACAAACAACCATCCACACTCACACTCATACCTAGGGGCAATTCTGAGTGTTCAATCGACCTACCGTGTGTAAGGGGCTGCTTTTCCACCCGTGGCTGGAAAAGCAGTGTGGAAGGGACCCTTTAACCGCGGACACAGGAGATGCAGTGCTTAACAGAATGTTTATTAGCACAATGGTACTTACAATACAAACGGGCGCAGAGCCGACAAAGTCCAACATAAAGCGCTGGAGGGAAACATTAACGATAACGAAAAACGCTTGCAACGCAAGGGAAAAGAACAAGAACGGAAATCGCTTGCCGCAGAAGAGCAAGGGGAGTCAATTGGGAACGAGCAAAGGAATCCGACAAGTACAGGGCACGAGACGTAGTCAATTGGCGTAACAAAGGTCATAACACGAGAATCAAGGAAACGAGGAATAAACACAGACGTGGCACGTAGCGAGAGCAATGAGGAAGGAATAATCCAACGCTGAGGGGTCAGCGTCGGAGGCTTAAATACACTGAATAATCATGGCTAACGTGACACAGCTGTGTGGCCGGTGGGCGTGTCTCTCCGGCCGTGAAAACATGGCATGACGAGAATGCCGGGAGGCACGCCCACGGGCCAGCTGAGAACATAAACAAACAAAACACAAAGACACGTGGCATGACAAAACACGGATCATGACACCGTGCATGTACCGGGAGGAAACCCACGCAGGCACGGGGAGAACATGCAAACTCCACACAGGATGGCCGGCTTAAACCCACGACCGATGCGGTCTCTCACTGTGATGCCATCGTGCTAACCATTCGACCAATTGTGCCGCCCTCATGTGGTATATTTAAAAATAATTACTAAACTGTCCGTAATAGTAAGAATGCGCTACAATGGTTTTCTCCAAGCAGGTTAACAAGGTCCACCTCATATTTGCTCGGACGAGTGTTCAGGCCTTCAGAATGTCACAATTTGACATTTGTTATTTTTCGTGAAAAATGACAAATTTCAAATTGCTTCGCTCAGTTCGCCAATATAACAACTCTGATTTTGAGGGTCTAAATATAAACGAAAACTCATGAAACTTTGCACACACAGGCCGAGAATAATTATCAATATTTTATTAGTTTCCCGCACAATTTAAAAAAAATGGCTCGCTAGCGCCCCTTAGAAATTTTGAAAAAAAGCAGCCTGGGATGCGTGCTTCACCTTGCTTTTCGAAAATTTGAGGGAGTATGTACAAGGCCAAGTCCTACAAAAAAGTCTCTTGGAGACATATGCTATATTCACAGGAAGTCGGCCATTTTTAATTCATTGACGTTTAATTCATTGACGTTTAATTCATTGACGTTCAATTCATTGACGTTCAATTCATTGACGTTTAATTCATTGACGTTTAATTCATTGACGTGGCTTTGACAGCAAAAGCTCATTTTAACTACACAATCTCTTGCAAAAAAAGTTTTGCAGTTGTATAATAAAGGCCTGAAGACATCTACAAACAATTTTTTTATCGTCGTGGTAGAGCCACCTACTGGCTAAATGAGGTAAATAGTTAATACTTTGTTGGGTCTCCATAGAAGTTAACAAGAGCTACCTCATATTTTCTCAGGAGAGTATTTAGGCATTCATGATTTTGAAATGGCAACAATTAATTGTTGTATTGCACTGGAGAGGGGAGCCCTCTAATCTCGTTGCACACTTGAGTACAATGACAATAAAGGGATTTCTATTCTATTCTATTCTAACACAAAACATTTCTCTCATGCCATTCATATTGTTGGAGTTGAGCCACCGAGAAATTGAGAATTATTTAGTTAATGAACCTTAAAAGCCAAACTTACTCCAATGCATGTTCGTTTTTTGTGCTCAAGAAGAAAAGGGTCAAATAAAGATATTTTAGTTTCTTTGATTTCTGGAGTTCGAGAAATAGTACAAAGACAGATATCTGGGCGACTTTTTCTTAATCTCATGAGAAACTGTACTCAGACGAGTCCAATTGAAAAATGGCGCGCTGATCTCAGCCCAGCCTCACATTTTATAGGAGGTTTTCTATGTCAAGTGTCATGTAGGTTGAATCGGTCGTCCTTGCTCCTTCCCCTAGCCCGGTCCACGTTCCACGTCCAATGCTGACCTTCTCAGGCAGGCGGCAGTCTCTCCGTCTCTCCTTCCCCTGTAATCTTGTCGGTGTGCAGATTGTGTGGTGTATGTTTTCCCAGATCGAATTGTTATGTTTTTTGGTGTTCTTGATAGCGTCCCTGTGACGCCCTCCCCAGCCCAACTTGATATGTTTGCATCTTCTATGGCCTACGTGGAGAATGTGTTTTATCGCATTTTTCCATGAAGTGCTAACTGGTTTGTCATCAGTTTGACCTGAGCAGACTGAATCTGTTTGTTCTGAATGAGAGTGTGGGTCATGAAAATACTGTGTGCAAGTTTGAGGTCTTACATTCAAACTAATATAATTTTAGCATATGAGAATAATATAATGAATCAGTAAACACCATGACTACAATCCTTGTCAATCCTATCTATGCACATTACTTTCATTCAGGGCCACCATAAAGACTGTGAAAATCTGGCATGAGACCACCATGGGTGAATTACAGGACTGCTTCCAAGACACAGACTGGGACCTCTTGCATCATCAGGGCCTTGATATTTACTCACAGTGTGTGCTGGAAACTGTGTCCCTGAACAAGACCATTCAGACTTTCCCAAACACGAAACCCTTGATGTCCAACCAGGTTCGCTCACTCCTCAAGGCTCGTGACATGGCGACAGATCTCTGTACAGCGTGGCTCATGCTAACCTGAAAAAAGGCATTCAGCAAGCCAAAACGGACTTCAAGAGGAGGCTAGAATCCGACCTTGCCAGCAACAGACCATGGGAGGTGTGGGTCCACAGAGTATCACCAACTACCGAGGCGGTAGCATAACACCATTAGACCCGAGTGCGTCACTGGCGGAGGAGCGAAACTGCTTCTTTGCTCGCTTTTACTCACCCAAACTGCCACACCCGCGCATTCCATGCCTCAACACCCCCTCACTCACTTTTAAGCAGTGATTCTCCTCCCCCCCTGCTGAGGGGGGCGTGGTGCGATGCTGGGGAACATGCTTTTTTTCCGCCGTAGTACGGCTGAACGATGCGTCATTATGGGACCGAAAATGCGATCTCAGACAACATGAGTTTGAGCTCGTCAAATCAGTTTTTGCCCCTAGTTCACACAGTAGGTCACGCAGTATTGATTTTAAAAAAAGCGTCGCCTGGTCGCTCGTTGTCCCGGAAGTGATTTCTTTCGCTGCTACTTAAATGCTCCGTGCCAAGCTATCTTGCGCCACAGCAGAACGGACTTCATTTGAACTATATGTAAGTCCATGCACAGCAGCAGCAACAAGCTACGTGATGGCAAATAAACTACTCCACTAACAAGTTGCGTTCTATACGAGGAGGCGAGCAAGAAGGCGAGCAATGAGACGCTAAGTGTGCAAATCACTAAAATGAATTGTTTCGATGCACGCGCGACTTTTAACAGAAGTCTGACTCGAACTGCGTTTGGGCGGAGAGCCAACAGCTATGAACAGAAATGTTGCATTGCAACCATTACGTATCTAAACATAAAATAAGACAACGGCTACGTTAGCAATTTAGCAGACGCTCTCAGACCGCAACGCTGAAACGGATGACGTCATCAAGGTATCCAAGTAATTACTCCCGCTTTAAGTAAATAAAATAAGTCAGAGTGGTATTAAAGGCTGCTGAAAATACCAGAGTCACTCAAAATGCGACAGATCATTTAGGAAGTGATAGTCTACAAAAGTAGAGTGGGTTATAATTTGTCTTAATTATAAATTGATTGATCATTGAAGGCAAATTAATCATCTTAAAATTAGGACTGACTACAACAACACTAAATAGCTATTGGAACTCATGCGAGTCTCATTCCATCCCGGTTTAGGAGATTTGAGCAGCAGAGAGAAATGGGAGCTCTCTATTGCCGAGTGGCCAATTGACCAATTATCAATTTTATATGTCATGTGTCATTATCATTTGTGTGTAAATTAATTTGAGGATGTTTATAATATCATTATCGTTTCTAGTGTGGGATTATTTATTTACTGGAGTTGAGTCACAGAGGAAATGATAAGTATTTCGTAAATGACCCTTAAAACACAAACTTACTCCAATGCGTGTTGGGTTTTTTTTTTTGTCCTCAAAAAGAAAAATCAAATGAAAGGTCAAAAAAAGACTCAACAACTGATTAGAGTTCCGATATTTAGTTTCTTCGATTTCTGGAGTTCAGGAAGTAGCACTAAGACAGATATATGGGCGTCTTTTTCTTTATCTCACGAGAAACTGTACTCGAGCGAGCACAATCGAAAAAGGCGCGCGTTATCTCAGCCCGGCCTCCCATTTTCTCGGAGGATTTTTATGTCAAGGGTCATTGTTAGGTTGAAGATATATTTTATCCCATATTTTACTCTATTAGTATTGCAAAAGAATTGTTCCACAGCGTGACCTATGTTGACCATATGGATGAGAGGACTTCACAGGGAAGCGGATGCCTGAAGACTGGATCAACGTCTGCAACATCAAAAGAGGTGGCCGAGACACACCTCTGAAACAAAAGGACTGAGACTTTAGTACCAGAGCAATAAAAGGGCATATCTGCCTTTTCAATCAGTCAGTGGATGACTGCCATTGATGTCTGTCTTTCCTCTTGTGTCTGAGATGTTTACATGTTCCTGCTGGTGCTCCCCCCTTCATCCCTTAGTGCAAATACATTGTATTGTTAGGGACTTCCCTAATAAAATAGAGGGCTCAGCGGAGTGTGCGCCAGAACGAAGTTGGAGATGTAACTGAGCACACCTCCGTTCGTTCTCCTCGCGAGTAAAAGATCAACTCTTGTCTTCCTTCCATTCATTTAGCCTATGTTCAGTGAATACTTAGGTGATTGAACCTGACAGTCATGTAGGTTGAATCGGTCGTCCTTGCTCCTTCTCCCGGCATGGTCCACGTCCAAGGGAAGGTCCTCTCCAGGTTAGTCATTGTCTGGAAGGTTGATTCCCGTCTGGTCCCAGAGACTTGCACACCAAGGCTGGCCTT
Source organism: Idiotropiscis lumnitzeri (assembly GCF_059441095.1). NCBI lineage: Eukaryota > Metazoa > Chordata > Actinopteri > Syngnathiformes > Syngnathidae > Idiotropiscis > Idiotropiscis lumnitzeri. The sequence continues at coordinate 674,849 of NC_142403.1, forward strand.
CTCCGGCGGGCAGTCTCTCCGTCTGGCATTCCCCTGTAATGTTGTCAGTGTCCATGTGTTTACCCAGATCAAATTATGTCTTTTGGAATGTGTTTTTGCAATAGCGTCTGTTGGGGCCAGAATGAATATATTATTTGACACCACCGTTGCCTTACTGGGCACCGCAGTATGGAGGGTGCCCTCTGTAGACTAGGGATGGTGGTGTGACCGGTGAACCTTTAAGTTTCATGATTATTGCACCTGTGGGAAGTGTGGGACTTGGAAGACAGCGGAACAGTATTTGACCAGATCACAACTAAAACAAACTATTATACTGATTAATTTCTTTGTAGTTTGGAATGGAGGACGAGGACGAATAATTTTGAGTCAAGCGCACGTGACAAACAAATGCACGTTAATCTTGTTTACAGTAAATTGACAACTTGGATCGCCACTCGTTCAATTGTGACTGCATCTTTAACACCGCACGAGTGGCTTATTTTGAGACAACGGAAGGCCACTACACAAGTCAAATACTTCGTCTGAACCACGGATTACCATTAATGGACAGCAGAACTGAGTTGGATTGATGCATCGGTCGTGAGTAACCTGCATTAATGAATGGACTGCTGATGTTGTGTTGATCGCATTTGGAAACGCTTTGAAATATTGGCCATCTGACGCTCCGATGATTGAAATGTGAACGGAATGCGACACACGTTAAACAATTGGAATGGATGAATATTTCTAATGAGGATTTCGATATGGAGAGATTTGAACAGGACCTAGAATCTTATAGGATTGCCATACGGGAATTCAAGGAGGTGCATCAATCTGTGCATGATCTCCTAACAGAGGGGGAACAGGAGTCCGACATAAGTGAATGGTATGAGCCCAGAATGACAAATCTTAATTACTTCTTGAAGGAAGTCGATGCATGGACACAGAACAAAAGGTTACAAGACCAGAAAGTATCTCATACACTGCGCAAACAACTACAGGACACGGCACCGGACCTGATGAAACCACTGGACTCCATATCTACCGTATCGACCACCTCATCAGTTTCTTCCGCATGCAGGAAGGCAGAGGCTGAGAAGGCAGCTCTTTAGGCCCGTGCTGCTGCATTGAAAAGGATGCAGGCTCTGAAACTTGAGGAGATGAAACTTAAGATGGAAATGGAAAAGATGGAGTTGGAAACGGATATTGCGGCTTCAGATGCCAAAATAAGAGTCCTTCAAAGTTTTGAGGAAGAAAAATGTTTTGAACCTGATGAGATGGTGGAACCTACGGATGGCATGAATGCCTATCTTGATGATGAGGCCTCCAAACAATGTTTCAATCCAAGTCCAGAAGTGGAGTTTAATGAGATAAGGAATTTGCCTAAAATGCCATTGCAGAGGATCTTGGAAATTCAACACCCTCAGCCGAATGGACAGGAAAATGGGCTAAGTGAATCCAGGGCAGCTAGACAGACTAGTGTTTCCACTCAGCCTAGAGCCCATAGCCCCCAAAGAGCGCACAGTCAAACCACGCCTCAAAGCCGATCCAGTGGGCGTGGTCAATCCAGAGCTCACACATCTCCTCTAAATCAAATCCATGCTCATTCTAGCAGTAGCGGTGGTGGTGTCACTACTGGGGCGCGTGGTGGTGGTGTCACTACTGGAGCGGGCGGCGATATCGCTGACCTGATCTTAATGCAACATAAACTGGCCTTACTATCAGCCAGGGAGGTCACTGTGTATAATGGTGATCCATTGGCGTATCATTCTTTCATCCGTGCATTTGAATATTTAATTGAGGACAAGACTAGTCGCAGCGTAGACAGGCTCTACTTTCTTGAGCAATACACCTCTGGGCAAGCCAGGGATCTTGTACGCAGTTGCCTGCACATGGATGCACAACGAGGTTATGCTGAAGCCGAGCGACTATTGGAGAAGCAATTTGGAAATGAAGTTAAAGTCACTAGCGCATACCTCGAGAAGGCACTGAAATGGACACCTATCAAAGGGGATGATGGAAAAGGACTGCAAGCCTATGGACTATATCTAAGAGGATGCCATAACGCCATGCAAGATTTAGATATGGATGAGCTTGATGTTCCCTTCAAATCTCAGGATCTTTGTGTCTAAGCTTCCATACAAGCTGCGTGAAAAATGGAGGGGAGCAGCTTATGAAACCTTTCAAAGAACGAACAGGCGAGCTCGATTTCAGCATTTCGTGGAATTTATAGAGAAACAAGCTGATATCTTGTTGGATCCGTTGTTTGGGGATTTAAATGATTAGCTTCCTAGCCATAAGATGGCGCCAAAAACCAAGACAACTGATTACAGACTACAAAGGCATAAAGGAAGTAGCTTTGTAACAGCAGTGGCGGAGGCAAAAGCTACAGGCCAACCAACCAGGCAGGCATTGTCACATGTGGATTCTGTAAAGGAAAACATGGACTTAATGACTGCAGAAGGTTTAAGTCGCAAACGCCTATGTCAAAAGTGAACTTTCTAAAGGAAAACGGTCTCTGCTTTGGATGACTAACCAAAGTAAAGGATTTTATAAGCTTGACTACAAGTGACATGTATTCAGTTTAATGCAATAAAGATATATACTGATTGGGCTTTAAATCAATGCATGAGAAAAGGTCAGGCCAGGCTGTGTGAAATGCATGGGTGGCAGATATTTTGTGCAGGATGAGCCGCACGTCGGAGAACTGAGTGTGCAGACGCGAAGGGTCCCGGACTTCGATCAAGGCCACCCGTCTGTTGTTGTGTGAGATGGTCACACGGTCGACCGTGAGAGCAGAATAACAGATCCAGTGGTTCATCGGCAGTGGAGCGCACAAACAACTGCCATGGCGCGCACCGTGGGAAGAGCCGACACGTCACCTTGCGGGCAGAAGACGTCCACTAAGAGAAAGCTAAAGTTAACTGCAGATGACACATAGCCAATAGGGGAAGAGTAGGAAGTCTTGGCTTGGTTTGCTGTAATGTATAAATGATCCTGGGCAATTTAGGGGGGGCGTTGTTTTTTCCTGTTGGTTGCTGTAACCGGGCCTCTCAGACTTTGTACTAGATCTCCTGTTAGGAATAAATCCACTCCCGTGTGAAGTTGCCGGCATCCTGGTCATCTTTCTCTCAAAACGAGCGCGCATAATTGTTGGAAGAATGGAGGTTGTGTTTGGTTAACCATTAATGGAGTCAGATAATTAATTCGAACTATTTTGGTAAACTTTTGGTACATTTAAAGTTAAAAACTCCAATAATTTATGGTGACCCCGACGTGATCGGAGGGAGAGGACTACAAAAGAAATCCACAGACTTCGAATAAGAGAACCACAGGGTCTGGGACCCAGGGTCAGGGACCCATATCCACACCAAGTGACGACTTGTTGAACGGAAAGGAAATCCCGACTTAGACCTGTTTTCCTCTGGTGGTACCACATCTAAAAGGTAAGCAGAATACCTGTTACTACATGTCTGAGTTCTGCACAATTGGGGAAAAATAAATGTAACAGAGGAAAACGGGGATAATTGGGAAATTAAATATTAAAAGTGTGGATTGTGACACGGTGTAAAATCTGGGATTTACGTGTCACGGTGATACGGTGTAAAATCTGGGATTTACGTATCACGGTAATAAGGTGTAAAATCTGGGATTTACTTATTACTAAATTTGTGGTTCTGATACGGTGTAAAATCTGGGATTTACGTATCGCGAAGTCGTAATAAGGTGTAAAATCTGGGATTTACTTATTACAAAAATAGTCTGAGACTATATGTGGTATTGATACGGTGTAAAATCTGGGATTTACGTATCGCAAAGTCGTAATAAGGTGTAAAATCTGGGATTTACTTATTACAAAAATAGTCTGAGACTATATGTGGTATTGATACGGTGTAAAATCTGGGATTTACGTATCGCAATTTGTGTGCAAGTGTAAGCAGTGTGATTGGTGTGATATAATTTGGACTGTTTTGTTTGATATTTGGCTGGGACGCACGGGAGTGGATTGTTCAGGAGGAGTGGAGATAGGTGAGATATGGGGCTCGGTTGCGATGAACCGTATGAAAGTGATGGTGTGAGGCAAGAAATTGATGGACATTATGTGAAGTTGGAGACGCAATTAATGAGAGGGTATAAGAAAGCACTATATATATCGATATTTAATATAACATTATGAGTGTTCCCTATATGACCCATTGGATTGACACATGGGGAAGGCCTGCAAAATATACAGTCAGTCAATTTTTACTTTACGAAAAGGGGCCATAAAATAATTAGAAGAAAGCAATATCGAGAACCAACAAATCCACTATTTTTTCACTTAAAATGAACAGGATTTCATGAATTAACAGTAGTAGCGCTCTTCAATTTATGCTCAAATACACACCAAACGATGCAAATCATTAGTTCAGCCATTTTGAAACGCTGATACCCTCAGTCGGAATTTGATCCTTACATGCCTGACATGTTGCAGAAGGCGAACATGTTGGAAAATGTGTCTATTTCTGATGTTATTCTAGAGGAATTTCTCTCATGAGTTTAACCGCTCTTGTGTCCCTCTTGTGTTGTTCCAGTTTTGTTATGTTATTGATTGAGCTCACTTTGCTTGTGACTTGGTGCTCGGCTCGGCTGGTTAGCACGTGGCTGCGGCCATCCAGAGTGGAGTTGTTTTAGGAATACTGTTCGGAATATTACAGTTTGAAAACTGACAAGTTTAAAACTACTTATTTTGAGACTATTGTCATTGATATGGGCCTACTATTATTTTAGTAGTTTTCTAAATCTGGTCACGTAAAATGTTCCTGTTCTATTGGCAGATAATATTATTTATTTTACTTTTGATTTTTCCGAGTTAATATTTTTTCCCTTATGAATTCCAGACAAATAGGAGGGGAAAACACTGAGGCCCTGAGTGGCCCGCGGCCCCTATGTTTGCTTCCATACAACCCATCCCTTCACAGCCCAGTTTGTCTCTTTTCATGACACTCAGCTCCTCACTGTGTGTGTGTGGGGGTGTGTGTGTCTGTGTTCCCTTTGGCTGATAAACATAGTTGGTTGTTTGGTCTACGATAGTTTTGTTTACTTTCTTTGCTGCCTACTCTCTGTAGGTTATTGTTAATTTGATTCAACTTGCGATGTGGCATGAAGAAAAATTTTTAAGGATCCATTGGCATAAATAAAGAGGAATTTGTGTTCCCCATAAGAAAATATGAGCCTTGATAGGAGATTGGTTTACCAAATATAAAGTTGGATTAAAAAGTTCTGTAGATGATTTATTAACTGATGTGAATTAAATGTGACAAAGGTGGAAGACAGATGTTTTATGACTGTACGACGCGAACTCTGACATGACAACTTTTAAGGGACATGACAGCATTTCCATAAATGCCAGACTGCTAACATCCACATCTATGAGGTGTTTGACGTCACAGGTGCAGGATCGTCAGCCACGTCCAGGAGAAACAACATCACGGGGACTGAATGGTAAAATCAAGAGCACCACAGTTGTAAACTTCGGCATACGCTGGCTGAATTGAGGCAAAATTAAGGATCTGCCAGCACAAATCTTAGTGTAATCAAGGCGGACGCGCCAAGGGAGGGGTCTCGGTGTGGAATTGGAAAGTGGAAATTATCTTTTTGGGTAAGGAATTAGATACCTAGAGGTGAATGAAAGTGTGAAAGAAAAAATGTTTGTATGTCTATGTGGCTTGAGTGAATGTTTAAGGGACGGGCGGCCTCAGGAAAGAAACCTGATTAAGTGCACCGACAAGCCCTTACATTAAGTAGGGTGCAATGGGCGGACAGGCCTGATCAACCTGAATCCCTATTGCACTCCCGAGTATTGATTTCCAAATTATTATTGGTGACAGATTGGAGTAATTAAATTCAAGCATCAAGTGAATGGTTCATTGACGTTATTACACAAAATGTATGCAAAACTGAAAGTTTCAGAATGGAGGTAATTTGGCCCTTCTCACTGGCAATTGCTACTCCTCCAGCTCTCTCCACAGGTTTGAAGTGACATGTGACCTGTGTGTCCAGAAGGCCGGAGAACGCTTCAAATAGCGCCTCATCACGCCCAGGTTCTCCTCAACAAAGAGGGAGAATAAGATAGTTGTTGATTTAGCCTGCTTTTGTGCCCAGCAGGTTTTATGATTCACATCGGGTGCACGACTAGATAACACACACCCAGTCCAGGATAGGGCAAAATTTTGTTGGATTGTTTAGACATTTCCATGTAATATGGCACCACAGCAGTGATACTTGAAGTTAATGTCAGTTAAGTGGGGCAGTTGCGCTGTTTTCATGAAAAATTACTCACTTAATGCAAGGGTAGGTCCTCCGTAGGGGGATGCGAGAGTTACATTCGGGACAAAATTTACTTGTCAGGAACTGTCCTCACTTGAGGCCGAGGCCAGACTTACAGACCAGCATGATGGTCATCGGCTGAATGGGGACACCTCAGGTGAGATTGGCCGTGCCGTGCATCAGAGTATTTCTGGCCCCGTTGGGGCCGATGTTGCTGTGTCTTTCAGATGGAGAGGGGAGGAGACAGGCCTGGTCTATGTGGCCAGGACGAGACGTGAATGGAGTGAGCCTTCCGGAAGTGACCCGTCCAATAATGTCGTCATTACACAGCTGTTCCAGTGGGCCGTCCTCATGGGCGTGCCCCTTCCGAGTGCAGACATCATGCGAAACAGTCCATCAATGAAAAAATGCTAAATCGGTCTAAGTAGAGCACATTTTGTACATAATTTTGCACAACATCAGAAAAGGAAAATATGGGAGTGGATTAAGGAGCGTTACTAAAAATTGTTGTACTTGCAGGTTAAGGAGGCCAAGAGAGATAAAAAAACAAAAAAGGGGGAGCAGCAAAGGCAGCAGCCAATGGCTGCCATTGGACCTGCTCCTTCCACATCTGCTGCTCGTAGGCAAGGTTCGGGTGACGCGGCGCCACAGCAGACCGGCTGTCCATAGCAGGGCGGTCAACGAGGTCGGGATTGCGGTAACAGAGGTAGGGGTGGTTATAGACGGGGGTTGTGAGTGGGGTGTGCTCTTGCTGCGGGGTTTGGGGTCACTGGGTGATGAGCTGTCCATGCTGAGCCACTTTCTGGAATGTGCCATCCTCTGGCCTCATGACTGTAGACGTAAGATGACATGTGAGAAATGTCAGAAGAGGCATCCAACACTTCTTCATATAATGAGTGACAAGAATACTGTTGTGGAAACTGAGCAATTTCAACCAAAGACCACAACCGATGATAAAAAGGATAAAAGAGAAACAGAAGAGGCGGAGGAGACTTCTGTGATTAGTGCCAATCTTGTTATAACTGGAGGTGCAATCGGAAAGGATTATGCTCTGGCAATAGTGCCAGTTAGAGTTAAGATGGTGAAGGGAAATGAGTTCGTCAACACTTACGCATTCCTCGATCCCGGCAGCACAGCAACGTTCTGCACGGAGAACCTAATGAACCAACTGAAGGCTAGAGGACGAAAGACTCAAATCCTACTGCAAACAATGGGACAGGAGAAGCTGGTCCCGAGTCATGAGCTGATAGGTTTGGAGGTAGGCAATTTGGAAGGTGAAACCTACCTTGAAATACCTAGGGCCTATACTCAGGAGAAGATACCAGTCTCAAAGCAGCACTTGCCCACTCAAAAGGATTTAAGGAGATGGCCGTATCTCAAGGATCTGAAATTGAAGAAAATCGACTCGGATATCGGCCTTCTCATTGGCATCAACATTCCAAAAGCACTGGAACCTTGGGACATCATCACCAGCCGAGATAACGGACCATATGCGGTTAAAACATTATTAGGATGGGTGGTTAATGGTCAACTCAAATCTTGCACCGCTAATGAAGGACGTGGACCTCCTGAAGTAACATCCAATCGCATTTCTGTTGCTAGTCTGGAGGAACTCCTCATCAGGCAATACAATCGGGATTTCTCTGAAAAGGAGTACGAAGGGAAAAGTGAGATATCAGCTGAGGATAGAAGGTTCATGGATATCGCCTCGAGTTTGGTTACCCTCCAAGATGGTCAATACTCCTTACCTCTGCCTCTGCGCAATAAGGATATTATCATGCCCAAAAACTACAAAATGGCAGAGGAGCGAGCCAAGAATTTGAAAAGAAAATTCAGAAGAGATCCAAACTACGCATTAGGGTATACCAACTTTATGAATGATGTAATCACAAAGAAGTATGCGGAGAAAGTGCCACAGGAACAGTTGCATCGAGAAGATGGCAAAGTTTGGTACATACCTCATCATGGGATCTATCATAAGCAGAAGGGCAAACTTCGAGTGGTGTTCGACTGAACCTCAACATACAAAGGCACATCTCTCAACAAAGAACTCATACAAGGCCCCGATCTCACAAACACATTGATGGGTGTTTTGCTCAGGTTCCGACAAGAACCGACTGCGATTATGGGAGATATTGAGGCAATGTTCTATCAGGTAAAGGATAATGTAAATGGCAGTCAACCTGAAACAGAACAAAGGGTGGACTGCTAGGAGCCACTTTTGTGATCCTGGCATGGAAGTCCATTGTTTCAGAGGGGTCTCGTTCACACCTCCTGTGGTGCAGCTGTGATCCAATCTTCCTGCATTCCTCTCCTGAGTGTCTGGTCATTAGCATGGTCTAAACTTCGGTTACACTTAAAGGATTTCATACTTTTGACTAAAGGATAATGTAAATGGCAGTCAATTTAAAACTGAACAAAGGTTAGACTGCTCGGAGCCACTTTTGTGATCCTGGCATGGAAGTCCATTGTTTCAGAGGGGTCTCGTTCACACCTCCTGTGGTGCAGCTGTGATCTAATCTTCCTGCATTCCTCTCCTGAGTGTCTGGTCATTAGCATGGTCTAAACTTCGGTTACACTTAAAGGATTTCATACTTTTGACTATTAAAGGAATATAAGAGTTTGAGCTTAACATAGTTCATTAGATGTTGGTGCATCCAATGTATGAAAATGTGATATTGTAAAATGCTGAGAGTGTGATTGGTGGAGCGAAACTGGTTGCGGGGGTTGTGCAGGAATGGAATGTTTTAGAAGCAGATGGTGCTGAGCGAGACGAGATGACTCCGGGACCAGTGGACGAAGGAGAGGCCATCGGGGGATAGCACAAGCAGGAGGAGTCGCCACGGGATTCGGCGGGAGGAGAAAGACCAATGAGAGCGAGCTAAAGTTAACTGCAATACACATAGCCAATAGAATCATGCCAGGATGCCTTTGTCTGTGCCATTTGCATGTTGTATAGTATGAATCAGTACTGGGCAACTCGGAGGTAGAACACATTCGCTGGTGGCAAGAGAGGTGTAGAGTTGTATTGAGAGGGACTCGAGATCCAGGTGCCATGTAGAAAATCTGTATTGGGAATAAATCCACTTTGTGCGTGAAAATGCCGGCTTCCTGATACCTTTCTATTGCAGAACGAGCGCGCATATTGTTGGATGAGTGAGAGTTGGTTAAGGTCGCAAATTGGAGTCAGATTACTAATTCGAGTTTACATTGGTTTAAAATTAAATTCTAACATTGATATAAAGATAAATTCCAACAATTTATGGTGACGCCGACGGGATGCATGAGAGGTAATAGAAGTCTGGGACTTCAAAGAGAGTCTGGGACGCTAAGAAAAGAAAGGAAGTCTGGGACTTCAAGAGTCTGGGGCTCAAAGGAAGCCTGGGGCTTCAGGAAAAACCACAAGAGTCTGGGCCTGGGGCCCACGTCCACACCAGGTGACGACCTGATAAAGAATAAAGGAGCCGCACATCCGACCGGCCTTCCTCTTGGGCCCACAGTGACATAAGGTTAGCAGATCCTTTTCAAATTCTGCATATTGGCAACGCTAAATTATAAGAGGAAGGCGGAGCGGAATGGTGTTAATATATATATGGTTAAATAAATAAATAAATATATAAATAAATAGATAAGAGGAAAGAGGAGCAGAACGGCGTTAAAATATATGGTTAAATAAATATCTAAATAAATACGTGTAACAGTCTGGACGATAGTAGAGTAAAATCTGGTATTTACCTACTAGAATAGTTTGGAACTATTCGTGGTTAAGATACGATATGGTTAAATAAATAAATATATAAATAAATAAGTGTAAAAGTGTGGACGTTAGTAGAGTAAAATCTGGGATTTACCTACTAGAATAGTTTGGAACTATTCGTGGTTAAGATACGATTTAAAATATCAGTGTGGAAGCGGTGTGAATGTGAAGGCTAAATTTGTTCTGCATAAAAGTGGTTGGGACACGCACGAGTGGATTACAGGATGGCGAAGGAGAGGAAGTATGATAGTGGTCTCGGGTGTGAAACTCCAGACGAACGGTCTGAAGTCTGGTCGGAAATTTATGGTCATTACGCTAAGATGGAAGCACAATTGATTAGTGGAACGGAAAGTAAGAAAATTAAGAAAGAAAAAGAACGGAGTCAGAAGTTGTTTTTGAAATTAAAAGAGGATGAATTGTTTCGCGGAGAGCCCGGAACATGGAACATGTTGAAGTTAGCGCAGCAGTTACAGAAAAAGGAAAGCAGAATGTTGGCAGATATTCGAGATATGAAGGGAGATCAGAGCCAAGCCGGATGGCGACAGCGTCATAAACTTAAAAAGGAAGTGAAGGAATTGGAGAAAGATAGACGAGGCATTCACCAATTGGCTATTGTTGCCACTGCGCTGGGGGCGATAAAAGAGGAAGAGAGAGTGAATGAGGTGCAGGTGAATTTGAGAATTGATCCGGACATTTTGGTCTGTCCGGAACCGAGATGTAAGAGGCATTTGATCTATCAGTGCCGCATCGACATGGACAAAGCAGATAAAGATCAAAAGGAATCTGACGCTCTGACGACTAGTTTGGGTAAACTACAGTTGGCAAAGTTGCATGGTGAGGCAAAACAAGAGAAGGTGAAACAAAAACAGATGTATCAAACTCCATTGGGGGCTGGATGGCGCCGAGGCCAAGTGTTTCGTGGTGGATACAGAGGGCGTGGTCGTGGCGCCCCCCCTGGTCGGGGGCGGAATGGGTTTGCTCCAGGGACTTGCTTCAACTGCGGGTCCTCTGACCACTGGGCACGAGATTGTTATGGCAACCTACCACCAGGGGTGGAGCAGCGGAACCAGCAACAGGACCACCACACCAATGGGGACCTTTTGGTCTCCCAGCAGGGAGCTAGACTAGTGGAGCCAGGAGACTGGATGCTTGAAGGAAGTTTGATGATAAGACATTTGGTAATTGCCCAAGGTGGGGGCGAGTAGGCATGTGAACATTTCAGACACAGGAGGAGAGACAGACATCAATGGCAGTCATTTGCTGATTGAAGAGGCAGATATGCCTTTTGTTGCTGTGGCACTCAGTCCTTTTGTGTCAGAGGTGTGTCTCAGGCACACCCCCTTGATGTTACAGCAATGGAATCCAGTCTTCAGGCGTCCGCTCTCCGGGGGGTCTTCTCCATGTGGTCGAGCATGGATCGCATTGTGGAGCAATTCTTCTGCAGTGCTAGTGTAGTAAGGTACGGGATTAAATACATGTATTCAACCTAACAATAAATACAAATTAGCAGGGAATTAGAACGCAAGTTGAACACTGAAACATGCAGAGGACACCTGAGGAACAGCAGGGCGGCGACAATCTTATTAAAATTTACATTTTTAAGCAAAGGGATTATGGTTTTGGGATAAGTTTTAAGTGAAGTATTCTATGAACATGTTGAAAGAAAATCTTTGGAAAGGGGAATATCTAGCCATTGGAGATTGGTTTACCAAATATAAAGTTGGACTAAATAGTTTTGTAGATGATTTATTAACTGATGTGTATTAAATGTGACAAAGGTGGAAGACAGATGTTTTTTTGACTGTACGACGCGAACACTGACATGACAATTTTAGAGGACATGACATCATTCCATAAATACCAGACTGCTAACATTCGCATCTATGAGCTGTTTGATGTCACAGGTGCAGTTTCGTCAGCTGCGTCCAGGAGAGGAGAAACAACTTCACGGGGAGTGAATGGGAAAATCCAGAGACCCACAGTTGTAAATTTTGGCATACGCTGGCTAAATTGAGGCAAAATTAAGGAACTGCCAGCACAAATCTCAGTGGAATCAAGGCGGACGCGCCAAGGGAGGGGTCTCTGTGTGGAATTGGAAAGTATCGTTTGGTGAATGAAAGTGTGAAAGAAAAAGTGTTTGGATGCATATGTGGTTTGAGTGAATGTTTAAGGGACGGGCCTCAGGACAGAAAATTGTTTGAGGTCACCGGCAAGCCCTTACAGTACTTAGGATGCGATGGGTGGACAGGCCTGATCACCCTGAATCCCTATTGCACTCCCAAGTATTGATTTTCAAAGTGTTTTTGGAGAAAGATTGGAGTAATTAAATTCAAGCATCAAGTGAATGATTGATTGACGTTATTACACAAAATTTATGCAAAACTGAAAGTTTTGGAAGGAAGATAATTTGTCGCTTCTCACTGGCAATTGCCACCCCTCCAGTTATCTCCACAGGTTTGAGGTGACATGTGACCAGTGTGACCAGAAGGCCAGAGAATGCTTCAAATAGCGCCTCACCACTACCATCCCAGAGGTTCTCCTCAACAAGGAGGGAGAAATGAGATATTCTAATTTAGGGTCCACGGTACAGATTAAAATATAGTTGTTGCTTTAGCCTGTTCATGTGCCCCACAGGTTTGATGATTATTCACATTGGATGCGCGACTAGATAACACACACCCAGTCCAGGATAGGGCAAAATTTTCTTGGATTGTTTAGACCTTTCCATATAATACAGCACCACAGCAGTGATACTTGAAATTAATGTCGAATTAGTGGCACTGTTTTTATGGAAAATTACTCACTTAACGCAAGGGTAAGTTGTTGTAGAGGAGATATTTCAGACAAAAATGACCCTGAAGTGGTCACAAGCACGTGTCTCATGTTGGATGTATGAAATTTTATTCTGATATTTTCCATTGTAACGTATTTCATTGTATTTAGGACTAAGACATTGTAAAACACTGTTTGGAAGAACTTATAGAATACCTCAAATTTAAGAACAAATGGGAAATAGTTGTTAAAGCAACTTTAGCTGACCATATGTGAAAAGTGTTAGGAAAACAAAAGACAGGCGCAAATTTAGAGTGACAAGGATCTTTCTGTCTCCCAGCAGGGGCAGTAATCTAGTAAAGCCAGGATACTGGGTGCTTGTAAGAAGTTTGAAGATAAGACATTTGTAATTACCCAAGGGGGAAGGAAGTGTTCGTGACAGCTCTCACAGCTGTAAAGATAGCAGAAAGGTCAACATTGGTTTATTTGACACGTTGTAAAAAGGTCACGTTGGTTGAAATCTCCTACAAAGGAGACACCAGACTAAGGGGTTTATACAGAGTTGCAAGCGGGACAAAATTTATTTAAGAGGAACTGTCCTCACTTGAGGCCGAGGCCAGACCTGCTGACCAGCATGATGGTCACCAGCTAAGTGGGGACACCTCAGGTGAGATTGGCCGTGCCGTGCATCAGATATTTCTGGCCCGTTGGGGTCGATGTTGCTGTGTCTTTCAGGTGGGGAAGGGGGAGACAGGCCTGGTCTATGTGGCCAGGGCGAGACGTGAATAGAGTGAGACTTCCGGCGGTGACCCATCCAATAATGTCGACATTACACAGCTGTTCCAGTTGGCCGTCCACAAGGGCGTGCCCCTCCCAGTGGCAGAAATCAGGCGAAATAGTCCATCAATGAGAAATGCTACTCGGGCTAAGTAGAACGCATTTTGTACATAATTTTGCACGACATCAGAAAAGGAAAATATGGGATTGGATTAAGGAGCGTGACTAAAATTGTTGTACTTGCAGGTTTAGAAGGCCAGGAGAGATAAGAAAAAAGGAGGCAGCTGCTCCTTCCACTTCTGCTGCTTCTGGGCAAGGTTCGGGTGACGCAGCGCCACAGCAGACTGGCTGCTGTCCATAGCAGGCCGGTCAACGAGGTTGGGATTGCAGTAACAGAGGTATGGGTGGTTACAGACGGGGGTTGTGAGTGGGGTGTGCACTTGCTGCGGGGTGTGGGGTCACTGGGTGATGAGCTGTCCATGCCGAGCCACTTTCTGGAATGTGCCATCCTCCGGTGCCATATCTGTCACAAAGAGCTCCACCAGCGCAGGGGGCGCCACCGTTACCCACTCCCAACGCACTTGACACAAACCCGCTCGTACCCCATTCCATGACAGGGGGCCGCGGAGCTTCAGCGTTCGAGGACTAGCAGGTCCTAGCATTCCGGGGACGGTGGATGGACAAGTTTTCGATGGTGCTGGATATTGGGGCGAGCTATGAGCTCCTTCCGCAACCCCCACTGAGCCATGTGGACTCTCAAGATTGCCTGAGTCACTGCCATTGACTGAACGAACACTGGAATTCGAGTGGCATTCCCGGATGGGACTGAACTTGACTCTGCACATCCGTCGGAGGGAGCATATGTCGTGCTCTCTTCCTTCCCAGTGGCTAAACTGAACTGAAACATTTGAGGGCAGCTCTGAAACCTGGTTACCATCCTCCCGCGGTGGGTATGTTTCTGCTCTGGTCTGACTGGTTTAGCAACCGCCACCCTTTCAATTCACCAATTGACATATCACATTGTACATGTGATCACAAACATGATTTGGTTTATCAAAAATGCACTCATCCAAATTTAGTCATGAGTGCATCATGCGTTAGAATTATATATTTGTTATGTCTACCGGCGTTGCCTCGCACGCGTGCCTTGTCCCTGGGCAGCGGTAATGGTATGAATTGTTTACTTTCGCCGAGCCACAAATCACATTGAATATTGATGCGCGTCATCATACTAAAGATCTAGACCCCATCGTTGTTGAATACTCCGCGTCACAATCGGGAGATCATATTTCAGCACCGACGACAAATTCTTTGGTTTTGGGAACATTACTAAATGTCGAAATTTCCAGAGAAGGGTCGCTCGGAAGTGGTAGTTCTGTGTGTGTCTCTGCTTGAGGTGTTGTGGACCCAGGGCCCGACTGAGTTGGGGCTCGGCTCCACAGCTCCGCGATTGTTTTTACTGTCTCTACCCCCTCCCCCAGTTGACAGAATCAGTGTGGGCACAGCCTGTAGGTGGATTGAGCCAATCATGAGACAATAGGAGGTGAAGACTGCAGCTGTCTTGGAGCTGTCTATGTCTTGTAGAGCACCTTTTCTTCCCATAAAAAAGAAAAAATAGAGGTTTAATTCGGTATCTGCGTTATTATAGTTTTGGGATTTTTTTTATTTTAAGCATTTCATTTGTGTTGCTTTAAAATTTGTCAATTAACAGTCGAAATTGGAGCGTTAGCTCGAGGCTTAATTTGTAATCTCGGAACACAGTTAGATATTTGAACTCAGTGAACTCAGCATCACTGGAGTCGGACATCACTCCGTACATCAACCTCCGGGTGCTTTCCCGGAGGTGGACTCAATCTCGCGGGTAAGGACAGTTTAGAGTTCTGGCTAGAACCTCACACGCCATCCAATTGGGAACTACAGGACAAAAGTGGTACCATAGCTCACAGTTGCGCCCGGCCCCAGTATTTGTGCCCGCCAAGGTTGAGCTTAGAGGTTGACCGCCCGGACGGGCAGGTCAAGAGAGGGAATGTGTAGATGGCATGAATTGGATCAAAGTCAGACACTTTCGAGTCTGAACAAAGACGATGACGATGCAACTGTTTAACTTATTGACTATTTTGCTTGCTGGCGTGTGCTTTGTGTGGACGATGTTGGCGTTTGAACATAGGATGCGGGATGACAGAAGTGATGGAGCGAAAGGAGCATGTAATGGAATGGTATGGTATGGAGCAGAGCGAGATGATGGTAAGACGCTGACACAGACACAACAACTACTGCTAAATCTGAAATGTAAACAACCGACACAGGTGAACACTTGGGTGACAATTTTAATTGGACACACCCATGGAATGATGTGGGAATAAAAAAGAAAGAGCCTATTTTTGACACCCAAGTTGCAAAACAAAAGTTCACCCGCCTATAAGTTAAATGGGACTGGTCCTGGGATTGGAAATCTCCAGGAGTCATGGTGTAATGAAAATGTGTCTTTGCCAGTAGGAATCCCTCTCGCTCGTGATGATGTTTGGCTGTGGTGTGGAGAGAAAGTGCTGTACGATAGACTTCCCACCAATGCCTCAGGTAAGTGCGCCCTGGTAACGCTGATCATGCCAGTTAGTGTGACAGCCTTAGATCTGGCCAAAATGGAGTGGGAAGGTGTTGGACAATGGGGAAGAATCCCCTTCCTTAACAGGAAGAGAAGGGACATGCAAGAATGGTTGAATGCAGGAGATCCCACATATATAGATGCAATTGGAGTCCCAAGAGGGGTCCCTGATGAGTATAAATTGGTGGATCAAATTGCGGCAGGATGGGAGAGCCTTTTCCTGTTCGTTACAGTAAACAAAAATGTGGACCGGATTAATTATGTCCACTATAATGTCCAACGATTGGCGAATTTTACCACCTCAGCACTCCAGGCAGTGCATGAGCAATTGGCTGCCACGTCTCTTATGGCATTCCAGAACAGGATAAGCTTAGATATGGTGTTAGCCGAAAGAGGAGGAGTGTGTGGTATTTTTGGGGATCAGTGTTGTACTCTGATTCCCAACAATACATCTCCTGACGGTCGCCTTACCAAGGCATTGGAGGGTCTGCGCACGCTAAGTAACAAAATGAAGGAGCACTCAGGTGTGGACACCAGTTGGTATTCTGACTGGTTAAACATCTTTGGTAAATATAAAAGCCTGATTGCATCAGTACTGATTTCTATCGCTGTGTTTGCCGCTATTATGGTGTAATGCGGATGTTGCTGTATTCCATGTATCAGATCATTAACTGTTAAGACAATAGAACGCACGTTGGGGCCACTCCCTCCGGGTGGTCAGTACATGATGATCCCTCAAAAGGACCCCCAGGAGGCGGAGGTAGCCGTGGCCCTCCGGGAGTCCAGGATGTAAGTATGGAAAGATGGCCTCGGGGACCTGAGGCCATAAGGAGGGAATGAAATTTTCTACTAATTTTCTACTGGAATGAACTTTTCTACTAATTTTCTATTGGAATGACATTTTTGTACTAATTTTCACTAATTGTCTACTGGAATGAAATTTTCTACTGATTCTTATTCTTTTACTAATTGTTTGATGTGTTTTAGTTTTATGGTAAATGATGTCGAGCTCGTGTGCAGCAATGAAATAAGGTGTTCAAGTGATGACCTCAGATGTCTGAGGTCATGAGAGGGATTAAAGGATAATGTAAATGGCAGTCAACCTGAAACAGAACAAAGGGTGGACTGCTAGGAGCCACTTTTGTGATCCTGGCATGGAAGTCCATTGTTTCAGAGGGGTCTCGTTCACACCTCCTGTGGTGCAGCTGTGATCCAATCTTCCTGCATTCCTCTCCTGAGTGTCTGGTCATTAGCATGGTCTAAACTTTGGTTACACTTAAAGGATTTCATACTTTTGACTATTAAAGGAATATAAGAGTTTGAGCTTAACATAGTTCATTCGATGTTGGTGCATCCAATGTATGAAAATGTGATATTGTAAAATGCTGAGAGTGTGACTGGTGGAGCGAAACTGGTTGCGGGGGTTGTGCAGGAATGGAATGTTTTAGAAGCAGATGGTGCTGAGCGAGACGAGATGACTCCGGGAGCATTGGCTGAAGGAGCGGCCATCGGGGGATCGCACGCAGGAGGAGCCACGGGATTCGGCGGGAAAGACCAATGAGAGCGAGCTAAAGTTAACTGCAATACACATAGCCAATAGAATCATGCCAGGATGCCTTTGTCTGTGCCTTTTGCATGTTGTATAGTATGAATCATTACTGGGCAACTCGAAGGTAGAACACATTCGCTGGTGGCAAGAGAGGTGTAGAGTTGTATTGAGAGGGATCCGAGACCCAGGGGCCATGTAGAAAATCTGTATTGGGAATAAATCCACTTTGTGCGTGAAAATGCCGGCTTCCTGATACCTTTCTATTGCAGAACGAGCGCGCATATTGTTGGATGAGTGAGAGTTGGTTAAGGTCGCAAATTGGAGTCAGATTACTAATTCGAGTTTACATTGGTTTAAAATTAAATTCTAACATTGATATAAAGATAAATTCCAACACAGGTAAAAGTTCATAAGGAACACCAAGATCTGCTAAGGTTCCTTTGGTGGCCTGGCGGCGACACCAGCCAGCCCTTGGAAGTGTACCGCATGAGAGTCCATCTCTTTGGTGTGGTGTCATCACCCAGTATAGCAAACTTTGCTTTAAAGCAAACTGCAGAGGATAACCTCAAGAGATATGAAGAGGAAGTGACTGAGACCATTAAATCCAACTTTTATGTTGACGATTGCCTTAAATCCGTCCCAACAGTGAAAGAAGCTATTGAGATAACCATGGACCTCCAGATGCTTGCTCACAGGGAGGCTTCACGCTGACAAAACTTGTTAGTAATAGCCGTGAGGTATTGGCGTCCATTCCTGGGGAGCGTAGAGCAAAGCTAATTAAAGACCTAGACCTGGACAGAGAAAAGCTGCCATTCGAGCGGGCACTTGGGATACAATGGAACATCGAAAGTGATGTATTCACCTTCAAAACCACCACCAGAACCAGACCGCCCACTCGGAGAGGTATCCTCTCTGCGGTTAGCTCGGTCTATGACCCATTTGGATTCCTTTGCCCATTCATCCTGAAAGCCAAACAAATCCTCCAAGAGCTCTGTAGAGCAAAACTGGGCTGGGACGAAGCCATCCCAGTGGACTTCTCCAAGGCATGGCAGAGATGGGCCACTGAATTGGAGCGTCTGGGTTCATTTCAAGTTGACCGATGTATGAAGCCAACAGACTTTGGGGAGGTAATAGCGGTGGAACTACACCACTTTTGTGATGCTAGTGAGTTGGGTTATGGCACTGCGAGCTACTTAAGATATACTGATAGCATGGGAAAAGTTCACGTGGCATTTGTCCTGGGAAAGTCAAGAGTAGCACCACTAAAACAGATGACTATTCCCAGGCTGGAGTTGGCAGCTGCTATACTTGCCGTGAGGGTGGACAGAATGCTGAAGAAGGAGCTACAGCTCGCACTTACGGACTCAAATTTCTGGACAGATAGTACGTCTGTACTGAAATATATTCGTAACCAAATCAAGAGATTCCACACGTACGTAGCCAACAGAGTGGCAATTATTCGTGATCTTTCTCTAGAGAAGCAGTGGCGACATCTAAGCTCGCAAGCCAACCCGGCAGATGATGCTTCACGTGGGCTGCATGTAAATGCATTCCTAAAATCATCAAGGTGGCTGATGGGGCCGGAATTCCTGAAGAAAAGGGACACAGATTGGCCGAAGATCCCAGATGACCTGGGGCAGATCGCCTCTGACGACCAGGAGGTGAAAAATGACATCACTGTGAACATCACACATGTAAAAGGAAAAAATCCAGTAACCAGACTAGTGGAGTATTACTCCTCTTGGGATCGTCTAAAGAGGGCTGTGGCCTGGCTTTTAAAGTTGAAAACACGGCTTCTTGTGCTTGGTGAGAGAAGAAAGGACCTCACGAGGGCCAATCCAGGATTGACGCAAGAAGAAAATTGTCTGGGAGCAGAGGATATAAAAGAGGCCGAAAAGGCCATTATCCAATTTGAACAGAGACAGCACTTTGGACAAGAACTTGACCTCTTGATGATGGGGAAAACTGTCAAACGAAACAGTCCTATCTGTAAATTGGATCCGATTGTGGATCATGGTATCCTGAGAGTGGGAGGGCGAATTAGTAAGATGGCAATGCCAGCAGAGCAAAAGAACCCAATTATCCTGCCCAAAGGTTCTCACATCTCTCAACTGATCCTGCAAAAGATCCACCAACAGGTTGGACACTCAGGAAGGAGTCACATGATTTCAAAACTACAAGAGAGATTCTGGCTATCTTGTGCCAATTCTTCTGCAAGAAGGATAATTAAGAGCTGCGTTTTCTGCAGGCGTATGCGAGCAAAGGTGGAGGAGCAGAAAATGTCCGACCTTCCAGAAGAACGCCTCTTACCGGATCTCCCACCCTTCACCCATGTGGGTGTTGATTACTTTGGCCCATTTGACGTGAAGCGAGGACGTTCTCATGTGAAACGATGGGGAGTGATTTTCACCTGCTTGGTAAGCAGAGCCATCCACTTGGAAGTGGCTAGCCATTTGGACACCAACTCCTGCATCAATGCCTTGCGTCGCTTCATGTGTCGACGGGGACCAGTGAAGAGCATCCGGACAGACAATGGGACAAACTTTTGTCGGGGCACAGAAAGAACTAAAGGAGGCTCTGAAAGGCTTGGACCATACAAGAATCCAAAAGGAGCTACTTAAGGACAAGGTTAAATGGACATTCAATCCCCCATTTGGAGCGCACCATGGAGGGGTTTGGGAAAGGTTGATCAAGCTTGTCAAGAAGATCCTGTACTCAGTCTTGAAAGAACAAACGCTAGACGACGAGACTCTACAGACGGCATTATGCGAAGTTGAGGCTATCATGAATGATCGACCAATCACTGCTGTGTCGAGTGATCCAAATGATCTGGAGCCACTCACACCAAACCATCTTCTACAGCTGAAGGCCCAACCTCTAATGCCAGCAGGACTATTCCAAAAGGGAGACCTCTACACACAGAGGAGATGGAGGCAAGTACAGTACCTTGCGGACCTTTTCTGGAAGAGGTGGATAAGAGAATATGTGCCCCTCATGCAACCAAGAAGCAAGTGGAATCATCCAAAACAAAACCTCAGTCCAGACGATCTAGATGTCATCGTGGATGACACAGCACCAAGGAATTCATGGCTCATGGGCCGTGTGGTGAAGACGTTTCCTGGATTGAAGGGGCTTGTTCGAAGTGTACTCGTGAGAACCAAGACCAGCACTCTACAGAGACCGGTGGACAAGCTCTGTCTTCTTTTGCCAGCAGCGGACTGCGCTTGAAGCCTCGTCGACAGTCCCTACACATGCATGCACATATACACATTTTGCATACACCTGGGACTGACGGAAAGATAACACAAGCTGCTGGACACACTTGATACACACAAATAAGCACGAACTGCAAACATTTGCTTCATGAATTATGGACTATGCACGTTTATTTAACAAATCATAGACTACGCACATTCCTTTCATGAACTCTGAACTTCATGGACTAATACCCAAAGACGAGTAATGAATTTGAAATGGATATATTTATGCTGTAAATTATTGTTTTGTGTTTGATTCTTTGCAGAAACTATCAATTATTGGCCCCTTGAATTATTAGTTCGGGTAATTGATTTGCTATGGCATCACCAATTAGGGGCCGGAATGTTGGGGCCAGAATGAATATATTATTTGACACCACCGTTGCCTTACTGGGCACCGCAGTATGGAAGGTGCCCTCTGTAGACTAGAGGTGGTGGTGTGACCGGTGAACCTTTAAGTTTCATGATTATTGCACCTGTGGGAAGTGTGGGACTTGGAAGACAGCGGAACAGTATTTGACCAGATCACCACTAAAACAAACTATTATACTGATTAATTTCTTTGTAGTTTGGAATGGAGGACGAGGACGAATAATTTTGAGTCAAGCGCACGTGACAAACAAATGCACGTTAATCTTGTTTACAGTAAATTGACAACTTGGATCGCCACTCGTTCAATTGTGACTGCGTCTTTAACCCCGCACGAGTGGCTTATTTTGAGACAACGGAAGGCCACTACAGCGTCCCTGTGACTCCTCCACTGCCCAATTTGGTATGTTTGCATCTTCTACGGCCTATGTGGAAAATGTGCTTTATCGTATTTGTCTATAAAGTGCAGTCTGGTTTGCAATCAGTTTGTGATGTGCAGATTGAATCTGTTTGCTGTGAATGTGTGTGGAGGCCATGAAAATACTATGTTCACACATTTAAACAAAGTAATATAAATTTAGCATATGAGAATAATATAATAAATCAGTAAACACCATGACTACAATCCCAGTCATACCTACGCACAGTACTTCTAGTTTCATTTGATAAATGCTTTTTGTTTAATCAATGGGCGGCACGGTGGCCCGACTGATGAGCACGATGGCCTCACAGTGAGAGACAGCATTGGTTGTGGGATCAATCCTGTGTGGAGTTTGCATGTTCTCCCCATGCCTGTGTGGGTTTCCTCCGGGTACTCTGGTTTCCTCCCACATTCCAAACCCATGCATGGTAGGTTGATTGAACACTCTAAATTGCCCCTAGGTATGAGTGTGAGTGCGGATGGTTGTTCGTCTCTGTGTGCCCTGCAATTGAGTGACAACAATTTCAGGGTGTCCCCTGCCTATTGCCCGAAGATAGCTGGGATAGGTGTTACAACCAGCTCTGCTAGGGAAGAAGGGAAGTAACATAGACCAAGCTGTTAAATGGTGTGGAGAGAGTTTACAATTTATTTTTAGTAAAGAAAAGAGGTAGGTTTTAAACAAATGATCTTAACCAAAAGGTATTAACCCAAGTTCACAAATGTGTATGAATAACAAAAGCAAGAGTCTCAATATTTCCAAAAGTCCAAACAAGAGACACAACGAGCACAAGCGAGGCAAACTGAAATCTAAAGTCCCAGCCGCCCTGAGCAGCAGAACCGGGGTCCTTTTATGGTCCCAGCTGCACAGGTGGAGCTCGTTGATTGGGACGTCCATGAGTAACGAGCGGGGAAAGCAGTCCACCAACGGGGAACGAGCGGGGAAAGCAGTCCACCAATGGGGAACGAGCGGGAAAGCAGTCCACCAATGGGGAACGAGCAGGAAACCAGGCCAGCGATGAGGCACAAGTCCATTGACTTTACAACGAAAGAGTGGAAGAGTTACTGCATTACACAAAGGGCGCGGCCTTGTGGGTGGGCCCTAGCCCAGGGCCGTAACACTCCCCCCCTTAAAATACAAAACAAAATTTTGTATCAAGCACAACGTACACAAAATACAAAGTAAAGTTGGTCATACTTATACAAAGGTGGATAGCTGGACCCAAAGTGCACCTAAAGTGTTGGAGAGCAAGCAACAGTGACATTTCTTTCGCAATGGGCGATTAACGGAGTTGGCATCTATGGAATTTTCGTAAACTAATATGATCTACCCCACTATCATCCTCCTGCATCAGGACTCCACCAGCACCGGCAAATATGGCAATTTTGCGTTTTACGCTTTTTAACACGTGTTCACTGCAGAGTTCGCGCCACTGAATTCTTGTTTTATTTCATATGGACCAGAAAATGTGTTGGCTGATAATGTGCTACCAGGAACAGGAGGGCAAACAAGCACTTTATCACGGATTCCGAAGTCACGTCTCACGGCCTTTTTGACATAGCGACGCTTCATTTTTGGCTGTGCATCGGCAAGTGCAGTATGGGCAATTTGGTTTGTGTTTAGAGGATGCTCACGAAAGGTGCTAACATGATCAAGAACATTCGGTGAAACTGACGAGTGGTAACGTTTTATCCCTTCGTGCCTTTAACAGTGGAATTAATTTATTTGGTTTACCTGTTGGTTTCAAGGGTTCTGAAAGCGCAGACCCAAAAATGCTATGGGGGTTTAAACTAACGGTGTCGGATGTAATTAAACCAACGCCTTTGGTTTGGGATGCAGACCGATCCGATTTTCGCTTTAGCACGGGGCAGACTGAGATGATATGTCCCGTTTTATGGCAGTAAAAACACTCTCAGTCTTTGTTGGTTTGCTTAGGAGGAGAAGTGGTCGTAGGTGGGTGCACATGGGAACTTTTTACAGGATTGGTAAAGACATTTCTGTGGGTTAATACAAATTCATCAGCTAAAACAGCAGCTCCAGAAAGACTGTTCACTTTTTGCTCATTTAAGTAAACAACAACACGTTCTGGCAGATTGCTCTTAAAGTCCTCCAACAACATGAGTTCCCAAACAGCAGAAAATGTTACAGCTTGCGCAGATGCACACCATTTATCAAAAAGAGTTCCCTTTTCCCGAGCAAATTCAACGTAAGTGCGGTTTGGGGCTTTTCTATGATTACGAAATTTTTGTCTGTATGCCTCAGGCACTAATTGGTTAGCACGCAAGATGGCGGTTCTGACGGAATCATAACATAAACTTTCTTCAAGGGGCAAGGCCGCAATTACTTCCTGTGCTTTTCCAGACATTTCGGATTGTAAAAGAATCGGCCAAACATCACGTGGCCACTGTAAAGCCATCGCGATTCTCTCAAACGCGGAGAAATATGCATCAATTTCATTTTCTTGGAATTTAGGCATAAGAGGAATGCATTTACTTGCATGCATTTACTTACATCAACGGGGTTGTGGGTCTGGAAGGTGGAAGACAGGCCTACCCCAAGGCCAGGGCTCGGCATGTTGCGCTGAGCTTCGAGCTCCAGCCGCTTGAGTTTTACAGCTTTGTCTGCCTCAATCTCCATTTTACGAACCTCCAATTCCACATGGGCTTTGCGGGCACTCTCCCTTTCCTCAGCTTCCAATTTGAGGCGTGCTAGACGCACTTTGAGCTTCGCCTCAGTAGCCGAGCCAGGAGAACAAGGGGTCAAGAGGGGGTCTCCACGAGAGTGACTGTACGGTTGATCAGGCCGTTCATCGCCCTCGGACGCCGCACCCTCAGTTAGGGAGAGACCCAGCAGGTGTCTCTCTCCTTCTCTAGGAGGTGTCACAAACCCTGGATTGGGCTTTGGAGAGAGGTCTTCAACTGGCAAAACCAGCAGGCCTATTTCCACCAACCTATCCCGAATGTGCTCGCGGAGTTCTTCCTTTCGGATTTGTTTTGGAACCTGAAACTTAAAGTGTTCAACAATACTGAGTAATTCAGTTTTCTTGCACATTTCCAGGACCTGCATTGAGGGATTTGCCACAAAATCCAACACACTAAATGTTGCCATCTTTAACGAGCCAAATTACCTACAATTTACTTAAAAAAAAAACTATTGTAACTCTTTCCTTAATCCAATGTCGGGAATTGGTGTATAATTTGTAGATCCCGGACGAGCCCCCAATATGTTACTCTGCTAGGGAAGAAGGGAAGTAACATAGACCAAGCTGTTAAATGGTGTGGAGAGAGTTTACAATTTCTTTTTAGTAAAGAAAAGAGGTAGGTTTTAAACAAATGATCTTAACCAAAAGGTATTAACCCAAGTTCACAAATGTGTATGAATAACAAAAGCAAGTGTCTCAAAAATTTCCAAAAGTCCAAACAAGAGACACAACAAGCACAAGCGAGGCGAACTGAACTCTAAAGTCCCAGCCGCCCTGAGCAGCAGAACCGGGGTCCTTTTATGGTCCCAGCTGCACAGGTGGAGCTCGTTGATTGGGACGTCCATGAGTAACGAGCGGGGAAAGCAGTCCACCAACGGGGAACGAGCGGGGAAAGCAGTCCACCAATGGGGAACGAGCGGGAAAGCAGTCCACCAATGGGGAACGAGCAGGAAACCAGACCAGCGATGAGGCACAAGTCCATTGACTTTACAACGAAAGAGTGGAAGAGTAACTGCATTACACAAAGGGCGTGGCCTTGTGGGTGGGCCCTAGCCCAGGGCCGTAACAATAGGCTCCAGCACCCCCGCGACCCAAGTGAGGAGAAGCGGTATTGAAAATGGATGGATGGAAGGATGTTAAATCAACGTTTACCATATTCAGTAAATATGAACCTGCTAAATTAAATAATTGACATTCTGTCCCATAAGTGTTTAAAATAATGCCAGTAATCGTAATACAATCCTTTAATATCAGTTCCAATAATTTGACTAAAAAAAACAAAAAATAAATAAAATAAATATATATATATAAATATATATATATATAAATATAAATATATATAAATATATATATATCTAAATATAAATATATATCTAAATATAAATATATATATATATATATATATACAAATATATATATATACAAATGTTGATTAAAGGCAATGATAAAAGGCAACCATAGAGTGGAAATATTTCATATGATACCACACACTGTAAGAGTGAAATATCCTCATTTCAAGTTAACTTTACCAGCAAGAGTATGGCAGCAAATTTTGCATTTTCCTTTTAAAATGTTGTACTCCTCATTAAATAAATTAATCTCAGATTTAATAAAGCCCAAAAAAGTAACTTAAAATTAACTGAAACTTGAGTAACTCAGTCTACAAAGACAGTAATATTGTAAAGAAACATTACTTTCACATGCAAGTGACTAGTAATATGTAATATATTACATTTTGGAAGTGGTGAGAAGAGACCTCTTCTGGCAGACATATCAGCTGACCTTCTGCATTCACGCTCACCATGGCAAAATGGAGCGGTCAGCTGGTGAAGCTAAAACAGGAATTAAAGCATTCTTCGACCTCAACCCGTACCTGATCACACGGATTCACTCCGTCGTGGCACGTCCTGTACCCTGTCAACTCGTGCCTGAAACCAGTCGTGGACTCTCCACGGCATGACTGCACCAACGCCGCCTCCGACGAGAGGTCCATCTTCTGCTTTTGAGAGAATTCCCCGAGCTTGTCGATTGGCAGCGTCATGCACTCTGATTGACCCCATAAGAATTGCGTTGCTAATGCCCGATCATAGATGAACAAAACTGACACATGAACAAGGAGATACTTTAGATCTAGTTCCAACTTATGGTTTACCGGTGCCAAACTTAAATGTCATGGACAATGTGATTTCTGATCCCGACCGATTTCTTTGATGTCTTCTTTTCCCGTACCCGAATGCAGCCGCCGGATTTTCAACCCTCTCACTGCCTGTCGTTTTGCTGATACCTTTGATGAGCTGCGTATTCCCTCTTCAAACACGGAGGAACTCACCTCTTGGTTCCACTCTTCCTGCTGCGCTACACTGGATTCCGTGGCTCAATTTAAAACTGTGCAGTCAAAAGCTAGACCCGATCTTTGGTTTAATGATGGAACTCGCGCGGCTAAAAAGGATTGTTACAAAGCCGAACGCAAGTGGAAAAAAGACTACCAGATCACATTTAAAGAGGCCAAAAGACAACATTATCAAACCTTATTCAGGCCAATCGTCACAACCCACATGTATGATTTAAAACTATTGATTCTGGACTCAAGCCCCTTCAACCCATTCGCTCACACACTGCCCCTGAAATGTAATAATAATAATAATAATAATAATAATATTCCCTTTATTAGTCCCACAATGGGGAAATTCGAGATTCGAACCCAGGCCTCCTGGGGAGACTGGGTCCTGAACGCGGCGCCTTAGACCACTCGGCCATCCTGGCAGGAATAGATTCCTGCAATTTTACATAGAGTTTCTAACGCTATAACTGTTTCAAACTACAGTTGATCCCTCTGTTGATACCTCTGTCCATGTCTTGTGTTCAGCAGTGTCAAATTCTTGTGAAACGCTTTCCCTGACATTTTTAGTGGACTTGGTTTGACAGACGAAGCAATCTGGCTCCCCTTATCACTCTCTTCCTTCGCATTTTGTTAAGAAGGTTCTCCCAATAGTCGTTAATCGGTCTTAGACTTTATCAACAGGAGTCTGTCTTCTGGTGTAGTTCCCCAACAATTTAAACATGCTTTTGTTTTGCAATCCTTGCTCAAGAAACCTGGCCTTGATCAAGATGTACTGACAACTTTTAGACACATTTCCACGCTGCTTTTTATTTAAAGAAATTTTGAAAAAGTGGTGCACATCTTTATTAGATGAATATAACATCATGGAGGTCTTCCAGTCAATTTACAAGATGACGAATAACAGAGTCAATCCTATTATGAGTTTTTAATCACATCCTGCCGGCAACTGACACTGGTTTTGGCGGATTTAATTGCAGCCTTTGACACGGTGGATCAAAGTATTCTGTTGGCTCATTTGCAGCACCATTTGAGCATTAGTGGTTGCGCCCCTGAGTGGTTTATGTCCTATTTTGTTGACAGAACCTTTTGTGCGAGCCTTGGTTGCAAAAGTGAATAATGAGAGGATGCTGTTTGGAACCCCGCATGGATGGCGTGGACTCGCAGTTACTCCTATGAGGGTCATATGATATGGACATCAGATTTGTAAAAAGACAGTTTGGAACAGCCGAAGGGTGACGTGGTCTTTGCATCGCTTGAGGAGGAGACATCATGGGATGCTCACGCTGGAGTGTGACCTCAGCTCTGTTTACGCATAGTCATCGACTCGTATTTGTGAGTGTTTATGTGCCCTGTTCTATCGTACCCCTTTTGTTACTGAGTTGATATATCCCGTTTTGTAACAGTGTTCCTTCATCCTGATTGGGCTGTGGGTTTTTTTTGACGGTGGTCCGGTGAATTCCATATGGACTACACTGAAAAATGCTAACATAGCCATCATCTTAAAGCAGTGCTTCTCTATTTCCTGTCACGCCCACCCCTACCAAAAAGAAAACAATTCGCGCCCCGCGCCATCATCAATTTTTTTTACATTTCGTACTAATGTACATGTTCTTTTTATATTGGTGTTAGATTGTCAATAAAATATCCCTTAACAAAGCTAAATTGATAAAAATTCATTTTGAGAACTATTATTGTGAGGATCTCGTAACGCAGTACTGTTGTGCAAATATTGATGAGATGATAAATATTTACTGTTTTTTTTTTTTTTTTAACATGAACAAACCAAACAGTTATTAATACATACATAACATAGAAAAGACAAAAAGAGCCAGGGGGATTCTAAACAAAAATTCTATAAATAATAAACTAAATAACATAAAGCAATAGTTTTAATGTTTATTATACGTTTTTATTATGTTTACGATACGTTTGACGTCGAACCTCGTCGTCGTGATGACGTCAGCCATTTCCGTGTTCTAGCCTGAGAGCGTTTGCTAAATTGCTAACGTAGCCGTCATCTTATTTTATGTTTAGATACGTAATTGTTGCAATACAACATTTCTGTTCATAGCTGCTGGCTCTCCGCCCTGACTAGCTCCTTGCTCGCCTTCTCGTTTAGCACGATACTCGTTTGCGGAGTCGTTTATTTGCCATCACGTAGCCTGTTGCTGTTGCTGTGCGCGGACTTACATATAGTTCAAATAAAGACCGTTCTGCTGCGGCGCAAGATAGCTTGGCGCAAAGCATTTAAGTAGCGGCGAAAAAAATCACTTCCGGAACAACAAGCAACAGGGTCGACGCTATTTTTTTAATTGATACTGCGTGACAGGGCGATGCTTTTTTTTTTAATCAGTACTGCGTGAACTAGGGGCACACGCAGCTTTGACGAGCTCAAACTCGCGTTGTCTGATATCGCATTTTTCGGTCCAAAAACGATGCATCATTCAGCAGTACTACGGCGGGAAATTAGCATGTTCACCAGGGTCCCACGCGCTCCCCTTCGGCATCGCACTGCGCCCCCCCACTATTTGAGAATCACTGTCTTAAAGGGACACTTCACTGATGTTAACATTGGCTCTCATATAATAGATTTGCATGTAAAAATGAGTACTAAAATGTCATGACATGTCATGTCATTATCCACAACGCTTATCCTGTACAGGGTCGTGGGAGGGTGCTGGAGCCTATCCCAGCTGACTACGGGCGAAAGGCGCACTACACCCTGAACTGGTCGCAAGCCAGTAACAGGGCAGACATAGACACCATCACTGAGTGGGAATTTAACCCACGCTGCCCACACAACTCAGGCGAGTGTACCACTACACTATTAGTGACCCTATTGCTGTAATCTTTTTGTGTTATTTTTATTTCTTTTGGGGATATGAATGGCATGTGAGGTAAATGTTTTGTGTTAATTTTATTTCTTTGTTTGCTTGTATGCTGAGATATTTTTGGTCTTGATTTGAAACCGTGATTCTAAGGAGTGTGGTGACCAGTGAAATCCCTCCACTGACTTTGTCAATTTGATGTGTTGCCATGAAATCTCTCATTGGTCTGAGGTGATGCTACTGTAAGCAATCCCTTATTCACATGAGTGCTGGAATGCGCGAACTAGCATGCGAGAGCTAGCATGCGCCTCGTAGTGTGGCGCACCCAGAATAAGCATTAAAAACAGAAATAGTACCCTCAACTGGTGCTGCGCTCTTTGATACAGCGCGTATCAAATATGGTAATTTCAGATTCCCGATTAAAAAAAAAAGTACACACAGAGCTTGTTAGTGAAAAATGGGCCATCTTCGGTCTGGCCCTCCTTTAATTACATTTTGGGGTTTGTGTTAAATGAGAAACATCGCTGGGACCAGGGAGAAAAATACAATACAATACCAAGAAAACCCGATGGTCAAGTTGATTTGACTTTGATTTGATAACTAATATAAGAGTGTGATAGTAAGGGCGATGAGAAAAAATAAGGGAAGAAGTCGAGTGTCAAATAAAAACGTGGATTTCACCTTTGAGGAGAACAACGAGTCGGCTAAGCTAACAAGCCAGCTAGCGAAGTCAACTAGCGAGGCGGCCAAACTCGTAGGAGAGGGCATTAAGCTAGCCGGATAACAAACTGAGTCTACAGGTGCGGAAAAGGTAGCCGAGAGGAAAACGCAACCAATCTAAGAAATAGAAGAAGAGCGGCGACCTTTATCTGTGGCTGGCCGTGTGGTTCTAATGTACGTGTGGACCTAGATTGTGACTCTGGTGGAGATCCTTTCCGAGGGACTTGCGTCGCTAGGCCTATCAGCAGAAAACCGGAGAAGTTTGCACTGCGACTGGTGGATCCAGCCGCCACGCCCCGCGACCTTTGCTTCCGTCGAGGTCACTGCCATCACCTGGCGAGGGCCGTCTCAGCATTCACTGTCCCAACGAGGTCGTTTCAACACCTTGAAGAAGAGTTGGACTCCCACGCGGACGTGGTTTTCTCTGTGGATCAGAACACACTGGCTAGTAATTGTGTCTATGCATCTTTTTCGGTCAAACATGTTTTTCATGTAGACTGGGACCGATGTGCCAGTCGCTGGTGGTTCTGATGAATCTGGGAGTGTATGTGTGTGGCCATATAGGATTTCGATAGGGGATAGTGTCCTTCCTGCGGCTGGCACTATCCTCATTGCTGTGATTGAAACAGTCATTGTCGTTTTGTTTCTCTCATTGTCTTAATAAGTCTGGCCTTAACAGTTCCGTGAGTGCGTTCCACGAGTCCTGCAGACTATATGCACAATGACGCTTTGAGTCAATTTGCAGCAACTGTCCCACTTTGTTACAACATCATTCACAAAATGCGTCATTTTCACTTTTAATCATTCTTGGAATACCAAATATTGGGATAATTCAATTACACAATACTTTTACAACTACAACCAAACAATATTGCATCTCTAATACTTTGTTTTTCAAACAAATAACAGTCTACAAAAAAAATATATATCTGTATGTGGGAATAATTTCATATCATACTTCCCCCTCTTGACACATCACTACGCTCATGTGTCACTCTTGCCGCCCCTTCAGGATTTAGGCAGCCAGGATTTGCCATCTGCCAAATTGCTGATCCTGTCCTCAGCAATGTTTGCACCTTTGTTATCCCAATGTGTGCGTTCAATTAGTGGTGCATTTTTCCTGGCGTGAGATCAAATTGTCAAGTTGATTTGCTGCGTGTGTGTGTATGTTCATTTTCCCTATTAGTTGTGTCGACCTTGAGGTCATGCCTTGGGCTGCTGCCTTCGCTGCATTGTCAGCAAGGCAGTTTCCAATTGTAATTGGGTCATTTTCTGTTAAGTGAGTTTTGCATTTACAAATAACTATTTAGACGTGCTTTATCCACAACTTTTCTTTTCCTGTTGTGGTTTTAAAGCCCCTGTTTGCCCATTTGCCCTCTAATCTCGTTGCACATTTGAGTACAATGACAATAAAGGGATTTCTGATTGTCGACAGAATACATGAACATGTATCTTGTCTGTCAGTCCACATTGTAACCATACAGCTCATACAGGATGGCAAACCTCAAACATTGACTTTCTCACACCTGCCTACGCTCTTCCTGCTTATTCTGACAATTTCTCTCTTACAAGTTATCTGTTTTGTGACCTTGGTTCTCAAACGCTTCTACTTCTTATCAGTCCGGAATATGCACCTGGTTTTGTGTCTTACCAGCCTGAATCAGTGCAAAACATTCTGCTGCTTGTCCTGAACATACAGATTTTAATATCCCTTGAAACAAAATTTCAATTTGCAATCCTAATCTCGTTGCACACTTGAGTACAATGACAATAAAGGGATTTCTAATTTCTAATTTCTAAAAAAAAAAAAAATGTCTCTCCAGTTGGGAGAAAAGTGTCCATGTCTCTCCAGTCGGGAGAAAAGTGTCCATAAGGTCAGGTCGCGGTTTGGTGGTAATTTGGACGCGGCTTCCACAGTCGTGTGGCGTGCCTTCTACTGGTGTGAGAAAAAATTACACTGGGCTGAGCGCACCTCACCTTATCAGTGTAATGTGTCCCTGTGACAATTAGGTCGCTGTGCATTGTGAATGTGGGGGACAAGAATGTTATTTTTTTTTATTCCTTAAAGCAGCAGTGAGGACTGCTTGAACACACTCTGACGTGGCTCTCGCCACGGGATCCAATTATTGTGACGAATATGCAACTGGTTTCATGTTGCTCCGCGCTTCTGCAGCAGCACGGAGGGGTCATGAAACCATTTTTTGCAGTCACTGTTTGCTCAAATGGCTTATAGTAATTTGGTAGTGCGTTAAGATGCTTTGTCGGTACAATCTCCTTTTAGGTCTCATGTTCCCTTGAACTTTATGTTTACTACACACTAGACATGACCTATAAAAATTTTAAAAAGGTTTGTTGTCTTAGCTGTACTATGGATATCAATCATCCCCCCCTGTTGAGACATGGGAATTCCCATGACTCAATTTAGCAATTAAATATCAAGTTGGTAGTGCTAATACATTGTAATCAATGATTTCATGCGTGACAAGTTCAAAAGCTTTGTCTGCCTCAAGTGTTCAAACAATTTTTTGTCATTGGCTTGTCATAAATGATGTCCAGCAATGGTCGTGTGATTTCGGAGTAATTTGCCATTCATGCTCGACAATAATTACACACACCAATAAAAAACATTATTGACTTCTCTGTTATTGATTTTAGGGCTCTGGCAACGTTTTTTCTTTTTGCTTGTCACTGACAATGCGCCCTTTTTGAGTCGAAATGAGGCCTCAGTAAGTCACTTACTTTTGAGGCTTTGCAAGTGAGATGTGCTGATGCTGGCCAGGAGAGATTAAAGGCCTCACTTTGCGCGCCTCCCCCTCCACTGAATGTGATTTATTAGCACTCTCTGTTCAGCCAATTTCAGGAACACTTTTGTATACATTGTATCTGATAGTCCCTTGCAGACTAACCATGTGTTGCATGTCATCGCTCGAACGGACTCTATTGCGAGCTACTTCAAATATTTTATTGACGTCCTATTTTGTTTTTCCAAATGTCGCAACCAATAATAATGTGCCCTTTTAAAGTTTTGATGTTTGTTTGAATTCGCCCTTGCTTATTGACGCTGATATTAAGGTACAATTGTGTCAGTGCATCACGGCCTAATAAGTAAAACGCACGTTGATGTAGAACTGCTTCTACACTTGCTTTTTATGTTTGTTTTTTACGTCACGTGATCCTCCGTTGCTATCACGACTGGTCCTGAAAATGTAATGTTTATAACAAGACTTTCTGGTTCCTTTTTTTTTCCCCTTCTGCTCAACACGTTATACTTCTGTGCATAATTTAGGATTTTCTCCTCCATTTGACAAGTCGGCCAAGTTAAATTATGTTTTGTATGAAAAGCCTGTAATTTTTTTCCCACCTAATCACAAATTTCTTATCATAAAAGTAAACATGTTAACATTATTTCCTATTTTTCAAACTTTGTGACTCATTTCACTTCAACCAGTTCTACCTCAAAGTGAACAAGTACGCATCAATGTTATTTGCAGTCTCTAATTTCTTCTCTGCTTTAATGAAAATTATAGCCCTTCTAAACAAATTATCTTCTTTTTTCCTGTGTCATTTCTATCTCTGCATTTCATTCCATTTCTGGTCTACCTTAATACATACATCATCAACTGAAATATGAAACATAAAATATTTATTTCCTCAATTTATCCTAAAGGATAATGTAAATGGCAGTCAATTTAAAACTGAACAAAGGTTAGACTGCTCGGAGCCACTTTTGTGATCCTGGCATGGAAGTCCATTGTTTCAGAGGGGTCTCGTTCACACCTCCTGTGGTGCAGCTGTGATCTAATCTTCCTGCATTCCTCTCCTGAGTGTCTGGTCATTAGCATGGTCTAAACTTCAGTTACACTTAAAGGATTTCATACTTTTGACTATTAAAGGAATATAAGAGTTTGAGCTTAACATAGTTCATTAGATGTTGGTGCATCCAATGTATGAAAATGTGATATTGTAAAATGCTGAGAGTGTGACTGGTGGCGCGAAACTGGTTGCGGGGGTTGTGCATGAATGGAATGTTTTAGAAGCAGATGGTGCTGAGCGAGACGAGATGACTCCGGGACCAGTGGACGAAGGAGAGGCCATCGGGGGATTGCACAAGCAGGAGGAGTCGCCACGGGATTCGGCGGGAGGAGAAAGACCAATGAGAGCGAGCTAAAGTTAACTGCAATACACATAGCCAATAGAATCATGCCAGGATGCCTTTGTCTGTGCCATTTGCATGTTGTATAGTATGAATCAGTACTGGGCAACTCGGAGGTAGAACACATTCGCTGGTGGCATGAGAAGTGTAGAGTTGTATTGAGAGGGACTCGAGATCCAGGTGCCATGTAGAAATCTGTGTATTGGGAATAAATCCATTCGTGCGTGAAAATGCCGGCTTCCTGATACCTTTCTATTGCAGAACGAGCGCGCATATTGTTGGATGAGTGAGAGTTGGGTAAGGTCGCAAATTGGAGTCAGATTACTTATTTGAGTTTACATTGGGTTAAAGTTAAATTCTAACATTGATATAAAGATAAATTCCAACAATCCTTAAAGCAGAACCTAATTCTTATCCTCATTCATTTGTTCAAGTCACACCTTCTTCAATCACCAAACTCTCTCTCTGACTTCTTCCCCCTACTTGGGACATCTTCACAGAGCTGTTAACTCTTTGTTACGGCGCACTCATGATTTACGATTACACCTCCCCATTGCCTTCTGTCAAACTGTAGCCTTACCAAAGTCACTCAAAACTATCAAGGTATCAAAAACTACAAAATCAGGAAACATCTATGCTCTTGCAAAGGTTTCTCATGCTTACTTTTAAAAGCTTCATTCACTTGTTAAGATTTCATGACACTTTTTTCTTTTCACATTCCTTTTCTTTTCTACACCTTCTCTATCTTCCTTTTCACATTCTTCTTCTAAACTTTCCCTGGGCTAGCAACGATAGTTCAGGTTTTATCATCGATTCAATTTGATGACGCAAGTAATTCTCGAAGTCAAACATATCAGAATCAGAATCAGAAATCCCTTTATTGTCATTGTACTCAAGTGTGCAACGAGATTAGAGAGCTCCCCTCTCCAGTACAATACAACAATAATTCAGATAAATATATAAATTAGATAAATAAGAGAATAGTTAGTGCAATGGAAAATAATACTGAATAGGGTATATAAAAACACATCACGTTGCTGTTCTGCAAGGTACGGGTGGTCGTGTGTGTGTGTGTGAGTTTAGAATGGAAAATTTGTATTTTATTTGATTAAGATCCTGTTTTTTCACATGCGTCCAATCCTTACACTTCAGCATATTCCTGGGTTTTAATTTACTACCTAATATCCCCGTTTTAGAAAATTTGGTCCAGTTTGTCAACACCTAGGGTGTTCTAGAAACTGGTTTCTTAGTAGGACAGCAACTCAAATTTCCTGTTGTGGTAATTCTCACTTCAACCTTTTCAGGTGGAGAATTCTTGCCTCTCCATCCACACCAGTCTGCTGTTTATAACCCTACTGTATTACATGGGATAAAATACCAAGTGGTATTTGTAATCCCCAATCACACCATTCACTCACTTTACATACGGTTTGCGCAAACATTCACACACAGAATTTAAATGTACATTGCACGTTGTTGGAATTTAGCTTTAAAACAATGTTAGAATTTAATTTTAAACCAATGTAAACTCAAATTAGTAATCTGACTCCAATTCTGGCGGTTGCTAAACCACTCAGACCAGAGCAGGAACAGGGCGTACCCACCGCGTGAGTATAGAGAACCAGGTTTCAGAGCTGCCCTCAAATGTTTCAGTTCAGCCACTGGAATGGAGGAGAGCACGGCATATGCTCCCTCCGATATGCACAGTCAAGTTCAGTCCCATCCGGAAATGCCACTCGAATTCCAGTGTTCGTTCAGTCAATGGCAGCGACTCAGTGACGCAACCTTGAGAGTCCACATGGCTCACTGGGAGTTGCAGAAGGAGCTCATAGCTCGCCCCAATATCCAGCACCATCGAAAACTTGTCCATCCACCGTCCCCGGAATGCTAGGACCTGCCAGTCCTCGAACGCTGAAGCTCCGTGGCCCCCTGTCATAGAATGGGGTACCAGCGGGTTTGTGTCAAGAGTGCGTCGGGAGTGGGTAACGGTGGCGCCCCCTGCGCTGGTGGAGCTCTTTGTGACAGATATGGCACCGGAGGATGGCACATTCCAGAAAGTGGCTCGGTGTGGACAGCTCATCACCCAGTGACCCCACACCCCGCGGCAGGAGCACACCCCACTCACAATCCCTGTCTATAACCACCCGTACCGCAGTCCCGACCTCGTTGACCGGCCTGCTATGGACAGCAGCCAGTCTGCTGTGGCGCTGCGTCACCCGAACCTTGCCCAGAAGCAGCAGAAGTGGAAGGAGCAGCTGCCTCCTTTTTTCTTATCTCTCTTGGCCTTCTAAACCTGCAAGTACAACAATTTTAGTCACGCTCCTTAATCCAATCCCATATTTTCCTTTTCTGATGTCGTGCAAAATTATGTACAAAATGTGTTCTACTTAGGCCGATTAGCATTTTTTCATTGATGGACTATTTCGCCTGATGTCTGCCACTGGGAGGGGCACGCCCTTGTGGATGGCCAACTGGAACAGCTGTGTAATGTCGACATTATTGGATAGGTCACTGCCGGAAGTCTCAC
Source organism: Idiotropiscis lumnitzeri (assembly GCF_059441095.1). Taxonomy (NCBI): domain Eukaryota; kingdom Metazoa; phylum Chordata; class Actinopteri; order Syngnathiformes; family Syngnathidae; genus Idiotropiscis; species Idiotropiscis lumnitzeri. The sequence continues at coordinate 711,909 of NC_142403.1, forward strand.
TCCATTCACGTCTCGCCCTGGCCACATAGACCAGGCCTGTCTCCCCCTTCCCCACCTGAAAGACACAGCAACATCGGCCCCAACGGGCCCAGAAATCTCTGATGCACGGCACGGCCAATCTCACCTGAGGTGTCCTCATTTAGCTGGTGACCGTCATGCTGGTCAGCAGGTCTGGCCTCTGCCTCAAGTGAGGACAGTTTATGTTAAGTAAATGTTGTCCCGCTTGTAACTCTGTATAAACCTCTCTTAGTCTGGTGTCTCCTTTGTAGGAGATTTCAACCAACGTGACCTTTTTACAACGTGTCGAATAAACCAATGTTGACTTTTCTGCTATCTTTACAGCTGTGAGAGCTGTCACTAACACTTCCTGCCCCCTTGGGTAATTACAAATGTCTTATCTTCAAACTTCTTACAAGCACCCAGTATCCTGGCTTTACTAGATTACTGCCCTGCTGGGAGACGGAAAGATCTTTGTCACTCTAAATTTGCGCCTGTCTTTTGTTTTCCTAACATTTTTCACATATGGTCAACTAAAGTTGCTTCAACATCTATTTCCCATTTGTTCTTAAATTTGAGGTATTCTATAAGTTCTTCCAAACAGTGTTTTACAATGTCTTAGTCCTAAATACAATGAAATACGATACAATGGAAAATATCATAATAACATTGCATACATCCAACATAAGACCTTGCTTGTGACCACTCCAGGGTCATTTGTGTCTGAAATATCTCCTCGACAACAACCTACCCTTGCCTTAAGTGAGTAATTTTCCATAAAAACAGTGCCACTAATTCGACATTAATTTCAAGTATTACTGCTGTGGTGCTGTATTATATGGAAAAGTCTGAACAATCCAAGCAAATTTTGCCCTATCCTGGACTGGGTATGTGTTATCTAGTCGCGCATCCAATGTGAATATATCTTATATCTCCCTCCTTGTTGAGGAGAACCTCCGGGATGGGCGTGGTGAGGCGCTATTTGAAGCGTTCTCCGGCCTTCTGGTCACACCGGTCACATGTCACCTCAAACCTGTGGACAGAACTGGACGAGTGGCACTTGCCAGTGAGAATGAGAAGGGGTAAATTATCTTCCTTCCAAAACTTTCAGTTTTGCATAAATTTTGTGTAATAACGTCAATCAACCATTCACTTGATGTTTGAATTTAATTACTCCAATCTTTCTCCAATAACAATTTGAAAATCAATACTCGGGAGTGCAATAGGGATTCAGGTTGATCAGGCCTGTCCACCCATCGCATCCTAAGTACTGTAAGGGCTTGCCGGTGACCTCAAACAATTTTCTGTCCTGAGGCCCGTCCCTTAAACATTCACTCAAACCACATATGCATCCAAACACTTTTTCTTTCACACTTTCATTCACCAAACGATACTTTCCAATTCCACACAGAGACCCCTCCCTTGGCGCGTCCGCCTTGATTTCACTGAGTTTTGTGCTGGCAGATCCATAATTTTGCCTTAATTTAGCCAGCGTATGCCAAAATTTACAACTGTGGGTCTCTGGATTTTCTCATTCACTCCCCGTGAAGTTGTTTCTCCTCTCCTGGATGTAGCTGACGAAACTGCACCTGTGACATCAAACAGCTCATAGATGCGAATGTTAGCATGTCATGTCCTCTAAAATTGTCATGTCAGCGTTTGCGTCGTACAGTCAAAAAAAACATCTGTCTTCCACCTTTGTCATATTTAATACACATCAGTTAATAAATCATCTACAAAACTATTTAGTCCAACTTTATATTTGGTAAACCAATCTCCAATTGCTAGTGTTTCCTGTTCCAAGGATTTTCTTTCAACATGTTCATAGAATATTTCACTTCAAACTTATCCCAAAACCATAATCCCTTTGCTTTAAATTTTAATAAGATTGTCGCTGTTCTGCTGTTCTTTAGGTGTCTCTTGTATGTTTTTGTGTTTTCGTTTATTTCTAATTTTCTGCTAATTGTATTCATCTTATCTATTAATTACTTTATTACCTAATATTGAAAGTGAAATGCGCTATATCAATTAAGTAGTATATTCTTTATGTCCAAAAAATGTTAAATCCCAACTCGCCCGCACACACAAAGAGTGAGAGAAAAAGACAGAGAGAGAGAGAGAGAGAGAGTTAGTTAGTTAGGGGCAGGGAAATCGAAACGCGTCTTAATGTTTTGAGTTGATGTTTAGATGCACGCCTCCGAGCAAAGACGTTCGTTTTCTATAAGACTAATTAACTCTACAAATTTAACAGGTCTTATCAGGAGTAATATAATTGGCCAGTGCTTATGTCACAAAAAGGTCCTTAACAGCGGGTGGCACAAACTTGCAAGGAACCTGCAGTATGACGTCACTCTGACCCAACCAAGGCTCATATTTTCTTATGGAGAACACAAATTCCTTTATTGATCTTTATTTATGCCAGTGGATCCTTAAAAAAATGTTTTCATGCAACACAATAAGAAGAATCAGATTAACAATAACTAACCTTCAGAGAGGAAGCAGCAAAGAAAGTAAACAAAACTATAGTAGACCAAACAACCAGCTATGTTTATCAGCCAAAGGGAACACAGACACACACACACGCACGCACGCAGTGCAACGAGGAGATTAGTGTCAGGAAAAGAGCTGTGAAGGGATGGCTTGTATGGAAACAAACATAGGGGCCCCGGGCCACTCAGGGCCTCAGTGTTTTCCACTCCTATTTGTCTGGAATTATTAAGGGAAAAAATATTAACTCAGAAAAATCACAAGTAAAATAAATAATGTTATCTGCCAAATCACAAAATCTTATTATTTAATTGAATGAATAGTGAATTTGTTGGTTCTCTCTATGGTTTTCAACTCATTATTTTATGGCTCGTTCTTTCACCTTCTTGATTTTCTTACTTTCTATTCCACTAATCAACTGTGATTCCAGCTTTGCATAATGACCATTAATCTCCGACCAAACTTCAGCCCGCTCGTCTGAAGCGCCAAGCACAAGAAAACTCTCACATTTCCTCCCATTCTCCATCTCGAAATCCACTTGTGCGTGTCCCAATCACTTTTTACGCAGAACAAATTTAGGCTTCACATTCACACCGCTTCCACACAGACACGTAAATCCCAGATTTTAAACCGTGTCCCGATACGTAAATCCCAGATTTTATACCGTATCTTAACCACGAATAGTTCCAAACTATTCTAGTAGGTAAATCCCAGATTTTATACCCTACTAACGTCCACACTGTTACACTTGTTTTTTTTTTTGTTGTTTTTTTTAAATTTATTTTTATATATATATATTTGTATTTACGCCATTCCGCTCCTCCTTCCTCTTATAATTTAGCATTGCCAAAGTGCAGAATTTGAAAAGGATCTGCTTACCTTATGTCACTGTAGGCCCAAGGTGGAAAGACGGTCGGATGTGCGGCTCCTATCAGGTCGTCACCTGGTGTGGACGTGGGTCCCAGACCCGAGTCCCAGACTCTTGTGGTTTTTTTCTGAAGTCCCAGACTTCTTTTACCTCTCATGCATCACGTCGGGGTCACCATAAATTGTTGGAATTTAGCTTTAAATCAATGTTAGAATTTAATTTTAAACCAATGTAAACTCAAATTAGTAATCTGACTCCAATTCTGTGACTTTACCGAACTCTCACTCATCCAACAATATGCGCACTCGTTCTGCAATAGAAAGGTATCAGGAAGCCGGCATTTTCACACACGAGTGGATTTATTCCTAACACACAAGTCTACACTTTGGGTTTGGGTCCCTCTCAATACAGCTCTCTCTGTCTTCGCTGTTCAGCATTAATTTATAGACACAATATGCAAATGACACAGAGACAAAGGCATCCTGGCATGATTCTATTGGCTATGTGTATGCTGCAGTTAACTTTAGCTTTCTTTCTTGGTCTTTCTTCAAGTGGTGGCTCCTCCTGCTTGTGGCTGAAGGGTCCAGTTTCTTGTCCACCCCATCCCCCTCGAAGTATCTGTCTCCCAAACCTTCACATTCTTTGTTCAGCTTCACCAGCCACACACTCAGCATTCCACAGAATAACAGTGACACAAGATGCAGGACATCGAATAAAACTTGCCAGGTTTAAACTCTTCCACTCCTTTAACGTCCACTGATGTTGTGTTTTTCTTTATCTTTTCTTTGTTTATCTTCAGCTTTCTTTTTTCCCCGCCAATGCTCTTCTCACTGCTTCGAAACTCGCCGGATCCTTCAGGCGTGGAATAAATTCATATTTCTTCACCCACTTCTCCAGAAATTGGCAACAATCCGGGTCATACCCATTCATAAACCTCACGTCTGAATTTGCTTTCGACTCTTTGGCCACTTTCCGTTGTTGTCTGAAATCCATTATTTTTACTCACACACCCACAATCCTTCACACTCACACTCAACCACTAACCTTTTTTTTTTCCTTTCTCTCTCTCTCTCTCTCTCTCACACACACACAGAGCTGCTCAGCACGCACTATCAGCACACTTCTCAGTCAAACGTGCAGTTTGTTTACCAAAGAAATTCACAATGCAAATAAAAATAATAAAAACCACTGGAAATAATGCCTTATTATTTTATTTCCTAAATTTAATGTGAAATTATGAGTAGACTTCCTCGAGGCTTTCGACGTACCGAGAAACGTTTAATTTACACTACCGTGTTATCGGTTTAAACGAGTTACGACCTGATTTCTTTTATAACTCCCTAAATAACACGATCCGGCTTTAGACGGACCGCAGAACCCTTAATTTATACTACTGTTCTATCCGCAGGGGAAACCCAGTTTCCCGAGAAACCCAGTTTCTCAATGAGTTATGGCCTAATTCCATTTATATAACTCCTTGGACTAGCACGATCCAGTCTATTTAACCGTACTGGCAAACGGTGGGGGCCCGGCCCCGCGCGCGCCTAGTCTCACTCACATACATTCACTTCCCCTGCCAATTGTTTTAGTCATTTAACATTTTAAAATAGTGGTACGAAATAATTTGAAACACAATACCTGACTGCCCTCTGGGTCAGCCTGGTCCGGTAGGGAACCGTCTCCGGGCGGCCGGCCGAAGCAGGAGTTCGGAGACCCGCTTCCTCAACGGGGAGCGCTGACGTCAGATTCTGTGGCGTCCAAAGGTCCTGCGTTGTTGCGGTGTCCAGATGTGATTCCCGGGTTTCGGCACCAGATAAATGTCAGGTTTAAATGCCCTGATGCCGTTTGGGAGAGCTAAGGGTGGCTGAAAGCCAGAAGGAACCAGGCATGGTTGTTCGTTTTTACCGGTCGCGACAGGGAGAGAGGCCAGGAGCAGACAGGCGACTCAGTTCAGATACGCGCCCCCTCTGGCCTTCCGCCGCGCCGCCTCCTCTTTTATTGGAGCTTGAAGCAGACTCATAACGAAACTGAAACTAGCTCATCATGGCTTACAATGAAAGCAAGGAAATAGAAACTTATTAAAGCAAAAATGTAGGTGTGTGTGCGGGTGCAATCATTAATGCAATTAGTGTATAAAAACATGATTAGAAATACACAAACGGATTATATAAGGTTACTTGAGGTTATTATGATCTTCAGCTTATTTTACAATCAGCTTATCTTAAAAGGTTAAAGCAGTTAAAACTAGACATTCTGAGGTCGGATTTAAAGCTGCTAGAGAGTAAGAATAATGAGAATTTGAAAGATAGCACAAATCAAGAAATTAAAAAAAAGAGCGAGGAAATAAATGAAATTTATACGCAGGAGATTAAAAAAACATTCTTTATTAAACAAAGCTATTATAAAGTTGGGGGTAAATCAACAAAAGGGTTTGCATATAAATTGAAGAAAGAGGAGACAACTCCATTTACAAAATAAGAGACCCACAAACAAGGTCAGTGGTTTCTAAAACTAAGGAAATACAAATGTGTTTTGAAAGTTATACAAATGTATATGCTCAACCAGAAACGGGTAGTGAAATCCAGATGGACCAATTTTTTGAAAACTTAAATTTACCCCAAGTGACAAGGGAAGAGAATGAGTCTTTGATGGCTGAAATAACAGTTGAGGAGATAAACATAGCAATTTCTAATCTTAACCCCAATAAATCTCCTGGAACTGATGGGTATACTGAAGTGTGGTATAAATCGCTGAGGGTAACATTGATACCACTTTTACACAAAACATTTAACTGGGTGTTTAAGGAGCGAGAAATTCCCTATTCATGGAGAGAGGCTATTATATTGGTGATTCCAAAGGAGGGAAAGGATGGAAAGGAATGCTCCAATTACAGGCCCATCAGTGTTCTTAACCAAGACTATAGATTGTTCACAACTATTTTAGCCAGACGTCTAGAAAATATTTTGCCAGGCATAATCCATTTGGACCAGACAGGTTTTATAAAACGGAGACAGACGCAGGATAATATCAGGCGCACCCTCCACGTGCTTCACCATTTGGTAAAAGATCGGATGGAAGCAATAGTGGTAGGGATAGACGCGGAAAAAGCGTTTGATTCGGTCCGGTGGGATTTTCCATATAAAGTACTGGAAAAGTTTCAGTTCCACAGGAGATTTATTAAGACCATACATGCTTTGTACAACACACCTACAGCTAGGATTAGGGTTAACGGGAGTCTATCACACTTTATCACACTGGAACGAGGATGTCGACAAGGATGTACGGCGACTCCTTTACTCTTTGCCATCTTTCTTGAACCTCTGAGTAGTTGGATAAAACTAAATGAGAATATAACCGGTATTGCTATGGGGGGAGGAGTACAAAAAATAGCCCTTTTTGCAGATGATGTTTTATTGTACTTATCCAGCCCGGACACATCCTTTCCTGCACTCATGTCAACCCTTATAGATTATGGGCATCTTTCAGGATATAAAATTAATATACAAAAAACCCAAGTCATCACCTTCAATTATAGACCATCCCAGGAGATTATGGGCTAGATAAAATGGGACTCCGAAGCAATCAAATATCTGGGCGTAAATCTTCTCCGAAATTTAGGACAATTGAAAGCCACTAACTTTGAGTCATTGATTAGAAGGATTAAATTAGATATTTCCAGATGGAATCTGTTACCCTATATGACCATATCACAAAGAGTAGAGGCGATTAAAATCAATATATTGCCAAAGTTTCTGTACCTGTTTCAGAGTCTGCCAGTGGAGGTAACAGGAGGGGAATTTAGGGAATGGGATAAAATGATTTCAAGATTCGTCTGGCATGGGCAGAGACCGAGGATTAGGAACAGAACGTTGCAGTTACCTAAAAATAAAGGAGGGCTGGGACTCCCATGCTTGGACAGCTACTATCAGGCGGCCCAATTAAAAATATTATTGAATGTGTGCGACCCCTCTTACTCAGCTAGATGAAAAGATATTGAAGAAGGTACAACCGATGGTGTTCCTGCTCAAGCTATAATAGTGGACACCGACCTGAAAAACATATTATGGAAGGGTCAAAACCATGGCTGAATTTATCACTCAAGATTTGGTCTGACATCCTTACCAGAAACAATTTGAAAACCCAAAGTAAAATTCTAAGATGGATTGGGTATGCTTCAGACTTTATTCCCAACAGAACGGACAGGAGTTTTAGAAACTGGAAAAGTGGACCTATAATATTTTGGCAACTCTTAAATAAGGAAGTCATTAAGAGTTTTCAAGAGCTGAAAGAGCAATATGGTTTATCAAATCAGGATAATTTCAGATACTTACAAATGCGGCATTAACTAATTCAAACAAGCGGGAGAACCTGGTAGGGGAGGTGGCCCAATATTATTGTGATGTTCACTTCAGCACAGCAGTCCAGACTGGGGAAAAAGCTAATTTCAAAGCTTTATCAGGGAATTGAAGACCTAAAGGGGACTGATACATTGTATATAAAGGAGAAGTGGGAGCGAGATGTGAATCTTGTCATATCGGTAGAAAAATGGGAAGAGATGAATAAACAGCAGTGGAGTACAACTTCTTCGTCTTGGAGGGAATTCGGGTGGAAAAATGTGAGATTTTTTAGTACACCGTCACAGACAAAATACTGTGATACAAAGTGTTGGCGATAGTGTGGCGAGGAAAAAGCAGACCATTATCATGTGTTTTGGAGGTGTCCCTTGTTGGAATTTAATTTTAAACTCAATTTTAAATCAACGCAAACTCAAATTAGCCATCTGACTCCAATTTGTGACCTTACCCAACTCTCACTCATCCAACAAGATACGCGCTCGTTCTGCAATAGAAAGGTATCAGGAAGCCGGCATTTTCACGCACGAGTGGATTTATACCTAATACACAGAATTACTACATGTGCACCTGGGTCTCGGTCCCTCTCAATACAACTCTGTACGCCTCTCTTGCCACCAGCAGACGTACTCTACATCCGAGTTGCCCAGTAACGATTCATACTATACAATATGCAAATGGCACAGCAACAAAGGCATCCTGGCATGATTCTATTGGCTATGTGTATCCTGCAGTTAACTTTAGCTTGCTCTTATTGGTTTTTCTTCCCCTGCTGAATCACGTGGTAGCTCCTTCTGGTTGTGGCTTGAGTTATCTCATCTTCGCCCCCTCCTTGCGGCTATCCCCGTCTGTCCTGAAACATTCCATTCTTGCACATTCTCGCACCCCCTACTCTGTTCCGCTCCACCAGTCACACGCCCAGCATTCCACAGTCTAACTCCCCCACACACTGGATGCAGCAACATACCATGAACTATGTTAAGCTCAAACTCTTATATTCATTTACCCTTCATTGGCAGATATTGGCAAGAGCTGAAGAAACATGGATAAAATACTGATGATAGAACTCCCACTTACATTTAAAGCATTTTATTTGGGAAAACCTGGAATGGGTTTGACCAGATTTGGGGATAAATATATGTATAAAATAATGTTGATGGCTAGCAAAAAAGCAATTACCAGAAAGTGGAAGAACAATGAGATACCGAGGTTTGAAGATTGGGTTGAAGTGATACATATATACAGTAAACCCCCGGTTATAGCGGTTAATGGGGACAGAGACCACCCGCGAAAACTGAAAATCCGCGAAGTAGCGGCGCACCTTCAAAAATGCTTAAAAAAAAAAGTGCGAAGTAGCGGCGCACCTTCAAAAATGCTTAAAAAAAATATATATATATACGGGGGGAGAGAGAGAGAGAGAGAGAGTGAAATTCATGTTATAACAAAAAAAACAAATTATTATTAAAACGTATTGTTTTTTTATTCCCCAGCCATTCTTTTTGTATTTATTTAATTACTCCGACTTTTACCTGCTGGTACGCCGTCCGGTGTGCCCTGTGAAATGAAAGGTGGCATTCTTTATTTATTTATTCATTTATTCATTCATAACTGACAGCCTCGCGCTCCGCTCGTGCCCGGGCGGAAGAGGTGCTCCAATTCGGCTTAACTGTGACGCCCGCCCTCCTCCTCCGGAGCTTCCATTCGGTTAAACTTAGGGGCCGCTTGGAACCGCCCGTGCCCGGGGAAGGTGCTCCTCTTCGGCTTTCTGTGACGCGAGCATGCCCTCCTCCTCCGGAGCTTCCATTCGTTTAAACTTAGGGGCCGCTTGGAACCGCCCGTGCCCGGGGAACGTGGGTTCTTCGTCCACTCTCTTCTTCGTCCACTCTCCTCTTCGGCGCACGCCGGCCGTCTAACCGCTCCAGCGCCCCCTCGTGCCGCTCGGCGAAACTACAATGCCCCTGAATATTTCTTAGACCCGCGAAGCACTGAACCTGCGAAAGGTGAACCGCGAAGTAGCGGGGTTTTACTGTATATGTGATGGAAAGGTCGACATTTACACTGATATTAGAGGGGGGAAAAATTTACAGAATTTGGGAATGTTGGAAGGACTACATAGCACCAATCAGATTGGATTTTATTTGACTTTGATCCCTGATTAAAAGCTACAGAAGTGGACAAGTTCACTGTTCATTTTGTTACAGTTATCTGTGGGTGTATGTTTTCTGTCTTTTTTTTTTGTTTTGTTTTTTTTTTTTTTTGGTTTTCCTCCATATGTCAATTGGTGAAAATGTACAAGATTGATAGGCGAAGATTTGGTTGGACTGTCTGTACAACTGGGCATTGGTTTTGAAAAGTAGGAAGGTGGAAATACCATGTCTTTTTTTGTTTGTATTCTTATTTATTTTGAATTTTTATTTATATTATTTTTTACATTTGTATTTGTTTGGGTGGGGGATTATATATATATATATATATATATATATATATGTTTAAAAAAAAGGAAATATACTGTCAGATATGATGTTTGTTATACTGAGGTATGTGCTCAATAAAGAAAAAGTTACAAAAAAAAAAAAATCAATCCTGAGGCAAATGGAGGGCCAATGCAGCGACTGAAACTGGTGTCATGTGTCCCTGCCCTCTGGTCCTTGTCAGCACCCGTGCTGCTGAATTCTGAAGTAAGTGTAAACCGGAAATACTCTTTTTAGACCCAAAAGCAGGGCATTACAATTACCTGAACGATAGTAAATAAAAGCATACATCAGCAACTTTGTGTTAGCCTGAGAGAGAAACTGGCGGACTCTGGCTAAATGCTTATGTTGATAAAAAACAATCTTGGTTACATTTTTAACATGAGAAATAAAACGTAGCTCAAAGTCAAAATGATGCCCAGGTCCATCACACATTGAGAGGGCTGAAAATCTTGTAGTTTTGGTAAATTCATTTATCTGACCTTCAGGGCCGATAACAAAAAACCTTTGTTTTGTCCTGATTGAGGTGTCGGAAATTCTCTGCCATCCATGACTCAATATCTAAAATACAAATTAAAAGGGTATCAATGGGCCCTGTGTCATCAGGAGACATGGATCTATACAGCTGTGTGTCATCAGCGTAGCTGTGGTAGGTGATGCCGTGTCTCCAAATGAGGTCCCCAAGTGGAAGCTGATTCAGATCAAAAAGTATTGGGCCTTTGGAGGAACAGGTATCCATACTTACAAAGAAACATCCGTCTGTGAGACAAGAATAAAACTAGTTAAAAGCAGTACTCATCAGATGCCCACCAGGTTTTTATTTTAAAATTCTGTTAAATCATCAATAAAATGAGAGGGTGCAGGTAAAATGCCAACAGGAGTGCTATTTAAAATCTCAATTAAATTTGCAGCCACCTCAGAAGTTAAGTAGTTTCCTCACTGGGGCTGCCTGATGATTAAAACTGGCGCTGATGAAATATACACGGTAGTGGTCTGACACAGCCAGTTCAACAAAGGAGGACACACCAACAGACAGGCCGAAGGTTACGACCAGGTCCAAGGTGTGTCCTCTGTTGAGTTGGCTGAGACATGCTGTTTCAAATCCATTTTACAAGGTTTAAAAAGTCTCTAGACTGTGGGTTAGAGATGTCGTCAACGCGCACATCAAAATCGCCAGCTATTAAAATTCTGTTATAAGTGGAATGTAAAATGAACTCTGAAATGCACTAATAAAAAGGAGAGTGATGAGGAGGTCTGTAAAGACTGATGCACAGAATAGAATGCCTGCTACAAACAAAAGCATGATTTAAAAAAAAACATTTCCTTTGAAATAAGAGTAGTTTTAAAATTTGACGAAGTCCTGCCTCTTCATTTACAATCACTGGTTCAAAATAAAAAAATAAAATTTGATGTGCAGGCCTCGGCGACAGCAACAGGTGCATCTGTAACCAACCATGTCTCAGATAAAAGAATACCTTCTAGGTCGTTGTCTAAAATCAGCTAATGTTAAAAGCTTTGTTTAAAAGGGGGCGCCCGTTCAGCAGGCTTGGATGTGCGCACATGGTCGCATAGATGTTAAGTGTTCACATGTACCAGATCACGCGGCGTCGATCAACATCTTCTGAAAGAGCTTCCCAGAGCTCGCCGATTGGAGGAGCTACGCACATATGCAACTCAAAACATTTATTCTGAGGGAGCTATTTCTTCACAATGACTTGGATTTCCTCAGCCTGACGGTGACTTGGACAAGTGCAGCACGATGGTCGAACTATTACCGCATGCATGTTCTTAACTTGGACGCTCCGACATCAGGTCATGTTGGAGGAACTGCAACTCTTTTTAAAAACAATTTTGAATGTAAACAGGGTATATTGGAGTATCTACACATCAATCAGCAGCTTCAAGAGCACTGTTTTTTATGTTGATTTAAAGACCTCCTAAATACAACAAGGACTTTCTGAACGACTTTTCAAATCTTGCTGAAATTATGATAAAATATGATTACATCTTGCTGATGGGGTGGCAAAGGACATTTTGAGACTTGTAATTTAATCAGCAAATAAATGCAAATTACTAAGTAATAAACCCTAATTTAACAAAATGTACTCAATGCGTGGTCGTTTTTATATTCCTGGAGTTCAGGAAAATATCTACAAGTCATCTGGGCGTTTTTTCTTGTTCTTTCTACAAGGCCGTCCTCACATTTTATATGATTTCTCTAGACAGGTTTCTTTGCCAAAGGTAATGTAGGTTGAAATCGATCGTCCTTGCTCCCTCCCACGGCACGGGTTCACTGCCAAGGGCAGGTCATCCCCAGGTTGATTGTTGGAAGATGGATTCCGTTGATTTCCATCTGGTTTCATGGCTTATCTCATGACTGGTTCCCATCTGGTTGTTCCATGCTTTTTTCACCCCCAGGCTGGCATCCTCTGGCAATCTCATTGTCATCTTTGGAGTATAAGATTCGCCCTATTAAGCCATCCGCCTCACCATATGTCGCCGTCCCTCGTCAGTTTTATAAGGAAGTATTGGCCATTATCAACAGCAGTCGTTCTTGTGGCACAGTCAACCAACATTTTAAACATACGGTGGTGCAAGAAACCTGGCCTTGATCAAGGTGTCCTGTCCAATTTTATACCCATTTCCAGATTGGCTTTTACTTCTAAAATTCTGGAAAAGTTGGTGCACATGCAGTTAAGATCTTTCTTGGAGGAACACAATGACATGGAGGTTTTCTAGTCAGGTTTCAAGAAAATGCATAGCACAGAAGGAGAACTTCCGGTGGGAGCAATGGAGTAGGCAGCAAGTTGCGGGCTCCCATCAGTTTTTGCTTGTCAAAACTGTCAATACTCTGCATAATAAACAGATATCTGCTTATCTTGATTAATTTTGAAGTTGGAAGGCACGACTGAATTAGAATTAGAATTAGAAATCCCTTTATTGTCATTGTACTGAAGAGTGCAACGAGATTAGAGAGCTCCCCTCTCCAGTGCAATACAACAATATTACAGACAAATATATAAATGAGATAAATAAGAGAGTGCAATGGAAAATAATACTGAAGGGTATATAAAAACACATCACGATGCTGTTCTGCAAGGTAAGGGTGGTCTCGTGTGTGTGTGAGAGTTCAGAATAGAGATGGCTCTCGGAAAGAAACTGTTTATCAGTCTATTTGTCCTCGATTTGATGCATCTGTAGCGCCTGCCAGAGGGCATCAGGTCGAACAGGTGGGAGTTTGGGTGGGTATTGTCTTTGACGATGTTGAGAGCCCTGCTGAGGCACCGGGCGGTGTAGATGTCCAACAGTGAGGGGAGAGGGCAGCCAATAATCCTTTGCGCTGTTTTGACTGTCCTCTGGAGCCTCACTCTGTCCGCCTCAGTGCAGCCGGCCGCTGTACCAGGTGGAGACACAGTACGTCAACAGGCTCTCGATGGATGACTGGTAGAAGGCCAGCAGCAGCTTCCTGCCCAGGTTGAATTTCCTGAGGACTCTCAGGAAGTGCAGACGCTGGTTGACCTTCTTTACCACTGCTGTGGTGTTGTGAGTCCAAGAAAGGTCATCGGAGATCTGTACTCCCAGGAACTTGAACGTGTGGACCCTCTCCACACGCACGCCTTCGATGCAGAGGGGGGGCGGTACCGTCTTGTTCCTCCTTAAGTCGACGACGATCTCCTTTGTTTTTGCAGTGTTGAGTTGCAGTCTGTTGTCCTCGCACCAAGCCGTCAGCCTCTTTACCTCCTCTCTGTAGGCTGTCTTGTCACCTTCAGAGATCAGACCGACCATTGTCGTGTCGTCAGCAAACTTGACGATGGTGTTGTTGCCGTGGACTGGGCTGCAGTCGTAGGTGTAGAGGGCGGATAGGAGAGGGCTCAGCACGCATCCTTGAGGGGAACCGGTGCTCAGCGTGCGGGTGGAGGACGTGTAGGGGCCGAGCAACACAGTCTGGGGTCTGTTGGTCAGAAAGTCCTTAATCCAGATGCGTGTGAGGGCAGGGAGGCCGAGAATGTCCAGTTTGGCGACGAGGATGTCTGGGATGATCGTGTTGAATGCCGAGCTGTAGTCCACAAAGAGCATCCTTGCATAGCTCTGCTGTTGTTCCAGGTGGCCCAGCACAACATGCAGAACAGTGTCGATGGCGTCCTCAGTGGATCTGTTAGCCCGGTATGCAAACTGGTAGGGGTCCAGAGTGGGAGGAAGGCAGTCTCTGATGTGCTGGAGAACCAGCCTCTCGAAGCACTTCATGATGACTGGTGTGAGAGCATCAGGACAGTAGTCATTCAGGTGGACGGCGGGTGACTTTTTGGGGACAGGAATAATGGTGGAAGTTTTCAAGCAGGAGGGGATGACTGCTTGAGCCAGGGAGCGGTTGAAGATCCTGCAGAAAACATGTGACAGTTGGTGGGCACATGCTCTGAGGACCTTGCCCGGTATTCCCTCGGGTCCAGTAGCTTTCCTGGGGTTAACAGCCAGGAGCGCGCGCCTCACATTGTGTTCCTCTACGGTGAGTGGGGTGGAGTTGGAGCATGAGGTGCAGGGGTGTGACGGTTGGGGCGAGTCAAAGCGATTGAAGAAGCAGTTAAGCTCCTCTGCCAGCGATGCACTCGGGTCTACAGAGGTCGTGCTGCTGCCTCGGAAGTTGGCGATGCTCCGTAGACCCTGCCACACCGTGGTGCTGCTTGAGAGATCCACCAAAGGCAGCAGGAGAGATCAGCCAACAGAGAACTTGGCAGGCGTGAGCGAAGCTGGTGGAGCATTAACGGCAACGCATGTTGCGGAATTGCTCTAAAAGTTTCAGGAACAAATTGCGGCCGATTTCAAGTCCTTGCCTGCAACTCTGGATGGCAAGCTTGATGATATACAATCAACGGTCTTGGGGCATGTACAACGTATCTGCGACCTAGAATCCAATGCTAACGAGGTTAGCATTGGAGCAGCTCGAATCTACGAGTGCGGAGTCAAGTGAGGAGAACAGGCTGTTGAGGTGGAAACTTTCTGACCTTGAAGGGAGAAGCAGACGTCAAAATATTTGATTGGTGGGCCTACCGGAGTCTGTTGAAGGTCCACGGCCGACAACTTTCATCATAGCTATCTTCGGGGACCAGGGTGGGCGTCCGCTTCCTATTATCATCCACTTTCACCGACTCCGAACTAAAGATTTCATTGTAAGAGAGGCGCGGAAACTTGGGACTATGGAGTATCAGGGTCATAAGCAGTGGCTTTCTTCAGTCTCTAAGGCTTCTGACTTGATCAAGTGTACAGAAGACCAGCATGCGATACTGTGAGTGTGACGTTCAACCAGCCTGTTCATGAATATTTCCATCCTGTTGGTACTTGCCGTTCAATATTTGGTTAGAGCTTTTTCTGTTTGCTATTTTCTACTTTTTTGGATGTCCTGCTTGTTGGTTGTTCCCATTTATCCTCCTAGATATACAGGGGTGTGATGCCATTTATGTACGGCGTTAGAGCCTGAGCAAGAGAGTTCTATTATTGAATGATATTATGGAGGAGTGGAGAAAGAATGGTTGCAGTTTTGGCAACCTGTGTTTTGTTTCGGGGTTGTTCTAAAACAGTGTGTGTGTGTGGGTCTGGCTTTGTGTTTTTTTTTTTTTTTTGTATATCATTGCTTATACTTGTCATCCTTGCGCAAATAGTAGTGTATGAGCAGTAACCTTACGTTTGTTTGCTGGAATGTAAAGGGGCTGAATCACCTGGTTAAATGCAAGAGGGTCTTCTCACGTTTGAGGCACCACAGGTCTGGGGTAAGTTTCTTACAAGAAACACACTTGAGGGATCAGGACCACTGGCGGTTGTGAAAATGTTGGTCGGAGCAATATTTTCATTCCAATTTTGGCGCAAAGGCCAGCGGCGCAGCTATTTTGATTCATCAAAATATATCTTTTGTACCTTCTAACATTTGTGGAGAGGGTCCACACGTTCAAGTTCCTGGAAGTACAGATCTAAGATGACCTCTCCTGGACACACAACACCACAGCAGTGATAAAGAAGGTCCATTAGCGTCTGCACTTCCTGAGGGTCCTCAGGAAATTCAACCTGGACAGCAAGCTGCAGCTGGCCTTCTACCACTCGGCCATCGAGAGCCTGTTGACTGACTGTGTCTCCACCTGGTACGGCAGCTGCACTGAGGCAGACAGAGTGAGGCCCCACATGACAATCAAAACAGCGCAGAGGATTATTGGCTGCCCTCTCCCATCCCTGTCGAAGATCTACACAACCCGGTGCCTCACCAGCACTCACAAGATTATCAAAGACAATAATCACCAGAGATCACACCTCTTCAACCTGTTGCCCTCTGACAGGTGCTACAGGTGTGTCAAAACAAAGACTAACAGACTGAAAAACAGTTTAATCCCGAGAGCCATCTCAATTCTGAACTCTTGCACACAAATATCCTTACCATGTAGAACTGCAATATTATTTTTTTAGTTTAATTTCATATTTATTTATTTTTTAGTTATTTAATGTTTAATTTAATAGATAGTCTGAATTAATTATTTGTTATATTGCACTGAAGAGGGGAGCTCTCCAATCTCATTGTACACGGAGTACAATGACAATAAATGGCATACTGATTCCGATTTCAGATGACAATGGCCAATTTATTATTGTGTCAGGCAAACTCGGTCATCAACAACACGTGACATTTGCTTCGGTTCCGGCGCCGCGAGAGTGGCTGCCTGTTTACAGCAGCGTGGCTCACTATTGAGCCTTTTTCGTGTGTTTTTTCCCTTTACCCTGTTTTATTTTATTTTTACCTCATCTCAGCAATGGACATACAACTTGCGGTGGTTTTACTGCTGTTGGGGGCTGTTTTTTGCGCGATCGTGTCCGGAGACGAAACTCGGAGCTACGGATCGATCGTGTACTCAAGAGATCAGCTGTTAGCACTCCGTGCTAACCCCACGTCGGGTCCCGGAGCGAGACCCGATATCCCCCGCGAGCTGAGGAGGAAGAGACGGGGATGTCGTGCGGGGGCTAAACGCCAGGCAAGGAGGAGACCATACCACCCCGTCCTCCCGTCCGTTATAATGGGGAATGTTAGATCCCTCCCCAATAAAATGGACGAGCTAACAGCGCTAACCCGGCATGAGAGGATTGTCCGGGAGGCTAGCTTGCTGGTGTTCACGGAGTCGTGGCTAACAGAGCTAACACCGGACACCGTAGTGGAATTGGACGGCTTCCAAATACTACGCGCGGACAGGACACTGGAGAACGGTAAGAGGAAAGGGGGAGGGCTGGCTGTGTTTGTTATTGATAGATGGTGTAACCCTGGGCACATAACTGTCAAGGATCAACTTTGCAGTCGGGACATTGAGCTGATAGCTGTTAGCATGCGTCCGTTCTATTTACCGCGAGAGTTCAGTCATGTGATCGCGGTGGCGGCGTACGTGCCACCCTCTGCTAACAGTGAGACAGCCTGTGACGTACTGACTGCAGCTGTGAGCAGGCTACAAACACAGCACCCAAATGACCTGCTCCTTATCTCTGGTGACTTCAATCATGCTTCTCCTTCCTCCTCTCTGCCTTCATTCACACAATATGTAACCTGCCACACCAGAGAAAAAAAAATATTGGACCTTTTCTATGCCAACACCAAGGAGGCGTACACATCACTGTCCCTCCCCCCGCTGGGCAAAGCTGATCACAACTTGGTTGCTCTCCCGCCTGTGTACAAACCTCTGGTCCGCAGGCAGCCAGCTGTGACAAGCACAGTTCAGCGATGGTCCGGAGAAGCCGAGGAGGCCTCAAAGGACTGTTTCAACACAACTGTGTGGGAGGTATTCAGCGAAGCTCACGGTGAGGACATCAATGGTCTAACAGACACAATTACAGACTATATTAACTTCTGCATGGAGAACACCATTCTCACCAGGACTGTAAGATGTTCCTCCAACAACAAACCCTGGATCACTCCGGACATTAAAGCCCTCCTGAAGGAGAAAAAGAGGGCTTTTGTGTCAGGCGACAAGGACGAGCTGAAGAGAGTGCAGTGTCAGCTGAGAAGGAGGATCTGAGAGGGGAAAAAGTCCTACAGGATGCGGATGGAGGAACAAGTACAGCGGAACAATGCCAGGGATGTATGGAGGGGCCTGAAGACCATCTCAGGCCACGGACAACCAGTGGGCAAATGAGTTGAACCAATTTTTCAATAGGTTTGATCAAATGCCTGACCCCGATCAGGCTCCCCTGCTGCAGCCCCCACCAACCACCTCCTGCCACTGCGAACGAGACCCTCTCTCCCCCTCTCTCTCTCCACAGGCTCCAGTTCCCAGCCTCATCAGACAACCACCACTTCCTCCTGCTCAGCCTTGTTCCTCACAACTCAGGTGAAGAACCAGCTGAGGAAGATGAAGGCGAGGAAGGCAGCAGGCCCAGATGGGATTAGCTCCCAGCTCCTCAAATCCTGCGCAGACCAGCTGTGTGGAATCGTCCAGCACATGTTCAACCTGAGCCTGAAGCTGGGCAGAGTCCCCCAGCTGTGGAAAACATCCTGTCTGGTTCTGGTTCCAAAGACACCCCATCCGAAGGAGCTCAACAACTTCAGACCAGTGGCGCTGACGTCTCATCTGATGAAGACCCTGGAGAGACTGGTCCTCGTCCATCTGCGCCCCCTGGTCAGCTCCTCAATGGACCCACTCCAGTTCGCATACCAGCCTAGCATCAGTGTGGATGATGCCATCATCTACCTGTTCCACACTTCACTCTCCCACCTGGAGAAGGCGGGGGGCACGGTGAGGATCATGTTCTTTGATTTCTCAAGTGCTTTCAACACCATCCAGCCCGCCTTATTGGGAGACAAGCTGGAGCAGGCGGGAGTGGCCCACCACCTCATCACATGGATCCACGACTACCTCACAAACCGGCCACAGTACGTGAGGACACAGGACTGTGTGTCTGACGTGCTCCTCTGCAGCACAGGAGCGCCGCAGGGAACTGTTCTGGCTCCCTTCCTGTTCACCCCCTAAACCTCGGACTACAAATACAATTCCACAACCTGTCACCTGCAGAAGTTCTCTGATGACTCTGCGATTGTCGGACTCAGTGGGGGGCAGGAGGATGACGGCAAAACTGTCATCAATGCTGGACAACCCAGCCCACCCACTCAATGACACTCTGAGAACACTCCACAGCTCCTTCAGTGATAGACTGTTTCACCCTCGCTGTACCAAAGAGAGATTTTGACGCTCCTTACTGCCGACTGCTGTCAGACTTTTTAACAAGAACATTGGGTCAGGCCTACAAACGGGAGGGCATTAGTGCAATTGTGCAGTCCTAGGATGAAATATACACTACTACTGTACTTTCAGCCAATGGTGTACTTAAATATTGACCAATGATGTATTTTGTTTACCATTACGGTATTCTTATTACAGTACTTCTATCACTGCAGTATTTCTACCATTGCAGGACGTTCACTATTACAGTACTTTTATCATTGCAGTACTTTTATCATTGCAGTATTGCCTATCATTGCGGTACTTTTACTATTACAGTACTTTTATCATTACAGTATATTTTATCATTGCAGTACTTTTATCATTGCAGTATTTTCTATCATTGCAGTACTTTTCTATCATTTCAGTACTCTTACCATTACAGTACTTTTATCATTGCAATATTTTTATCATTGCAGTATTTTCAATCATTCAGTAGTTTTTATCATAACAGCGTTTCCCCCTCTGTATAATGGACAGGCATTAGGAGTGTTTCCTTACACAAGATACCTTTATACTGTGTATATTTGCATGCTTTTTATGAATGTCTGCTGCTAATGTTATACATTAACGGCTACATTACTCCGCCGACTCTGTGATCTATACCTTTGCTGCTGTAAGACCTCAAATTTCCCCATTGTGGGACTAATAAAGGACATCTTTATCTTTATCTTTAATGTCCATGCGCCCAACTTTGACAATGTTCAATTTTCCAGAATTTTTTTCTAGATTTTAATTTGCATTTGTTAATTTTGGGAGGAGATTTAAATTGTTTTATGGATGCTTTCTTAGATCGTTCCTCCTCTAAAATTGTTAGCCTGAACAAATCAGCCAAGTACATCAAAGATTTTAGCATTACAGACGCAAGGCGTTTTTTGTATTCACATGGCAGGGACAACTCTTTCTTCCCTCATCTACAGCACACTTACACTTGTATTGACTACTTTTTTTAATGACAATTAATTGCTTCCAAATCTCAGATTTTGTGGTTATGAAAGCATTCTGATCATTCATCCTTGTTCTTGAAATGGCTGTACCGGGGCACAATGTTGTGGGAACGCTTTGGAGACTGGATCCATAATTGCTCATGGATGTGGAAATTTCTTCAAAAATAAAAACTTTTTGGTCTGAGAATACAACACCGGGTATGTCCAGTAAAACGATTTGGGAGGCAATGAAGGCTTATTTAAGGGGAGAAATGATCTCTTTTGCGGAAATCTGCCATGCAAAAACAAAGGGTTCTTTCTGATCAGATTTTGGATAAAGACAGACGTTATGCCCAATCACCATCTCCATCTTTACATAAAGAATGGTTGATGCTGCAGACCGAATTGAACAATCTCTATCCATCAGGTCGAAGGCTTCTGATTTGGGCGAAGTGATTTTTTTTAATTTATTATTATTTTTTTTTATCAGCACGGTGAGAAAACGGGCTAGATTTCGGCCAACCATTTACGTGGAATTTGAGCTAGACAACGGAGACCTGGTATTAAGATTGATGGTGGGGACACGTCAACCTAAAATAATTTTTGATCATTTCAAAAGCTTTTATTCCAGGTTGTACACACCTAAATTTGTTGCAAGTTTGGGTGATATTGAAGCATTTTTGACACTCTTGATGTTCCCTCACTTTCTCCTGATTTGAGACAAACTCTTGAAGCTCCTATCTGTGAGGAGGAAATTAAGGTTGTTGTAGCATCCCTGCAGTCTGGAAAGGCACCAGGCCGGATGGGTTTTCGGCTGATTTTTAAAAAAAACATTCATGGACCCTTCTTTCCCCTAGATTTTAATGAACCGTTGGGGACCAATGCCCTTCCCTCTATGTGTTATCAGGCCTGTATCTCTCTGCTGTTAAAGGAGAAGTACCGATTAAACTGTGCCTCGTATAAGCCGATATGGTGACTAAACAGTGATATGAAGATTTTGGAAAAGCTGCTGGCTCTTGGAAAAGGTGCTTCCTAGTATTATCTCACCAGAACAGACTGGTTTTGTGAAAAATTGCCATTCCTTTTAAAATGTTCAGCGTATGTTTTACATTATTTCCACGTCCAATAATTTGAGGCAGAATGTGTGGTCTCTATGGATGCAGAGAAAGCGTTCGATAGGGTCGGTTGGAATTATTTGTTTTTTACGTTGAAGAAGTTTGGTGTTGGCCCTTTATTTTCCTCATGGCCTATTTTCATCATTTTTTTTTTGTCTTTTAATTTTTTCATTTTATTTTCATTATTTTTTTATTATAAGTGGATAGTATATTAGTTACGTATCATTTTGGGATTGTGTTGTTTTGTTGAATTTCACCTTTACTTTATATGAGTATTATATGTACAATTTATTGTGTGTGTGTGTGTGTGTGTGTGTGTTCGCCATCCGGGGATTTGGGGGTTTGTTTTGTGAAAAGAGCAAAAACGGATAATTATACTTGACTGATTGGGATTTTTGTCACTGTGGTTTTTAAAACTAATAAAAAAGATATTTGAAAGAAAATTCATAGCACAGAGTTAGCCCTGCTACGAATTTTGAATGATATCCAAACGAAACTGGAGACTGTCTTGTCTTGTTAGATCTAACTGTAACGTTGGAGACAGTGGACCACAGTATTATTCCTGAACATTTAGAGCACCACGTGGGCATTAGTGAAAGCGCTCTAGAGTGGTTTGAATCCTATTTGACTGGCAAGACCTTTTGTGTTCACCTAGGTTGCTCTGAGACCCGCTTTGCCCCTTTACCGTATGGTGCTCCACAAGGTTACGGTTTGGGGCCCTTGCTGTTTCCGTTTATACTTGCTGTCCCTAGGTTCCATCTTACGAAAACATGGAATTTCTTTCCATTGCTATGCGGATGACCGTCTGATCTATGTCCCACTGAGCAAAAAAGACACTTTCTCCTTGAGACCACTTCTGTCCTCTCTAGAAGAAATCATAATCGGGATGTCACTTAATTTCTTGAATTTCGTTGTTGATCTTGGCCCACTGGCATCTTATCTAAAGCCAACATTCTCAAACTTGGATTTTAAACTGGACAGTAATTTAAATTAGATCGGCAACACTGACTTGCTGTTGTTCGATCCAGCTTCTTTCATCTTAGGCAGCGTGGCTAAAGTGAAGCCCTTTCTTTCCCAGCAGCACTTAGAAACTGTAATCCATGCCTTCGTTACTGTTACGGCCTTTAGCTAGGGCCCACCTACATCGCCACACCCTTTCGTTCTGTGTTGACCCTTGCACCATTCGCGTACATAAATACACATTTGTGAACATGGTTATTATCTTTAGTTAAAACTCTTGTTCCAAACCGACCTCATTTTTTTAAGAATAAATTGTCCACTCTACTTCCAAACCATTTTCCAATATGGTCTATGTTACTTCCCTCCGTTCCTCGCAGAACCAGTCGTAACAGTTACATCTAGGCCAGATTACTGGTATGTACTTTACTTTGGAGTCAGCCAGTCCTCCCTCAAGCGCCTCCAACTGGTGCAAAATGCTGCTGCTTACTGGATCTCGGAAGTCGGATCACATAACCCCAAGGTACAGAGGACTAAGCGCAGACTCAGGGGGATTGCGCTTTTTCTGTTGCCGGTCCTTCCTTATGGAATGAGTTTCCATTAAATGTTAGGAAAGCCCCCTCTCTGTCCACTTTTAAAACTCTTTTGAAGACATTTTGATTCTTCAGCTTTCGACTCAACATGAAACTGTCGCTGTTCTTCTGGTATCTATTGCTTACGTGTTTTAATTTGTGTTCTAATTTTACGCTAATTTATATTACACCATATGGAAAGCACTTTGTTACAGCTCCGGCTGTTGTAAAACATGCTGTACAAATCAAATTGTATTGGATTGTATTGTATTGTGTGTGGGTACGAAGCGTCTGCGTGTGACAGTTTGAATTGAGAAGCTGCCCGGTGGGGGTGGTAATGATAAAGGGGGACTGCAGGGATAGTAGCTAGTCAGAGCAGCTGATAGTGGTCTGTAGGTGGGTGAACTGGGAATATTATTGCAGTGGTTAGCGATAGAAGTAGGAGGGAGGCATAATGGATGTTAGCTGCTAGAATCAAGCTACCCAGAAAGTTAGGATGAACACCATCCAGCTGGTAATTGTCAGGCTCGCTTGTAGCGAGGTGGGGGAGGACCCAAAAATGCAGGGAAACCAGGCAAAGTGAAACTTAGAGGGAATTTAATAGTGAACTTAACAGGGCAACAAGGTGCTGGGGGAAACAAACAAACGTGACAAAGTGCAAAATAACGAAGAGGAACTAAACGTGACTAAACAGAACAAAAATGACGAGGTAACATGGACAGTGAAAGATCTCTAGGAGCGAGGGCGTGAACAAGAACGAGAACGAGATCGAGCCCAACGATCCGCCGCCGGAACCGGCCGGAACATGAAGCGGCGACGGGTCGTCGGGCGCCGCCGGGACAGGAACATGGAGCGACGGCGGACCTCGGGCGCCGCCGAGGCAGAGACGAGAAGCGGCGGCGGTTCGTCGGGCGCCGCCGAGACAGGAGCTTGGAGCAGCGGCGGACCGGGCGCAGCCGAGACAGAAACCTGGAACGGCGGCGGACCGGGCGCAGCCGAGACAGGAACCTGGAACGGCGGCGGACCGGGCGCAGCCGAGACAGGAACCTGGAACGGCGGCGGACCGGGCGCAGCCGAGACAGGAACCTGGAACGGCGGCGGACCGGGCGCAGCCGAGACAGGAACCTGGAACGGCGGCGGACCGGGCGCAGCCGAGACAGGAACCTGGAACAGCGGCGGACCGGGCGCAGCCGAGACAGGAACTTGGAGCGGCGGCGGGTCGTCGGGCGCCGCCGAGGTAGAGACGAGAAGTGGCGGCGGTTCATCGGGCACAGCCGAGACAGGAACTTGGAGCGGCGGCGGAACGTTGGGCGCCGCCGAGACAGGAACTTGGAGCGGCGGCGGACCGTCGGGCGCCGCCGAGTCAGAGACGAGACGCGGCGGTACATCGTCGGCCACCGCAGAGGCAGGAACTTGAGACGGACGCAAGACGTGCGCCGTCGGGTCATGGACTTGGAGCGGACGCTGGACGTGCTCCGCCGGAACAAGGACTTGGGGCGGACGCAGGGCGTGCTCCACCGGAACTTCAACTTGGGGCGGAAGCAGGATGTGCTCCGCTGGAACGTGAACTTGGGGCGGACGCAGGGCGTGCTCCGCTGGAACGTGGACTTGGGGCGGACGCAGGACGTGCTCCGCCGGAACGTGGACTTGGGGCGGACGCTGGACGTGCTCCGCCGGAACAAGGACTTGGGGCGGACGCAGGACGTGCTCCGCCGGAACATCAACTTGGGGCGGAAGCAGGACGTGCTCCGCCGGAACGTGGACTTGGGGCGGACGCAAGACGTGCTTCGCTAGAACGTGGACTTGGGGCGGACGCAGGACGTGCTCCGCCGGAATGTGGACTTGAGACGGACGCAGGACGTGCTGCGCCGGAACGTGGACTTGGGACGGACGCAGGACGTGCTCCGCCGGAACGTGGACTTGGGGCGGACGCTGGACGTGCTCCGCCGGAACAAGGACTTGGGGCGGACGCAGGACGTGCTCCGCCGGAACATCAACTTGGGGCGGAAGCAGGACGTGCTTCGCTGGAACGTGGACTTGGGGCGGACGCAAGACGTGCTCCGCTAGAACGTGGACTTGGGGCGGACGCAGGACGTGCTCCGCCGGAACGTGGACTTGGGACGGACGCAGGACGTGCTACGCCGGAACGTGGACTTGGGGCGGACGCAGGACATGCTCCGCCGGAACGTGGACTTGGGGCGGACGCAGGACGTGCTCCGCCGGGACTTGGGACGGGGCGTGCTCCGACGGAACTTCAACTTGGGGCGGAAGCAGGATGTGCTCCGCTGGAACGTGAACTTGGGGCGGACGCAGGGCGTGCTCCGCTGGAACGTGGACTTGGGGCGGACGCAGGACGTGCTCCGCCGGAACGTGGACTTGGGGCGGACGCTGGACGTGCTCCGCCGGAACAAGGACTTGGGGCGGACGCAGGACGTGCTCCGCCGGAACATCAACTTGGGGCGGAAGCAGGACGTGCTCCGCTGGAACGTGGACTTGGGGCGGACGCAAGACGTGCTCCGCTAGAACGTGGACTTGGGGCGGACGCAGGACGTGCTCCGCCGGAACGTGGACTTGGGACGGACGCAGGATGTGCTCCGCCGGAACGTGGACTTGGGACGGACGCAGGACGTGCTACGCCGGAACGTGGACTTGGGGCGGACGCAGGAAATGCTCCGCCGGAATGTGGACTTGTGGCGGACGCAGGATGTGCTCCGCCGGAACGTGGACTTGGGACAGACGCAGGATGTGCTCCGCCGGAACGTGGACTTGGGACGGACGCAGGACGTGCTACGCCGGAACGTGGACTTGGGGCGGACGCAGGGCATGCTCCGCCTGAACGTGGACTTGGGGCGGACGCAGGATGTGCTCCGCCGGAACGTGGACTTGGGACGGACGCAGGACGTGCTACGCCGGAACGTGGACTTGGGGCGGACGCAGGACATGCTCCACCGGAACGTGGACTTGGGGCGGACGCAGGACGTGCTCCGCCGGGACTTGGGAAGGGGCGTGCTCCGACGGGACATTGACTTGGGGCGCAGGCGAGGCGCCGGGACGGGGCTCAGCAGCTGGCGAGGCGCCGGGACGGGGCTCAGCAGGTGGCGAGGAGCCGGAGGGGGACTCTGGAGGCTGCAGCTGATGAGGGACCGGCACTGGAGGCTGCAGCTGACGTGGAGGCGGCGTGGGTTGCTGCAGCTGACGTGGAGGCGGCGTGGGTTGCTGCAGCTGACGTGGAGGCGGCATGGGTTCCTGCAGCTGACGTGGAGGCGGCGTGGGTGGCTGCAGCTGACGTGGAGGCGTCGTGGGTTGCTGCAGCTGACGTGGAGGCGGCGTGGGTTGCTGCAGCTGACGTGGTTGCAGCTGCTGACGTGGAGGCGGCATGGGTTGCTGCTGCTGACGTGGAGGCGGAGTTGCTGCGGCTGACGTGGAGGCGGCGTGGGTGGCTGCGGCTGACGTGGAGGCGACGTGGAGGCGGCATGGGTTGCTGCTGCTGACGTGGAGGCGGCATGGGTTGCTGCTGCTGACGTGAAGGCGGAGTTGCTGCGGCTGACGTGGAGGCGGCGTGGGTGGCTGCGGCTGACGTGGAGGCGACGTGGAGGCGGCGTGGGTTGCTGCAGCCGACGTGGTGGCGGCATGGTCTGTGCAGCTGACGTGGAGGCGGCGGCGGGCCGGGCACTGCAGGCGGGCCGGGCGCAGCCGAGACGGGGGACCTGACCCCTATCAGCCTGCCGGCAGAGGGAACCAAGGGAACGGGAGACAGAGACTACGGTTGCTGGTGAACGTGAGCTATGAGACGCAACGGGAACGTGACAAGGTGCAGAGACCGACGGTGGACGAGGTGAACGACGTGGCTGGGATTTACGTGACTTGGGGAGTGAAACGCGCGTGGTAGACTGATTATTTCTTCGGCTTGGACGGGAGTCAGAGGTGGACTCAAAAGGGTCAAAAGAAAAAGGTGACCGAAATTGTTCGGGGGGAGGAAAGTGACTGGACCTAACGGAATCCTTGTCAAGCTGGGCGTCTAAAAGGTTATATATATACTCAAAATCATCCTCATGATTCGAGTCAACTAAAACGTGAGGGGGTGAAAGGGCAGAGTGCTCAAAATCGTCTTCAAAATCAGAATCTAAAATAAGATGGGGAGGTATGACAGGTGGGTAATCATTGCGATCCTGGAATGAAAGGGGTGAAACAGACGTGGAACGGAAGATGGAACCTACGCGAAGGACACGGGGTTGGTCAGCAGGCTGAGGGAGGTAGTCCGAGCGGCGACGACGACGCCGCGAGAGCTTGCCGCTGGGTCCGTTTGTGGTCGGGACATTCTGTCAGGCTCACTTGTAGCGAGGTGGGGGAGGACCCAAAAATGCAGGGAAGCCAGGCAAAGTGAAACTTAGAGGGAATTTAATAGTGAACTTAACAGGGCAACAAGGTGCTGGGGGAAACAAACAAACGTGACAAAGTGCAAAATAACGAAGAGGAACTAAACGTGACTAAACAGAACAAAAATGATGAGGTAACATGGACAGTGACAGATCTCTAGGAGTGAGGGCGTGAACAAGAACAAGAACAAGAACGAGAACGAGATTGAGATCGCGGTCAGGGAGCGACCGTGACATTCACGCGAAGGAAGCAATGTCCCGACAACAAGCTGTCGGTCCTGAGCGCTTAAGTAGTCCGGGTGATTGACAGTCAATGTGACACAGCTGCGTGACTGATGAGGAACCGGTGTGTGGCTGGTGGGCGCGTCTCTCATGCAGCCATGACAAGGGAAGGGAACGAGCGCTGGAGGAAACGTGCCCACTCAGCTGGGACAACAAAACAAAGACATGACATGACCGAACGGGTCATGACAGTAATAAGGACTATTCCAGAATAGGTTAAAATTGTCAAGAAAAGCAAAATGGGATAGCGTTGGCAAACTGCCGCTTATCAAGACTGACAGCCCGCAAGTTTTGAACAAGTCAATGGCGGCATGAACGTCTCTCTTGGTCTGCTCCGGTTGCCGACGTACTGTTCTCGTTTATCCCCACATGGACAATGAGCCAAGATATGGATGGTGGAGCGGAGTAAAGAACATCGGGCAGGATATTTACTATGTCCATAACTTTGGATCTGGGATAAGAGTGGTGATAGTACCAAACTAATGTGTATGTCAAATGATGCTATCCCTGACTATGACGGTGGTTGGTAGGTACAGAGGGTGTGAAAAAGGAGCACCAGGAGAATCGCGGAATCTGTGGGGAGATTCCCGACCCCGTTGTCCGAAATCTTTCTCCCGAGGCTGGGTGGGAGCTGAGGACGGCAACGATGAGTGGCGCCGATGTGATGGCCCACTCGTGTACCAGGACTCTGCGTCTTTGAGCAGCGTCACGCGTGGACTTACCCACCCTGGACTTTCCGCCCGAGTTCATTAATGTGAGTGGCGGACAATCCGAAGGAGCACCAGGGATCACAGGAGCACCAGGGACTACGGATACAGGGTCAGAGGCAACAGAAGACGTCTCCGACTGCGAGGGCGCGGTAATGGCAACAGGAGAATCCTCTGTCAGATCCGAAAATTTATTTTTCAGGATGAGTTGGGGGCAGAGCGATGGTTCTCTGCTCTTCTGGTTGCAAGATATCACCTCAACCCAAGTGGTATTGTGTAGTGGTGTTAAGCAGGATGGTCTCGGGCAGGCAGCTGGATCCCATCGCACCGTGTCCATCAGGTGAGCCTCAGACAACCTCGTCGTCATGATCGCGCTGGATTGCCCATCCACAATGATGGCTCGTGAAGGAAGAGATTGTTTTTACTTGGCTTTATTTTAGCGCCCTTCATATTTAAACACAGATTTAACTTTTTTTTTGTCAATTATCTTCTAAACCAGAGGTATTCAATTAAAAGTCACAGAGGTCCACGACGAAAATTTCTTCCAATTAAAAGTTCCGAACCAAAGTCCAACTTCCCGAAATGTCTAGCCTATTGTCAGGTTCGTCAATCAGACAGAATATATATTTTTAAGGTTTATCTTACCCCTGGTGTTCCCTGCTGTCCCTTCTGGTTCAGTCGGATGGTGATCGAGCCGAGCGTCGGGATGTTCTAGCGAGGCTGGCCTCAAGATGAGGGTTTTAATACTAGTTGCTGTGCACAGTCTTCCTCCAGCTGTCACTGTTCCCTCCGCTCGATCCAGTCACCATCCAGCCCGAACTTTGAAATGTCACGGGAGAATCACACCAAGTGTGGTGGAGCGACCCTTACCATGACAAGTAAGAAATTCAGAGACAAAATAGACACGGACACCAAGTAGCAAGAATCTGGCGGCCAGGAGAGTTGATACCCCAGTGATCGGATCTCTGAAGCTTACTACACCCCCCTGGGCCTTTTATTAAGAATCACAGGTTATATCACAATACAGGTTTACACAACAGTATCAATGGTATGTTTATTCTGGTCGCAGCTGTTGTTGATCCTGCTCACGTCGCACTCCTTTCATGTTGATTTAAAGTTGTTGAGTTGCCTTAACCTGGGTGCAGGTGGCTGTTCCCAGAGTTGTTAGTTAATGTGTGAACCAAAATTAGCAACAAAACCTATACCGTGTAGTTAATGTTGTGCAGTGTGATATTAAACTCATCTTTATTGCATTTGTTAACATAATTGTTCCTATGTTATTTCTCTGTAGCCACTTCATAATTTCTTTATTATTCTCGACATTCTTCTTTAGCATAGGTGCCGTCGTGGTTGCAGCAGACTTCGACAAACATCTCTTATCAGGATTCAGCACGATGTTGGTTGCGTCAGCTTCTCTCCTGCATTCCCACTCAAACTGCAAACACTCAAGCATAGTCTACTTCACTAGATTGCAACATGTTATATGCACTACGTATTAAAATAAAGCTGTGTCACGGCAAATGGATAATAACCTCTTAATATTATTCGAACACCTATGATCACATTTTTATATAATTTCAATATTTAGTCATTTTCAACAGAGCGCACTTATATACTAAATATTTAACAATGTTCCCATTAAACACCTTTGCCAGTCAACAAATATAAGGCGTTTATTTCACATTCAAGAAAATGCGGCTCCAGGAATTTAAGGGTGCCACTTCCAGAAAAAAACAATAAAATATCTCCTGCAGAAATATATCAAGTGCTAAGCATTGAGTTAACATCTTTTACCTTTTTTTAAATCAAAGAGTTATCAGCCTAAAAAAACCGGAAAGCCTAATTATCCAAGTAGAACAGGTCAACATGTTCAGTACACAAGCAATAAAAATGGCTGTCCTCATGAAAAACTAATTCAAAATGAGCTTTGACACCACTTTTTCTGTTGAATATTTTTTGAACTGGTCTTAATGAGAAAAATTAGTTTGTGACTGCCCTGCCAGTGACTTAAATCTGGGTTGGAACAGAGTCAGGGCCATTGGGATTTGCTAGATTATTTCACACATCTGGGCTTTGTGTTTTCCTTTAAATAATGTTTGTGCAACCACATTTAAGCACTCCTTCACAACTTCCCCATCACTTGAACGTTTTTTTATGTTTCTCCAAAATCCATGATACTTTTACTGAATATTCGTTTGCATGCCGCTGGGATGTAAACGAAAATGTAAAAATCTGTTGTACTGCACTTGAAGATCGATGTTTTTGCGTGCGCTCACCTCAAACGTCAGCGGATAACTGTGCACAAAAGGGCGGTGCTTTGTTTCGTAGTGGCGCTTCGCAATGTTGCGACGGTTTCGGAGCATATGATGCACACTGGTTTTGAATTGGCTGCAGCCAGAACGAAACTAAATTTCTCCGTCCATTCATTTAAAACAAGACGCATCGGCCTTGCTAATTTTTTAGCAAGGCATACTGTCAGCAGCACTCTCTTCCGGTCTGCTGCGCAATTGGCAGTGGATCGTAAACAAAAGATGTGATTGGCTCAAATCAGTGACTCCTTTTTCCGTATTTACTAGAATTGCAGCGCCAACGTTTGCGAATGCGCCCTGAAAAAAATTCATCATAGATTGGCCATGGGTCCGGTCCGAACCATCCCGCAGTCCGGATCTAAACAATCCAAAATTATTTGATGTGGTGCCCGTTGTGGTAAGCATGAGTAATGCAGGCATATCTCCCGGTAGCTATTAAATACACACATTCCTACAAAATGATACATATTAATGCTACAAAAACAAGAAAACTTTGGCAGATGATGCCTCAGGAAATGAATTGCAAACTTAATGGGACCTCAAAGTTGCCTTATGGTTGAGGCCAAGTCAAAACTTTTGGCCTATTTAAAAAAAAAATTTAAATGTCAGATGACGTCTTAATTTGCCATTGGAATTAATTCAGAGTTGTCTCACAACACATCCTGAAAATTTGTTATGAATATTTCTTTTACTAAGGTACAGAAGAAAGGTCCGTGGCTTCAGAGAATAATTTTCAAGATATGAGTTGTTGATTGGCAGTTGTTTTAGCACTTTATGGTGGCATGTGACTCAACTCTCGTTACAAGTTTCAGGTTGGAAGACAAGAAAATAAAAACTGAGGCTTCAAGTTATTTATTGCCACAAAAAAAAGGGGAGGGGGGAATTACATGTCATGCATTTAAAGTGACCACATAGCCTCTGCTTTCTGAGTGCTAACATACAATGGCAAACGCCATAGAACTACAGTCTAACAATTAGCATTTGTTTGGCAGTTTTGTTACACTTTAATAGTAGATATCCGAACATAAATGGTGCTGTAACACATTAGGGCAAGATCATATAATATTCACAAAAGTCACTCAATTAGTTGTGCCATTCAGATCCTTCGCTGGCCATTTTTCTGTGGATTCCATTAGGAGGTTTATGTTATAAAATCCCAGCTTTTTTTCTTTTCTTGAAAGGAAGGTCCTACATTAATGGAGACATATTGACATTTCAACATTTCAATTCCCTATTGAGCATTACAGCTTCGCCTCCGTTTTTTAGTAGACGTTTGACCAAGTATTTGTGCAATTATTTTAGATAAACTCCTGACTTGGCCTGGGCGATAAACCACTCCAAGGATGTGTGCAGAACAAGATACAATCGGCTGATGGAAGGCACTAAGTCGGTCAAAGAATGCCCAGCTTTTACCGTTACCAAAATTTATTACAATAACCGACATCATTTTGCCCATGTCGGTGAATTTGATTTATTTATTTATTTTTTTAAAAAGAAAAGAAGTCTTTTCTGTCTGCGGTTCATGCCCAAGGTTACAGCGCATGTAGCCACATCACACCATCCATCTGAACAAGAATGTAAACTGATGGCAAGGTAGTGGCTGGCAATTCAGATCAAGTAGCGGCTGACACGGCTGAAACCGAAGTAACGTTATTTGAAGTTGTTCCACATTTTTTTTTTGCGCAAACCGTGATTTATCGTGCATTGCATTTATCGTTATCGAGGTAAAACGGCCAGATTTATCGTGATATTGATTTGAAGTCATATTGCCCTGCCCTACTCCTGATTACATAGCATTTGATTTTGTGGGGTTTACTGTATTTTATGTCCTATGTCTACATCATTTCACACTGTTATCTAAACCCAGCCATCAAGTGAATATTCTCCAAAAGTCCATTATCACCATCAGCGACCCCAGTGCCCAGATGATGAGTAATGAAGTTATTCAAAACAGACACCTTAAAATCTTCCTTTATTTTCATCTCAAATTGAAAATCAAGATCAAAACACATGGTACTTTTACCGTTTTGAAACTGCATGTTTAGGACTAAAAGTGCAGAAGTTTTCAAAGGCAAGCAGCAAATATTGTAAGAAAAATTCATAATACTCCAATCTACACTTAGTTCAACAATTAGTAATGCTTCAATGATAATTACTCACATTAATCTGCAGAACCTGAGTTTAGTTGATTGGTTAAAGTTCCCCCTGGGAACTGGATTGGACTACTTCATGAAGTTGCAAGGGCAACTTGACATCCCTGCATTACTCAGAAAATGTTCCTCCAATCATTTGAAAAGCTGGGAGTCTAGGTTTGAACTCTGTAGCCTGAACATATCTAGCGAAAATTGGATCCAAAATTTTCACTCAAGCATTTGAGATGACATGAGGGTTGGTTTGGGCATTTGAAACAGAAGCAAACTTTGATTGGATTGGTTATGTGTTTGGGAACAAAAAAGGCCTGAAGAAAAATGTGTTGATTTGACAAATAAATGAGATTCACAAAAGGAAGATTTAGCTTCTAAGTATTTGGAGTAGCTATTGGGGCAGAGGTTTTGGTTTCCTTGGGTAACCGTACCAAAGCTTGGGAAGTAATATTTTGGGCAGGGCTGCAAGAAGTGAGTATACAGACAGGAACTCTGGAACTGAGAGGAGGGTTGTCCAAAGAATTCGAGCGTTGCACCGTGGTACTGCTTTTGGCAGAGTCACTCAAACTGTGCGTAGAGACAGAGTGAGACATCTAGAATAAGAAAACAAAATGGGAGACAAAGTTCGGGCAATTAATATAATATCACAAACACTCTGACAACAGTGCATTACTCTTACAAAGGGATCAGATAAATGTATAAAACATTGACAACCGGTAAAGCCCTCAAATAGAATACTTCAAGTTTTGCAACAAGGCATGTTCTCCTCTTGTCCCAACCACAAGCTACCTCAACTGTTCCTTTGTTGGCTAAATTCCATAAGATCTGATTGTGTACTGACACACATCAATAATCCCTAAATTATATGGACTATTGGATGAGGCTTGCCAACAGGAGCCCACAATGAAGCAGGTTCTAGTTAGCAGTGGATGCAGTAGACCAAGGCAACATTCCAGCAGCCTGTTGCTTTGTAGGGGCTGCAATAAAATGAGACAGGAGCAAAATTACTGTGTAATGTAATGTAAAAATTGTTCAACCACGACAATCAAGGAATGTTTTTAGTGGTATATGGGAGTGTTGGGTGGGGATTGCGGTGGGGAGAGTTTCTCACATTATTTTTAAGGGAGAGTCTGGAAACTCTCGTCCACTTCGACGTTATTCCTTCGGTCATAACCCACAGCTCGTGACCAGAGGTGAGGGCAGTCTCCAAGTTCACTAAGCACATGTAGACTGGTTAGCAACCTGCATGCACCCTCCAGTACATCGCCAAGGGGGTAGAGATGGTCCACTGTTCCACAGCCACAACCACACTGCTCGTTCTGAATCTTGAGAGTCAACTTTTTGACAGCCCCTCCTCTTCAGCACCCCTAAAAAGATCTTAACAGGAAGTCGGAGGAGTATGATCCCCCTATAGTTGGAAGGCAACCTCCAGTCCCCCTTCGGAAAAGGGAGAACCACCACCTTGGTCTGCCGATCCAGAAGCACAGATGTCCATGCGATGTAGCAGAGGCGTGTTAACCCGGACATCCCACAACATCCAGAGACTTTAGGAACTCTGGGCAGATCTCATCCACCCCTGGGGCATTGCCACTGAGGAGCTTTCAAGAACCTCTGTGACCTCAACTCAAAGGATAAGAAATCCTGCCTCTGAGACCCTAGACTATATTTCCTCACGGGAAGACATGTTGGTCTGTTGTATTCTCTCCACCAATTCACAACGTCGCGTGTTGAGGACAGCAGCACCCCCCTCCCTCATTTCCACTATACACTGTGCTGACAGTACACTTCATACCCCACCTGAGATGCTGGCTGTTGGACAAGAGTTTCTTCCATCCAGAAGTTATTTTCCGCAGCCATGCCAAACTCCACCCAAACTCCTTGGTGATCATGGCTACATTTTGCTTGGCCAGCCGGTACCGATCAGTTACCACAGGCCAAAAAGGGCAGATAAGACTCCTTCGTCAGCTTGACAGCATCCCTCACAGCTGGTGTCAACCAACAGTTCGGGTGTTGCGACCTCGACAGGCACAGATCATCTTACGGCCACAGCAACAATCGGCCGCTTCAACAACGGAGGCACAAAATATGGTTCACTCTGACTCAGTGTCCCCTGCCTCCCTGGGACTTGGACAATGTTCTGCTGGATGCGGGAGTGGAAATACATTCTGACAGGGGATTCTACAAGATATTCCCAACAAACCCTCACAATACCTGCCGCGTTGGACCAGCATCCTCACCCACCATCAGAGCCAACACACCAACAGGTGGTGATCAGATGACAGCTCCACCCTTCTTCACCCGAGTGGCCAAAACATGCAGTCACAAATCTGATGACACGACGACAAAGTCAATTGCATAACTGGCTTAGGGTGTCCTGGTGACAATTGCACACCAGCTCATGGTCTTACCCTAGCAAAGAGGTGACATTCCACGTCCACATGGGATGTGGCTGAACTTTGTGAAAAAAAAAAAGACCAGAAAACCTAGTACAATGCAGACAATTAGATGATATGAATACTAAGCCATTAACCACCTCGGGATGGATACGTGGTGGAGACCTCTAAAGGGATAAAGCAGTACTAGATGGATGGTCAATGCACTGCAAGAGACTATGAGTTCACCCAGCCCTTTCAATTAAAAAGAGAGAGTGGCTTCACTCATCCGGAGGCTTCAGTTACTCCTGTGTTGAGCTGGTCGATGACTATATATCATGACAATAGTTTGTCATCACCAGCAAATTTCATTTTATAATGATCTTGATTTGGCAGACTGAACAAGAATGTGAGGAAGTGA